>NW_026068068.1:2940128-2967122 GCF_014885135.2 Alexandromys fortis | reverse complement strand
TCCCAGCAACCACATGGTGGCTCACAACCATCTGGAATGAGGTCTGGCGCCCTCTTCTGGCCTGCAGGCATACAGACAGAACATTGTATAAATAAAAATAAATAAATAAATAAATAAATAAATAAATATTTTTTAAAAAAAACAAACATAACCTAAAAATCAAGTAAAAAAATAAGAAGAAATAAATGAAATCATTAAATTGCTTGTATTTTAATATTAAGGAAAATAAGTCCTTTCGAAGTATAAAAATTTTAAAATATAGATTATAAATAGAATGCTGCTAAAGATGTACATTTAATTATTTAAAGTAAGAATACTGACCATAGCTGAGTGATGACGCACAATTTTAATCCTAGCACCCACTCAAGAGGCAAAGACAGGCAGATCTCTAAGTTAGAGGCCAGCCTGGCCTGCAGAGTGAGATCCAGGAAGGCCAGGACCCCTATCTCAAAGGGAAGAACAAAAGAAAAAAGAAAAAGAAAGGAATACTGACAGATTTTTTTTTTTTTGTCTTTTTTGAGACAGGGTTTCTTTGTGTAACATTCCTACTGTCCTGAAAAGAGCTCTTGTAGCCCAGGCTAGCCTTGAATTTACAGAGATCCGCCTGCCTCTGCCTCCCAAGTGCTGGGGTTAAAAGTGTGCACCACCACTGCCCAGCTCTGACAGATTGTTTTTAATCTGGCTGTCCACACATGAAATAAAATTATAGACTTAAATTAGATAAATTTTCTTAAAATTTTTGGATAAGATATTGGGTGAGGGGAACCATGGAAATTCTGTATACTACCTAAGATCCCATAGCCAATAGTTCACCTTTAAGTAAATTTTAACATACCCAACTTTCAGACCAAAGAATAACTGAAGAAGTGGCAGACATAAGCACTGTCTCCCTCCCACCTGTACTCAGCACACCTTTGTGGAAGTAACCTCCCTGCAAAACAAGTAGAGTTTTAAGAATGGAAAAACTTAATTAAATCTGACTTTCTGGGTATTCATACTAAAACACACAAGTAAACACATGTCACTGGTAACATGTTTCATTGAATAATTACATACTAAAGAAAATGTGTCATGCCTCCTATAAAATGTGTATACAGGACACACAATATTCTGCTCTCAAAATATTTGTTAAGTGGCTTTAGTGATCTGCAGTCATTAATACAGTACTTAAACTATAATATTGTCTTAAATATGTCAATACTGAGAACATGTAAAGTCTCGTGTGTGTAACTTACTGAGGACATGGATAGTGTCGTGTATGTGTGTAACTTACTGAGGACATGGATAGTGTCGTGTATGTGTGTAACTTACTGAGGACATGGATAGTGTCATGTATGTGTGTAACTTACTGAGGACATGGATAGTGTCATGTATGTGTGTAACTTACTAAGAACATGATAGTGTCATGTATGTGTGTAACTTACTGAGAACACGGATAGTGTCGTGTATGTGTGTAACATACTATCTTAGGACATGGATAGTGTCGTGTGTGTGTGTGTGTGTGTGTGTGTGTGTGACTTACTGAGGACATGGAAACTGTCATGTATGTGTGTAACATACTAACTGAGGACGTGGATAGTGTCATGTATGTGTGTTTCTACCAAGGACTTGGGAAGTGTCTTGTATATGTGTAACCTAATACAGCTCATTTAATTAAAGTTGAGGTAAGACATAATATTACACAGATTATTTTCTCCCAGATGATGAGTTCGCATATCTAACAAGTTAGAGTAGATATAACTCAACGATCCTTTTAAAATGCCAGAGGCAATGAAAATCTCTTTTCAATACATTTCCACCAGCCACAAATTTCCTTCCTTTACAAAGGCCATTGTTGGCTAAATTGAATGGGGAAAGAACCTGCTTCGGGAAGGGGGTAGGGCTGAACTAAGGGATAGGTCTGCAGGGGGAACAAGCACTGATCAACAAGAAGCAAGGACCCAGCTTCCTGAAGTGGTGGAAACCTGATGACAGGGCCCCCATGTAATTGGGGGCATTAAATCGGGTGCAAAATTGGGCAGTACAAACCTTTTCCTTTCAGTTGAACTAGTCAATTACTTGAACTCCGCAAAGCGGAGGCACTCTACTTTCTTCTATTTCAGGATTTAAAATGCAGTGGCCAAAAACTTGAGAGCTGGAAGGATTGGTTCCCCCACAGACATAAAGATAACCCAAGGTGAATTATTGAAAGTATCCAGCATTTGCACAAAGTTCGGGCACAGAAGTGAGCATAATGTAAATCAACTCATTGTCTGGGCCTTTCAAAGGGTTGCCAAGAGAGGAGTGAAACCTTGATAAGCAGGCTCTGATTTCTATGTGTTGATTTAGAAATCTTGATGCTTGTGGGAGTTCAATTCATTTCAGGGAAGAAACTTAAAGAACACAAACTAAACAAGAAAAACAGTACGGATGGAACACTGGTGCGAATGAAGAGCAGGGATTTTCATAATAATAATAATACAAAAAAAAAAGAAAGCCTTATTGTGCTTTAAATGACAAATTTAGAGTTCTTTTATTTTTAGGTTTAGCGACTGCTTTCCTTTTGATATTAAATAGCCATGCTACATTTACAGTGTCCAAACTGTTGACAATTTTTAGTAAGCTTGGCATAAGATTAAATATAAATTAAAATCTCCAAGATATAGTCCTCCTCAGCTAGGGAGCCTGGAGCAACAAAGGTGTTTTTTCCTTTACACCTTCTCCAGTGAAGAAGCCACTTCTGAACTGTGTGGGTGCAAAACTAGGCAGATTCAAAGTCCTAGTGATCAGACACCTCTTAAAAAAAAATGGCTACTTTTCTGCAAATAAGAAAACAAAGCAGCAGCAGCAACAACAAACCTAAAAATAAAAGCAAACAAGGGAGAGCCAGAACTAAATCTAGTGTGAGGACAAATCTCAGGCGGCCCTTCAGCCTGGGTGTGTTCCCTTTGCCGGAACACTGCCCCAGCTTTCGCCAAGGTCATGTGTTTGTCGTGGTTTAATCAACAACACAGTCTTTTTTACTCTCAAGAACTATGTAAGTATTGATTTAAAAAAAAAAAACTTTTAAGTATTGATTGTTTCCAATATTTTTAATCACCAAAAAAAAAAAAAAAAAAAAAAACCTTGAATGTAAGAAAAAAAATGACACTGCTTAGCAGAGGCGAGAAAGATAAAAGTAAAAATGTCCTGGATTATCGGCAGGGGTCTTGAAAGACACTTGTGGCTTACTTGCGAAGCTTCATTTAGCATTGAGCATTCTTTTCCTGGTGACAGCGCAGTGGGAATTCCCACTCCAACAACCCATGAAATGTTACTGCATAATTATCCACCTTCTGAGGCCCATTAGAATTTATCAGCAGAAAAAGAAATTTAATTTAAACCCACCCCTCTGTGCTACAGAATGGCAGGGCCATGAGATCAAAGCACGAAGCTCTGTACTTCAGTGGTTTGCAACACCTAGGCACAATAGGGTGAGAGAACGCGGCATTCCAGTGTTTCCTGGCTTTCCGGACTCGGGGGTGGGGGTGGGGGCGGGGAGCTCGCACCACCAGCTGGTTTCAGGGAGGAGGGTGGTGCTCCGTGGGGGACTTGTCAATTATGTTCTAGAGCTGTTGGTGGCTGCATTACTTGCTTTTGCTTTGCTTGCGCTGGGCACACTGCGCACTGAATAAAGACTCTCTCCTGCTCCGCTGTCCGTGTGAAATCAATGGAGTAACTTTCAGAGCTCTGTCTTGCACAGGTGTGCACCCCGGAGCGTTCTCTGTTAGTACTTCAGAAGAAGCCTCACTCAGTCTGAGGGCGCCATCCTTGACCAGTCAAGGATACAGAGTGGATCCCAGTTAACACAAACACCCATGACAGAGGGTCTAGAGGAGCCAAGGTGTGAAGTTTTGCTAAATGCCAGCTCCTTCCCTCAGACAGCTTGCAGGCTGCAGGTACATTCTCCAAATGAGGACCCTCAGAGGGTTCTTTCAAAGTGGTTGATCTTCCTCTGGTCTCCTTTAAATTATCACCAAGATATAGCCTGAAGAAGATTGATTGCTAGCCCCCCTCCCCCCCCTCACCCCCCCCCCCACCTCCAAGCACCTAGAGGCCCAAAGATTAGAAGGGAGAGAGCAGAGAAAAAGCAAGAAATAGATGGTTGAGTTTTAGGAACAACGCTTTAAGAAAAGTTTAGTTGTTCTGCTCAAGGTCCTATGAGTCTGTACCTTCCCACCGAATCTCTTCTCTCCTAGACGCTAAACTGATTCCTAAAATCAAAAAGCGCAGCACATTTTCGCATTGAGCTAGACTTAGTGGCGATGCGGCTTTGGGGTGGGGAGTGAGGTGCTGCTGGAGCCTTAGGCCTCGGCTCTGCAGAGCGGCCTCGGGGCACAGGGTGGCGCTCACTGTCCGCGCAGAAGGCTTGGACAGCCGCGGAGCCTTTGTGTGCGGCGGGATCCCAGAGGGTCCCCAGCAGAACTGCCACTGACACCCTAGGCCTCCACCGCTACCCCGAAGCAGGCGGCTGGGTATCTTCCGGGCAGCGGCCTGCGTACGGAAGAGGCCAAGCTGAGCCTTGGGTGGCGGAGGAAAGGGCTGGGAGCTCCTCCCCGGCTCCCACGGTTGTTTTCAGAGAACCCCAGGAACACGGAGGGACTCAGCAAAGCATAGGTCACACTCACTTCCAGTTGGCCTTCTGTAGAATTTACGGCCTGAGCAGCCAGACTGACAAGTGAACTTCAAACAAGAACCCAAGCATTCGAGCTTTAAAACTAATATTAGGAGACGCGTTTGTAAGGAAGGCATCATCATGCCCAGGGCTAGGTGATTCGAACCCCCTACGCTGTCCCCAAGGTTCTAGGAGAGTCTCGACTCTCCTTAGGAACCAAAACTAATGTAGAAGGCTGCTTCCCTGCTGCCAAGAGACCCCATAGAAAATTAAATTAAATTAAATTAAATTAAACACGAGTCCAGGGACTAAAATAAAATGGACTTCTTCCCTCCCCCTGAAGCAGCGAATCAAAAGTTCAGTTCCCAGAGATAGTCTACGGGGTGGCCTCTCACTCTTCCCCTGGAAGCAAGGGGCTGAGGTCCAGGACACCCAGGGATTACTGGCTTTCCCCTAATCCGGAAGCAGGAAATAAAGGCGCAAGCAAATTCTGCATCTTAGTTTTTTAAATAACAGCAACCATTGTGCTGAGCGGAGCCTTTGGAAGATGGCCTCGGAGAACTGCGCCACGAATCCGCAGAGTACTCCATTAACCCCTTAAACAACATCTCTTCAGTCGTAAAACTTTAAGGCTATTTTGAAAGAGAAGCGTGGAGGGAGCAGAGGGGAGATAGAGAATTAGAATACGTAGTTATTTTAGTGATGTAGGGGGAGCAATTGAAATGAAATAGAAATGCCTGCAACATTGTTTAAGGCAGAAAAATTTAAAACCACACTTTTATTCAAATACTGGGATCAAATCACTGCCTCATTTATATGAAACACAAATGAGTATTTGTCTCTACTATCTCAGGCAGTCTGGGTATATTTAAATCTACACTTTCTCCCTCAAATGTTTTTGCTTTAATTACCAGCGCCCCACCCCTATCCTCTGACTTATGAGGTAATCTTCTCTAACAAATAAAACATTCATTTTTTAAATATTTTTTGTCATTCAATAACCTGACTAAAAGATCCATGGAGAGACAAAAATGGTAGGCTGAAATACTTAAGACGCAGGAGTCCACTCATTGCCTGCTTCTGGGCTTAGTTAGCTGTAGGTTCCCTATCCAAAAAGCCCCGTGGAGAAGTTATGCCAAGACAGGGGAAAAGGGCAGTGGAGAGACACGCCTGCCCAGGAACAGTCTCCAGCATCACTCCTGTGGAAGACCAACTAACACATTGGTTTAAATCAGGCTTCCTGCATAAAATATCTTAGTCTAGCTTCACCTAAGTCAGGTACCTAAGTGAACAAGCTCATCTAAAAAGAAAGGTGATAAAGAAACCAGCGGAAAAGCAGGCAAGGTGTGGAAGTTCAGACTCAAGCTTGGGGAAGGCTTGAGGGAGGAACCAGGAGGGCTGAATAGCACCAGTCCTTGGGGAGGGGGCAGTGCCTTCTGAGACTCTGGAGGGTGGGCTGACACAGGCAGGCCTGACCTCTGGGTCAACAGCTAGTTTGACTCTACCTTGATCTGCAAGCCCGGAAGCTTGTCCTTTGGTTCAAAGTGACAGCCTCTCTGGCTTCATGGCAGTGAGTTTCTAGCCATTATCAGCGACACAGAAGAGAACCCCTTCTGTGTGTCATCTTCCTTCCTCCCCAAAGACACATGTTGTTCAGCCCCCAAAGAGGACTCTGCTCACTCTGTGAGACTAAGTTAGAAATACTACTCCACGCACATAAAAAAATAAAAAAATAAAAAAATAAAACTAAATTCAAGCTAAACCGAGGGAAGAAAAGAAAGTGAAAGTTTGAACAACTACAAGACAACAATAAGCCCTGCTTTCTGCACCCCAAAGAAATCATTTCTCAGACAATCCACCTCTCCAATCAAATATTCATTCCAAATATGAATGGACCAAGCAGCTGGCCTCTTACCTGCCTTTATATTAACTGTAGAAGTGGCCTCTCTGCATCCCTCAGCTACTCCAAGTTTCAACAAAAAAGAAACACTTAAACTGTGTTCTGCATTACTCCTAGGAAAAAGGTGACAGAAACTATCTTATTTTCCTTAGTAAACATTTCTTAGAGCCACAGTATCCCAAAATATCAAACTAACTTGTTTATCTCTGACCACAAGGACTTGAATGTGAGTGGAGTGGACAGCTGGATGAAGACTCTGTTGATTGGACACCAACAGTATTATTATATAGCATACTGAACTACAAACCTGATTGCTTTTGGTTAGACTTTCTATAGGATTTATAATCCGCTGCATTTTTTTACTTCTTTCTATGTATTATAACTTTACATGAATTTCTAGGAAAACTTTTTCAATTCAAGATGAATACCAAGACTGTACTGAGTGTGGAGTATGTGAATAGAAAGAAAGAAGCTAAACTTAGCAGAATCTCAACACACTAACTTTTTATTCAGTTTGATTCAAAATAATATTAATCTAATAGTGAAATAGTTTGATATAACATCAATCAACATTTAAAGTATATTATGTTTCAAAGTATGGCTCAAGGAACACTCATTGCTTAAATGCACTTAGACATAACAAGACAATGCTTTTTATTGGTATCATTGACACCTTTGAACAATAGCCTCGTAGATAGATTAAGGTTTAACCTTCCCTTTCTTTGGTGACTGTTTAGAGACTTTTAAAGAACAGATAACTCATTTCAACAGGAATCTACTAATATTTACCTCTGCAGACTCTTTAGCTATGACAGAATGCCAAAAAACAAGCTTTTTATAGCTTGACCTCCTCTGCCTCCTAACAACAGAAGCAATCTCCAAATGATGCTTTTATTTTAGATGTATTGATCTTTCATGTTAAGTCTTGGCCTTTTAAATACTAAATGCAATCAAAGGCCAACAACCTGAGGCCTTCTGAAGCCCAAGAAGGAAGCAGCAACATAAAATATCTTTGAATTGTTTGGTAAATTACTACAAGTTCTAAGAGATCAATAAATCCTGATGCTATGAGCTAAATCTAATGGTAAATAATTAATTACATATCTTAGACACTATAATCTTTATCTTGGTAAACAAAGAAAACACAACTTTGCCAAATAGATCTTCCATCTACATAATATCTTAAAGGCAAATATTTAAATATTACCAAAAAAACAGGGTCATATTTTGTTTAAAATACACATAAAACTGAAGATAAAATGCAAATGCCCATAGTTTTAAAAGGGAAAAAAATACAAATTAACTGACCTAGTCTTTTATCTTAGTTTATTAATACCATTTAAAATATTACAAATAAATCAATTACATTTCATGCATTTAAAATGCAAGTCTAAAATGTTCCAGAGAAAGGCTTTTCATTTCAATGTGAAATATCCAAATTATTTCAACATTACAATGAATAGTTAGTTTGCAGACTCTGCAAACAACACTTAAATGTAGTGTCAGGAGTGTTTGTCAACAGTTAACAGTATCACCTTCAGGAAATACACAAAGGCCAAAGTTAGTCGAGTATCACTTGGACAATTTATTTAATACATGGGTTTGCCAGACCCCGTTATTATGAAGTATAGAAGAACTCTCACTTTAACTACGCCTGGACTGCCAGCAAATGCAAATAAGTACATGCTCCATTAAATTAAATGTCATCCAACATTTATCAAACAGTGTCTTAGTTACAGCTTGATACCTATCTAAATTCATATTCGAGCAAAACTAGGCCGGGAAAGTGCGTGTGTGGCTCTGCACCTCCAGAATTGAGTTCAAAAAAACCTGCAGCTCATCAGAACCTCAGTAATAACTCTTAATATTTTCTTCTGACAAAAAAGAAAAAAAATCAAGTTTACTTCAATATATTTTCAAATATTTACCGGAAGTAATGTACAAGAAAAATACTATACAAAATCGTCTCCTGGACAATGTGCCTCACACCTCACAGCGGCAGAGTCGTGTCTAATGGGAAACTAACCTAGAATGACTTTCCAGTTGTACAAACCATTAGGTTCAGATATATTTTACAAAGAATTTCAGTTTTATTTACTGTTTCCCTCTTTTGGCATTTAAACTGCAGCCTCATCTGAAATAAACGATAGCTTTTTCGTCTGAGCTTAAACCACAAAAAGTTTAATCCGAAAATATTAAACGACTTGCAATAATTTACAGAAATGAGTAGATAAATTGACTGTTGAACTAACCCAAAGGGGGAGAAAAAAAAAAAGATTGGGAGAAGATTTTCGGGAATGGTGAAAAAACGAGGTAGAAAGGGACAATCACGAAGGTGGTTAATCTGCTCTCACCGGAAAGGGGGTATTTTTGCATAAGAAAAAGACACCTACCCTCACTCCCACCCCCACCCCGTAAGTTACTGCCACCAAAATAACTTTGGGACCGGTAATAGCAGTTTGGAAAGACGTGCTCACAGGCAGAGAAAAAGTATTTAAACGGGAAGCTAAGAGGAAAGTTGCTTGTTTATTTTTCCTCTCAGTTTTTCAGTTTTTTTTTTTTTTTTTTTTTTTTTTTAAGTCGCAGAGATGAAAACCGGTAGCGGCATTGATTTCCCTTCGCACAAGTCGCAGCGGTTCACCCGCAGGGCACATAAGAGCTAGGCAGAGCTGAGTGGGGAGAGCTAAATTCTGCTAACCCGGTCAGGGTGCAGCAGGCCTGCGTGCAGGGCAGTGCTCAAAGTGGGACAGCGGCACAAGGGGCGCGCTCGGGGGTCCGGGCAGGGTGCTTTGCCCGACCTTCGGCTTCTCCCTCCCTGCAGCTTCTGCTCAAGCCGGTTGAGCAATGCGCTTTCCGCGGCTGCAGAGGCCGGGATCGGGTCTATCAGACACCCCATCCACCTCGTTCTGAGGCTTCTGCCCCCTCGAAGTTCCGCTGGCCGGGAGCGGGAGGAGCGGGTTCCCACTGAGCCAGACCTCGCTGTCACCTTGCAGGAGGGAGCCAGGGCTCCAGCCGCAGAAGCGGGCTTACTTACTGTCCACATCCCTTTCATAAAATCTGGAGAGGGAAGCCGGAGAAAGGGGGAACGGGGAGTTGGGGAGAGAGCGCGAGACGGTGAGCCAACTCGGGAGTCCGGGCCAGGCGTACGTGCCCGACAGGGCCAGGTGGGAGGTTGCGCGACAGTCACTCCAGGCCATTGCGGTGGCCGGGTTCCGGGGTCTGCAGCAGCTCAGGGGAGTGGCAAGACGGACTGCCCGCAGCGCTGTGTTCGCTGTCGGTGTCGCTGCCCTTCTTTCCGCCGCTGGAGCCCGCCGAGCCGCCGCCGCCGCTGTGCGTCTTCACGTGCTTGCTCAGGTGGTCGCTGCGCATGAAGCGCTTGTTGCACACCGGGCAGGCGAAGCGCTTCTCGCCCGTGTGGGTCCGCAGGTGCCGCTGCAGCTCGTCAGAGCGCGTGAAGCGCTTGCCGCAGAACAGCCAGTTGCACACGAACGGCCGCTCGCCCGTGTGCCAGCGCAGGTGCGCCTTCAGGTGCGACGTCTTGCCGTACACCTTGCCGCAGCCCGGGATGTGACAGCTATGCAGCCCCTTGCGCCGCAGGCTCGCCCCCGCGGGGCCAAGCCGCTCAGCCTCCTGGCAGTTGGGGCAGTCGCAGGTGGCGCGGCCCGAGTAGCGGCGCGCGGACGAGCGTGGGGATCCCCCCAGCGGCGCCGCAGGCCCGGCGCTCAGCATGGAGCTGCCCGCGCCGGCCAGCGGCGACGGGGCCGAATCAGGGTAGGAGCCTGGCAGCACCGGTTTGAAGCCGTCCATGAGGTGCTGGCCCGCCGGGCTGAGCAGGTGAGAGGAAGCGCCACTGCTGAAAGCAGAGTGGCTCAGGCCCGAGTATTCCGAGTTGTAGCCTCCGAGCGGCGAGTGCAGCGACGTCTGAAGACTCCCGGCGGCAGGGTGCAGCGAGCCAGGCAGCGCAGCCGCCCCATTGGGATTCTGCACGTCGATCCAACCAGCGCCCACGTCCCACCAGCTGGAGGCGCCCGCGGAGCCCACGTCGCTCGCGGCGCCCAGGCCCGGGTGCGAGGGCTTGAACCACGATTCGTACGGGTGCGCCATGCCCACGCGCGGGTAGATGCCTTGCAGCCCGTCCACCGACGTGTGCACCTTGGAGATGAACACCGGCTGGTGGGAACCGTCCTGTGAGTGCGCCCCGGAACCGCCGCCGCCGCCGCCCCCACCACCGCTGCCCCCAGAGACGCCCGGGGCCTGAAACACGGAGTAGTCGTTGGCAAAGGGCGAGCTGGAGGCGGCCGCGGCGGCTGCTGCGGCCGCGGCTGCGGCGCTGCTGGAGGTGAGGGAGAAGGCACTGGAGCCCGGCGAGCCGCCGCAGCTAAACGAGTCGGACACCAGGGCCGCGGCCGCCGCCGCTGCCGCCGCCGCCGCTGCTGCTGCGGAGGACGAGCCGCCGTTCCGAGGGGCCCCAGACACGCCGAAGCTGGAGAGACTGGAACCCACTACGTTGCAGCTGCTGGATGAGGAGGACGAAGAGCGTTTCCAGGGGTGGAAGCCTTTACCGAAGGAAGAAGAGCTGTCCGACAGGGAGGAGGGAGACGGGCTGGGGCTGCCGATCTTATTACAGGTAGCAGCAAGCATGGCCAGAGGAGTGGATCCCAACCTCGGTTCTTCCTGAGACCCGGACCGGAGGAGAGGGGTGGGGGAGGGGTGGTGGGCAAAGGACCGGTGGGGGAGGGAAGAAATGTGCATTAGTCCCCTGGTAGTCTCTAGACGCCCCACTGCTCCCCATCTCTAGCTGCGGCACGCCGCCACCAACTCACCTGACACCCCCAGCTGCCCCGGCGCCCGGCTGCCTCCTAGTCTACAGGAGGGGACAAGTTTGGTTGGGGCGTCTGATTCCGGAGCAAAACGCCACGCTAAAGAAGAGTTTAACAAGAATTCTCACCTAAGACAACACTCTTGTGTGCACAAAGCCCTAGACGCTTTTGATCAAACGAACAGAAAGTCCAGACTGGGGCGGGAGAAGTTCCCTTGGCCGTGCCACCTGGGGAAAACACTGGCCTGCATTTAAGATCGCTACTCTGCAATCCGGAGAGAGCTTTGAAAATACTGTTCCGGTACCCCTCAACCCATCCTTGGTTGCTTCTCCCGGGCCCAAAGAGGCCAAACTGTAAGGCTTACTCGCTTTTTCAGTCTTCCTTCCTTCCTTCCTTCCTTCCTTCCTTCCTTCCTTCCTTCCTTCCTTCCTCTCTCTCTCTCTCTCTCTCTCTCTCTCTCTCTCTCTCTCTCTCTCTCTCTTTCTTTTCTTTTCTTTCTAAGTGTATCTACAATGATAGAAATAAGACGAGTTCAACGTACCTGCAATACAGGGCGGGCTGAGGAAAAAATTTAAGGGGAAGGGGAAAAATCCGCAGTACGCCCAGGAGGGAGAAAACTTACTCGCGTTCCCCCTCCAAAATCGAGTGTCTTAGGGGCTACGCGGTCTCCCGGGCAGGAGCGGCCGGGCGCTGCGAGGTGGCGGGTCCCAATGCCCTCCAAACCTTTCCTGTGCTGAAAAAAAGTAGCTCTGCCTCCTCTCCCCCCTCTTTGTTTTCTCTGAACTCTCTTGTATGGGGCTGGGGGGGGGGCTCTCAATAGAGAGACTGATAGCCCGTGGCCTGGCCGGGGAGACTTTAACCCCCTCCAATCGGCAATAAAAGGAAACTAATTAAACCAGCGAGAGAAGATCCTGAGACTCACCCCTAGAAGTGAAGTTGCCATCACACAGAAGCGCCCTCCTCCTCTCAGAGGATCTTTTTTATATTGATAAATCAGAGGCAGTGTTTTTTTTAGAGGTGTGCAATACAATGATCAGTTCCGCCCATTCCGCCACAATTGTAGCTCCCTCTCCGGCTTTGAAGTGCCGCGGAGGCGCGGCCAACCAATCTGCGACCTCGCCGGGCCGCGCTGCGCGCGCGCCGTGAGGTCATCGGCACCGGAGGGAGGGGGTGAGAGTGTCGCAGAATGTGCGTGTGCACGCGCGTGCAAAGTGATCTCGAGTGTGACCCATCCCCGGAGAGAGCAGTACAGAGAGCGGAGGGGTGACTGGGTCAGGGTCTCAAGGACGTAGTCAAGAAGGGGAGAGCAGACGTCGTGCAAGCACCGGGGGAGTGTGTATGGGGGGGCGGGGGTAACTGAGCGTGTGACAAAGAGGGGCAAGGGACAGAGCTGGGAAACGTGTAGCGTAACTGAGTCCCTTTAGGCTAGTAAATCGGGAACGACAGTGCGTTCAATCCCGGGTTAAGAGTCGGTGGAGAGTGGGTGTGCGACTGTGAGCTCCAGATAGAGAGAGAAGAGGAGTGTGTGCGTGCGCGCGCTCACCAAAGCTGGGGGTGGGGAACAGGAACAATACAATAAAGTGTACGTTCCTGAGAGATTGAAGATCTCGAGAAACTGACTGCGAAGTTGAGTGAGGCTGGGTAAATAAATATTCCCAAACCCTACCTCAATTACTAACTTTCTCTGCCTCCTTGAACATAAAAGATGCAGTGATTTTTCTCTTTCTTAGCTTCCTAGACTATCAGTATAGTTTTGAAGAAAATCTTGATACTTACCCTCCATTTCCTGACGGTTCAGCCAGATAGGAAGATTGAAAGGTTGGGAAATGGGTGGTGTGGGGCATGTGTGAGCCTGCGCCTTCCAGTCGTTACTTTGATCTGGTCACTCCTTACTCCCTTTTCCGAGGTGGCTTTGGAAGTGCCCTCCTGGAGGAGGTGTGTTTGCCCCGCAGCGTGCAGTAAAATTACAAAAGGATTAGGTAGTAAGGGGTGTGTCCCCCCCCCATTGGATGAGAAATTGAGGAGCATTTTACCCAATTTAGAAGTTTTCACAGGAAACCCCACTGTGCCTTTCTGACAGAGAAATCAGAGTGACTGAAATCTGTTGGCTCCATTTATGTAAGAATGGAAGTGAATTTTTGACAAAACTTGGGCTCGGTTTCAGTGGAGTCGGTAGTTTGAGAACACCATCTATGAGTGTGCTTGAGGCATCGTGTGCACTTCCTTCCAATTTGCTGCCTTTTGATCACTTGCTTGCTGTTTTTAATATTAATTGCCTTCAGAAATGTCGTTACAATTCTCTGGTCATCACAATCGAACTTCTTAAACCACAAAAAGGCCAACACCAGAATAAGGGAAAATCCAGTCCTTGGAGTCCTGTTGAATATTCATGCTTTTTAAAACCACAGTAATTTCTGCTTTACCCTGTTAGGAAAACTCTCAGAAGTCTAATTTTAAAAGGGAGTTGATTAAAATGTGAGTACTCGAGAGAACTGCTCTGTTTTTACTTGGGAGATTCCCTCTCTCTCTCTCTCTCTCTCTCTCTCTCTCTCTCTCTCTCTCTCTCTCTCTCTCTCTTTCTCTCTCCCTCTCCTCAAATATATTGCATGCAGCTTCTAAAGATATTTAAAAAAAAAAAAAACCTCCTGGGTTTTGCTGAAGTCCAAATCAAGCTTCATCATTTGCATAAGTTTCACCTGCACTGTCGAGGGGATGTTTGGTGATGCAGGAGTTTGCATTTCTGAACCTGTTTTCACATCTGCAGGTATTGACTTCACATCATATCTATTGATTAAGGACTAAGGGACATCCACACTTTGAAGTAAGTGTGAAGTAAATGAACTGCTTTCTTTCTCTGAAGCCTGATGCTTATCATAAATGCTGTGTTTCTCCCTGCCAGCCCCTCTGAATGATTTTAGCGTGTTGAGAAGGCGTGACAGGCCAGCCCAGAAGGAGGAAGGGGTGGGGGAAGGAGGGAACTCCGTTTAACAAATAAAAGAGAATTAACTTCATTGCTTTGGTCTCCTTCTATAATGATATTCATTTTAAGAACCTAATACATAGTTGTTCAAATTTGGGGTTTAACTTTAATCAATACCACCATCCTCAAAGGTGGAGGGAAGCGCTTTGAAGGAGGACTCCTTCATGAGAATAGTTACTTTAGCTATTTATCCTCCTAGCTTCTGGAAGGGAAAGAGGCAAGACTATTAAAAAGTTAAATGCTGAGCATGAGAGTAAACAGAGGCGTTAACTACTGTTTCCTCAAAACTGCCAGGAATTAGAAAAACTCAGCATCATGTGACTGCAATTTTGAGCTACTCAATTTTAAGCTAACTCTTAAAATATTTGATTTGTATAAATGCATTTTAGAATCACATGTCATTCTTCCTATGACAATGAGTCACAATGTTGGTGTGAATTCAGTGAAAATAGTAGATTCTTCCATTTGCATGAGGTTTGCTTTCAGCTTAGGGGACTCTGTAATGTAATGCGCAGCTTTCATTAGAAAAATATATACCAGTGTGTCACTAATGTATACTGTATCACACACATACACACATCAACATTTACACATTCCACTTACTCCTGCTTATCTCACCCCCCCCCCCAAAGAAGCGGTTAATATTTGTATCATGAGGTTGTCAAGTTAAAACACTCACAGGCTGGCTTCTACTTTAAATGAAACTCGTCTGAAAGGCACTCCTCCACTCTTTGGAGAAGTGACCCCAGCACACGTGAATCCTGCACCACGGAAGAGAACTCTGTGTAGCTCAGGACAGATACTGCCAGCCTGTTTAAGCCACTGAGGGCAGAGTTGAGTTTACCTGTTTTGGAATTGCTCACTGCTTTGCAGTGTTGTAGTGTTGTACTGTAATAACTGAGATGTTTAGAGAAAAGGAGGAAGAAATACAGGAAGTGCAGATTTCCAGACATCAATGACAAGTTTCCCCTACCCAATGAGAAGCTTACTGTGCTGGAAGGAATAGGAGTGCACAGTGTGCTGTTTCCTTGCGAACTTGTGGGATCCACTATCAATAAAGATAAGAATCTATTAGCATTCTGTATGCATCTGCAGCATAAATTTCATTTGAATTTCAAATTTAATAAACCAGGAGGTTTTTAATCATCCCTGGTTTTATTTGTTTGATATTAACATGCTTATTGACCGGGTCTGGTGACCAGTTTGATCATTACAGGACAGCAAAAAGTTAATTAAAACGACCACAGCCCCTTAATCATATCATCTGTCTCATCCATGTCTCTCTCTTTATTACCGGTGATGATGGATAGTCTCCCAGATTAATTTCTCTGTTTCTTCGATTTGGACAACAGCTTTTGGGACCTAATTTACATCCCGAGAACTACTTGCTCAAGTATATTTAACACCTTGCGACTACAGTATACATCACCATCTCTTTAGATGGACCAGAGAAAGGGAGGTGGTTGGTTTTTTTTTTTTTTTGATGATAGTGGCTTGAGTGTGTGTGTGTGTGTGTGTGTGTGTGTGTGTGTGTCTTTTTGCAGACGGGGTTGAAGACCCAGTCGATACTGGGAATCTCTCAGGACCAAAGAAACAAGGTCCTAAAAGGAAATCAGAGGTTTTGATCTCTGCATTTTCTTTCCGGAGAAAGAGGAGTGAGATATGCCTCTGTTTCTTGGTTAATAGATTAATTTGTGTAGATTCCGAGACAAGTTAATAAAGCCATTTGCAATCACCAAGTACAAATGGAGATTTATAGTTGAAAATATCAAAGCTAGCCAGGCTTTCAACTGTTCGGCAACGCATTTACAACAAATATAGTTTTGAATAGAAGTATAGTCTACATAAACATGGACTGAAAGGGGGAAGGGGGGCGGGGGGGCGCGGAGGTCGGAAGACAAGTGAAAGCCTAGTGGAAGAAGGCGCGGGAACTGAGCGCGTACCTCTGCAGGGTACGGATTAAGACAGCTGCTGGCGTACGAGTTGCCGAGATTTGGCGGCGAGTCCCCGGCTCGGCTAGCCGACCCGCGGATTTCCTCCGCGAGCAAGCGAGCAAGCGAGCGCGGTGCCAGCGGCGCGACCCTGGCTGGCAAGATAAGAAGGAACCGCCTCGCCCTCTTCCCAGTGTGGGGCACCTGGCGCAGAAACCAGAGGGCTACTAGATAAAGCGTGAAGCCGGGCAAGCACGCCGGTGACCACGGGAGGAGAGGGCTGAGCCAGGTGGGGGTAGGTGAGGGCTACTGGGCATTCTATGGTCAAAGTTTCTTTACTGTTGAAAAGAAAGCCTGGCCAGGAGTGGACCTGTGGATTCCTGAGGGCCCCCTTCACAGGCCATCCCTGTTTTCGGGTGGTTTTACTTAAGAACTTGCCTGACATTTCCTGGGAAAGGACGTAATAAAAGCCCCTCGCTGGTGGCAGATTGTTGAGCCGTAGGTGGGAAGGGATCAGTCGGCTGGAGCTGAGAGAAGGCTGTATTTTCCTGATTGGAAAATGGGAACTTCCACGCTGAACAATAGCCCCTATTAGTGAGGTTATTCGGTTTCAACTGTCCGGCCACATTTACAGCCGGGTCCCTACTTTCCTGGCATCGCTTAATTGGATGCATTTGTTGGCCACAGCGAAGCCGCCCGTGACTCTTGAGCTACTTGCCCCCGGGACTCTTACAAAGCATTATTTCTTGAATAAACGAGAAAGAGCATTTTCTTTTCTTTTTGTCTTTTTCTGAATCAACTAGATATATTCTTCCATTTCTTCTTAATATTTGTTGGTTTTCTTTTCTGTTATTTTAAAGCATTCAGAGTTAGGAACACTTTATAATTAAAAAAATGTTTACCGGTTTAACCTAGAGGATTATGCTCTTTGATTTCCTTTTTAGCTGGCTAATTCAAATTGCATATAGTCAGAAGACAAGGGCTTCTCCCCATGCATCAAACAATCAAACAGCCGTCTTAACAAATAGGTTCAGAGAGAGAGAGAGAGAGAGAGAGAGAGAGAGAGAGAGAGAGAGAGAATTTACCAAGATACATTCCCCAGCCCTCCACTATCTGTGTATAGCCTATTTAAATGAAGAAAAAACCCCACACTTCCTATTTATTGTCTCCACACGTGCTCAAATTTTCATACCATGTTAGTGTGGCCTTGCTCTAGTTCTACAGGCACACATATAGTCTATGATTTATTTTTGATTCGTCTTTCCCAGCCTATAGATGAAATTGATAATCACTTCCACAACCTCCCATCCTTCTTCATCATGTAAATGAAGGAAACACTTATAAGGCAGAGGGTTTGCTTGTTTGTGGAGGATGGTGTTACTGTTCTTGTGCAAGCTTGGTGTATAAAAAAGCAGCTTAGACATTCAGATGAGAGTGTTGTGGGGTTTTTTCTGAAATAGATTTGTTTGGGCTGTTTTCTCTTTTGATATTATACATTACTTTCTCACAGCTAACATGCAGAGTTAAAAACTACTAAATCCTTATCCTCAGCACTATTGATTTCTCTTCATTCTGCTCCGTGCCGGGGAGAAGCAATGCTCCCAGCTCACCCTGCCGCGTTTCCTCCAGACGGTTGACAATTGCAATCGCAGTTTCGGGAAGATAAATGTTACTTTGGGAATTGTGTCTAATTACAAATAATCTAGGAGCTGCTCTGGGTCTCTGGGCTTCATCACACGTGTGTTCATATCCCAGTACACGGTTGGAAAATGGGGGCATTTGCGATCAGGGTTACAGTTTCCTTTCTAAAACACAGGGCAAACCAGGATGCTTCTTTGGTCTCATCGCACAGATTAAAACACCACCACCAAAAAGTGTGGGGACTCCAAAATACATAAAAGCCTGAGGAAGAAAATGTTCTCCGGAGTTTACTTTTGGCTTAGTTTTCTTAAAATGAGTTCTTCAGATCTTTTGTACAAATCCATTTCTATAGGGAGCATTTTTTGAGCTTATATACGTAGATTTTTGTCATGGGTTGTTTTTCTGCAGGAAATTCTGTGCCGTTCTGCCTAAATCACTCAGTGGTTATGTTTTACAGTTTCTCTTGTAGCTGTTGCTACCTTTGTGTGTGTGTGTGTGTGTGTGTGTACGTGATTCTTTGCTTATATGGCAGTCAATTAGTGCTGTTGTGTGTATGTGCTTGCTTTTTTTCTAATAGTCTTATTAACAAGAAAAAAGGTGGTGAACAGGTTATTCTCTTAACCTGACCTGGCTGTACGAGTAAGATGAGCAGCAGTGAGCAGATGTCCCCATTTAAGCCGCTCTTTTCCCACATGCCTGCTGGATATTGCAGGCGCGCAGGAAGCTCGCTTCAAACCTGGCCCATTTCAGGCCATAATGGCCACGTTATTTCGGCCCAGTGAACACGAACAAAATCGCGTGCTTTAGAATCATTCGACTCTGAGTCCAGGAAAAGCGGGGGGTGTGGTGGCCGTGGCGGTGGCTAGGGAGGGGTAGGGGGGTGATTTCATCTCGGATCGCAGGAAGAGAACTTGCTCAAAAGAATTTTTCCCCAGCAAATATAGTATAATTTACAGCGCAACTTAATAATCCGAAGGGCAATGCAAAAGCCCTTCGCGTTGTAAACCGCTTCTAATTACCTGCCAGAGCAATTAGCTGACTATCACGAAGAAATTAGATCGCTCAATGTAGCATAAATAATGCGAATAATTTTGTAAGAAGAATGGAAAGCGAGACCTGGTGTTTCTTTATAAGGAAATAACACCTCGCACTGTACGAACCCTCCATGAACACATATTAATGTCGAGGCATGCATAGCAATGAGTCCGGGCAGGAGCCCCCTGGCTGCCGGGCAGCACTTTTCCCGTTTACGTATGCGGGGTGAAAGTCGGCTTCCAGGCGTTCGATCTCCAGCCTTCCAGCTCACAGTAATTAACACATAGCGACTTCAATGGGAAAACCTGTTTTCCAGATGATTTTCACAATGCAGCTTTATGTCTCATTTGGCAGTTTAAATAGCTGGAGTTGTTTTCTGGCTTCATCTCCACTATCATCTGTTGAGCATATTTTGCTTAGAATATTGAATCCCAAACAAAACTTGGGCACAGCCTTGTATTGACTTTTATTTTCTCAAATGGGAATATGAGGAGTCACTTTATAGGACACGAGGGTCAGGGATTCTTGCGAGGAGATATTTAGCCTGCCTGTGTATGAAGGATATTGAAATGTTTGCACCTGGGCTTCTCTTGGACTTTTAACTAAAATCTATCTTCATTAGGTTTCAAATCTAGTTTGTTTTTCTTAGTGTTTCCTACCCACATAAGAGTCCAGATGTGTGAGTTCACTTGTTTCTCAGTAAAGCAAGCCAAGAGGAAAGGAAGACCTAATTTTGGAGGAAAGCTGACTGTGCAAGAAGTGTCTGAAAACACCATCAAACTCTTGGAAATTTACTGGATTTGTAAACTACAAATGAGAACAGAACTCCCAAAGCTATCCAGGAGGACGTGCTGCCTGCACCAGTGCGGCACTCGCCCCCCAGAGAGGGGGAAGGGTAGTGGGCTTTGCTTCAAGTGAATGACCTTCAGGGGATGGGAATTGAGAGCCCCACCCTTTCTCTGGATGTGTAAGCAGTTCTCACATTAAAATCAAACCTGAGAACTACCTAGGAAAATTTGGTGTCTGTGTTGGTCATAAAAGCCTGAAATTTCAGCACTTTTGCTGAACATCTCACGGTGATCTGTTGCCAGGAGTCCTGCCCCCCCCCCAGACTAAGGTGGGCACTCACTCCCTTTCCCCCATCTGCAGCTCCTCTCTGCTCTATGGGAGTGTTGGCACAAGATACTCTCTGAGGATCTTTTCAGTCTGCAGTCAGTGAGTTTTGAGTTTTAGAAATTTTATTGGTCCAAGGGGCCACACGCTCCTATTGTCTCCTCCTAAAGAAATAACAGTTTTGCTTTTGAATGAGATCTAGACGGAAACTGGAGGGATCCAAGCGATTATTTCCATCAGTTCTGTCCTGCTGGCAAAGAGGGTTACTTTTGTTTGATGTTTGGTCTATACAGTCACCTCTTTAGAGAGGCATTAGCCACCTCAGGCTTTTTTCTATCTGAATTTAGAATTCGTGGGCCGAAAGCCAGGCAACAGGGTATACACCTACACAGGGACTCATTTTGCAGCAACCTTCTCCACTTTAAGAGATGCTAAGTTTTTTTTTTGTTTGTTTTTGTTTTTTATCCACACAAATCAGGGAAATTTTACAACCACTGGGTTCAAGGGCACTGGACTCCACTATCATCAGAATCAAGTTCCCCCTTCCAATCCCAGAAGAAAAACCTCCCATCTAGAGAGAACAGAGGTACTATTCATTTTTCTTTTACTTTTCTTTTCTCTTCTTTCTTTCTTTCTTTCTTTCTTTCTTTCTTTCTTTCTTTCTTTCTTTCTCCCTTACCTTCTTTTCTTTCTTGTTTTTGATTTTCTTTAGGCCTGTATTAAGCAGTGGTTACTTATTAAGAGGAAATACAATCTTCATTCTTAATTATCAATTAGAAAAATAATGAATGTTGGAAACTTTAAAACATCTTCAACCTATTATTCCAATTTGAATTACGTTTTGAAACTTTGTTTCTTCCAAACACTTCAAATCACCCACTTCATCAACTTTAGCCCAGAAGATTCCCTGTCTCAAATGATAATAACCCCTGCTGGCCACCAAAGGAGTCTGTCCCATTTAAATTCAAACTAAGGCCCAGAAATGCAGAGGGAGTCAGGATCAAACTTTTTTTCAAGCAATGCCTGCACTTAACCGGCCACAGCCAATATCATTCCTCCTTCTGTCTCTTTTGTCTTTATTAAAATGAATCATTCTTTTCACAATTCATCCCTGGCTCTTTTTTTTCGGGGAGAGGGGGGGGGGAGAAGATTCTTTAACTAAAAGAAGTCGAATTGATTATTGTCATTCTGTAATTGTCCAATGCAGCCTCATAAGGCGGGCACGTTGGTCTTTGATCAATACTGAAGAGAGCAAACATTTGTAGAACACAGACTCACAACTCTTCTGTCCACACGTGGTATTTACAACCCTCAAATGGAGTGTCCATTACTTTCAAAGGGTGGCTATTAAGGACAGTTTTTCTATAGATGGTGCCTCAATGATATTCCAACCTGGACATCTCCCCTGACCCCCACTCCTTTGTGCAGTAGGGAAAATCAGTTGTCACCAAACACAATGTCACCAGTGCTATGCATTGCCTGTACACTTGACATATGGACAGTAACAAACTCGCATTCTTTGTCTGCCTTGATTATGAAATCCCCTAGTCTTAGAGAACAGGAGGTGGAAAGGGAAGCAACTGTCAGAACTAACGTACTGACCACATGGAGGTAGCCTCAGAAACAAGGCTGCAGCAAGCCAAGAGCCCGCAGCAAACCAACATATACAAGTTTTTAAGTTAAAAGCTACCTGTGCTGTTCTTTTCTTGACGGATATTAGGACACTGAGTGGGTATGTGTTAATCCATTTGGTGTTTTAATCAACGTTATCAAATACAACTGAAATAGTTAATTAACATATGGTGTTTAAAACTTCACTATATGCCTTCAATATTCATAAATAATCGTATTAGGCAAAATGCCAACCAAGTCAAAAGTACACTTTTGCTTAAGCGACAATGAGCAGAATTTCCTTCTCCCATAGCACAGTCTTGGGAAAGATTTGGACACCAAGTGTATCCAAGGCATTTAGCTGCTGTGTGTCCTCAGGGCAGGGCCCACTGAGGACGCCTGCACACAGAGAATCACCCGGAGCCGCGTTTCCTGCAGTTAATTGTCCCAGTGCCTGACACAGTATGTTCCGTTTCCTGTGAACCTGGACAGTTCTGCTGTATCGATTTACCTGGCTAGCAGTTTCCAGGCTATGTCTAAGATACTGGAAGATTCTAATGATGGAGTGGTACAAGAGGAAGACAAGTTCCCTGTCTCCTTCACCGCGGGAGACAGCCACCTAGCCACCCTAGCAGCAGCGACCCAGGAGAGCAGTCAACTTTAGCCGCCTGCCGACCTAGGGGGAGTGGAGTGAAAGTGACAGGAAGGCCACTTTTCCCACCGTCGCCTGAGAAAGCCGTGGCCGACGAAGGGGAATTTAGCAGTCAAGGGAAGTGTGACAGCTTCAGACGGGGTCGTCTAGGCTTCCCGGCCAGTGGGCCAGAGCCTGGGATGAAGATCGCTTCAAAGACACCTCGAATACTCGGCGTCCCCGGCAGTCACAGCATTTGTGCTCTCTTTCCTGCCGATTCGCCCTCCCTCCTTTCCCTGAGCCGCGTTCCCCAGGCCGGGAGCGCAAGCGGCCCCAGCCCGGCTCCGACGTCTCGAGAGACGGAGGCGCGCGCCCCGGCTGCTCGCCGCCGCTCGGGCCCCGCCCCGGCCCTCCCTCGGCCCTCCCCTCCGCTTAGCCGCGCTCCCCCGCCGTGCTGAGCGGACACCGCCAAGGGGGAGGCGCCGGGGCGCCCCGGGGCGGCGGCTGCGCACCGGCTGCGGCGAGGGTCACCGAGCCGCTCCTCTCCCGGTGCGCCGCCGCTCCCACCCCCGCACTCAGCCGCCCGCTCGGCTCCTCCCCGCTCCTCCCAGGCCCTCCTCCGACCCTCCTCCGGGGAGCTCGCACACCCCGCGGGCGGGAAGGGGCCGCCCTCGGGGCGGACAAAGGGGCCGGCGGGGCGGGAGGGGCTGAGGCTGGCACGCGCGGCCGCGGGAGGAGCCGTCGAGCCCGAGCCGCCCACCTGACACCTGCTCCGCGCGGCCCGGGAGGCGGGCGCGGGGTGGGGGTGCGAGCGCGGGGTCGCCGCCGGGTCAGGCGGCCACGGGCCTCCCTGCCCCTGCAATAGCTGAACCCACTGTGGCCAAAACCTCCCTCTCGGGTCTTGATGGGACTTAAAGGCTCCTTTTGAAAAGTGAGGTGCTGATTTTTACGGCCGGAATTATGTATCAGCGTCGCCCACAGGGCTATTCCAGTTACTAGGCGAGTTGCTGGGTCAGTTTAAGTTTGGGGGCTATCTCCCGGTAATGTAAATTTCTGCTACGTGTCCACGCTCTACCTATCCTTGCTGTTGGTCCAGGCAAGGCACTGGTAAGCACGCTGCACTGTTCATTCTCCTTCGTCCTTCACGGCAGAGGTGGGCCGAGGACCCCACCGGGACCAGAGCGCCCCGCGATCTCACCACTGAAGATTAACTCCTGCAGGTCAACTGCAGGCGAACCCACTTCTTTTTCCCTGCGGAAACAGTTTGAGACTGACCAAAAGCTGGAGTAATCCTCCTGCTTCAGTTAAGATTGAGGCCTCTGTCCAACATGCTACTCCCCACTTCAAGAGCAGGATCAGAGCTTTGGGTCTTGGCACCTATGTGTAGATTCAAAGAGAAGTAACTTTGGTTTTCTTTGATACAGACTGCCCTCGAACTTGCTGCGATCCTCCTGACTCAGCCTCCATAGTGGTTGGAATTACATGCATAACTCACAAGGCCGGATTTCCTTTTTTATTTAACGACAATCTCTGGTCTTTTGCTCTATAAATTTTAACTTTTACTCAGTCCTATGCCTTGCACATTTGTATTGTGCTGTATTGTTTTGTGGACCTAAAAGTTGTTAAAACAGCAAATAACCAAATGTCAGTGATTTCAAGGAACTATTTTTAAAAAGCACGATTTTACATTTGAATATAATTGATTTTATCATATTAAGCACACCCCTATCCTTTCAAATCTGGTTTCTTTAAATTTTTTATTTGAAAATCTAGCTTGAAATATATTTTGACATTCCAACCCGGAGAGATTTAGTTGGGAAAAACTATCCTTAAAAGACTCACTGAACTTTTCTTATCCCCTGTGGGTGGTGTTAATTATCTAGTTTGAGGCTTGTAGTTTTCATTGTCAAATACTTGGGTCCTCTCAAAGGGAAGAAAGTTGGGGACTTGCATTCACTGTTTTTCAAGAGGAGATTAAACACAAAATCGATTTAATGGAGCATCTGTAATCTTAAATACAAGAAGTCAAGAGCTAAAGCTGTAATGGAAAGGTTAGCTTTCCCCATTGTTCCCACAATCTAACTCATATTTTTGGAACTTAATTATCAACGAAAGCTACTACATCAATGCAATACAGCATAGGCAAATTACAAGACCTTTTACTTCTCCCAACTGGGTTTAAATTGCAAATCTTAACACTGAACACTGTGCTTTTGGCATTGAATATTCAATACAGTGAAATGTGTTTTAAGTGAACCACCCAAGGGCCCAGGAACATTTGCTTAATAATGATACTCTACAATTCTATAGGGCCTTTCAGGCTAGCATCTCAAGTGGAATGCTCTTTAACTATACCCTTCATGGGAAACCTTGGGGATATTTTAAAGAGCTCACTTAAGGCCTATTGGAAAGAATCTTTTAGTATAGATTTCACAGTATGATTTTAAGAAATGAAGGACTGCAGAATTTTCAGTGCTGGGCTTATCATATTCGTGGGGGTTTGATGGGTACTGAATGTTTATTAGCTATTTTATGTGGAGCTTAAAAATGTACTTTTTGGCCAACTTTTTATTTTGATAAATTTCAAACCAACAAAAAAGTTGAAAATAATGGTTCAAGGAAATATTTCATTTTAAAGAACACATTTCCTTAGCTTCTGATTGTCAGTTTGTAAGGCTTTATTACAATTGCTTAAATGTTGATAGAAGATGGATAGATAGATACATACATACAAATATAGATAGATAGACAGATAGAGGTATAGACATAGATAGATAATAAACGGACAGACAGACAGACAGACAGATAATGTCATGTGCTGTTTACTCTGGCTAGATATAAGGATCTGATTGCTTATTTATTCATGAGCATCTCTAGGCCTCTCAGCAACACTGGACAGTGTGTGATTCCTGCCCCGAGAGTGTTTTCTGTATAGTCTTAAAGCTACTGTAGATAATGCCTTCTGACATTCTATTCGTTGAGCTTTAAAAGCATTCCAGTAACTTTGCTTTTGTGTTAAGAACATCCATAAATTTTTATCAATGTTGTCTAGGAACTTAGAAAATAAGATTTAAGCAAACAATGGTATAAATAACTATAAAATACTATGCTATAATGTAGGTATCAGAGTTATCTGAAACTTAGAAATTCTGATTACAAAGGTGCCATATAATCAGATTTCAAAAACAATGTAAAAAGCCATTTTTTGGCATGCAAGCAGAACATTTATATTTCAATTCAAATTAAAAAAAGAAATCTATGTTTTTACCTTAATTAATGTTTGATCTAAAGTATCAGAATAATTGCCTTAAATTATCCACTTCATTTTGCTCTGTAGCACAGACTTGACCAAAGTGAGAATAGCATTGGTGGTTATGCACTTTGAGAAGTGTATGTAGACAATTTACATAATTTAGCCAAAATGGCCAATTAATTGGTGTAATTATGAATGTCTAGACTTAGTTTTGATGGGGAAATGGAAGGAGGACCTCTCATCTCTCCAATGGTAAGTTGCCTCTAGCTGTACAGATCCATACGCTTCTTGCATTGAATATTTTTCCATTTTTAATTTTAAAATATTCTCATATGTTTTTATAATATAGACATGTTAATTAAAAGTAATTAGTTGAGGAATATCAAGTACATCTTCTTGTCTCTTACAGGTCCTTAAATTATTATATAACAAGGTGTGATTTGTCCCACTTTGGGAGAGAGATGTAATTAGGTATTTACCTCTGTAAATTACTGTGCTGCTCTTGGTAGTCACTCATTAGCATTATTCTCTCTTCCGATAAAAGCCAACTTCAAACTGCATGGTATTCCTGGAGCTGAAGCCCATCTTTAAATAAATGTAGATGAATTTTTGCAGTTTGTTAGGTGTGAAATTCATACAGCCTTATGTAAAATTTAATGGGAACATCAAATTATTTTATATACATAATTACATCCTTGTGTCTAATTCACTCTTATTTTTATTATTTCAGTTTAATTTAGCCAGGTCTCGTAGTGTACACATTTAATCCTCAAGGAAGAGGCAGTCAGATCTTTGTGAATTTCAGGCAAGCCTGGTCTATAGAGCGAGTTCCAGAACAAACAGAGCCGTTGCACAAAGAAACTCTGTCTCAAAAAAAAAAAAAAAAAAAAAAAAACAATCCCCCCAAAGAATTCACTTTATTTTAATGTTCTTTTATTCTTATGTAGTTCACATTTTTAAATATTTCCTTCAGTAGCTCAATATTTTTTTCATCGTGCAAAACTATATTTTAAAGCAGAGTAAGAAAATGATGATTGTGTTAAGCTTGTTAAAGAACTATGGTGTGGCTTGGTTAACCAGAATTTCATCTATAGAAACTAGAATCTAACATGTACAAACAAATTACAGTGCATATTTTATGTAACAAAATAATACATCATAACAATAATACATTATAAATTATGCTTTTATTGTTATTGCTTATTTTTTGAGACTAGATCTTGAAATATAGCTCTGTCTGGATGGGAACATGCTATGTAGCTCAGGCTGGCCATAAACTCACAGCAATCCTCTTGCCTCAGCCTCCAGAGTTATTATAGACCTATGCCATATAGTGTACCTTGGTTGTTTTCTCTCTTTTTTTAATTAGATTTTTTTTTTTTACATTATGTGTGTGCATGTGTGTGGGGGGTGGTATTGGTGGTGGCGGTGTTTGTGTGTGCATGC
>NW_026068068.1:2850623-2939788 GCF_014885135.2 Alexandromys fortis | reverse complement strand
GTGGTGGTGGTGTTTGTGTGTGTATATGTGTGGGGGTAGTGGTGGTGTTGGTGGTGGTGGTGTTTGTATGTGCATGAGGGGGGTGGCAGTGGTGGTGGTGTTTGTATGTGCATGGGGGGGTGGTAGTGGTGGTGGTGTTTGTGTATGTGGGGGGTGGTAGTGGTGGTGGTGTTGTTTGTGTGTGCATGTGGGGGGGTGGTAATGGTGGTGGTGTTTGTGTATGCATGCCTGTGTGTGAGGGGGTGGTAGTAGTGGTGGGGATGGGAGTGTTTGTGTGTGTGCATGTGTGTGGTGGTGTTTGTGTGCGCATGCATATCCCAGCACACATGTGAAATCAGAAGACAAGTTACAGGAATCAGTTCTCTCTGCCAAGTGGGTCTGAGAATCCAATTTTAATTGTCAGGCCTGATATCAGGTGCCTTTGCCTCCGGAGTTATCACCACTTCTTGCTTGTTTCTTGAGATAGAGTCTTTGTGGGGGTTTGTATGAGATGTCCCTCATAGTCTTGAGCATTTGAATGCTTGGTCCCCAGTTGGTGGAATACTTTGGGTAGGTTTAGGAGGTGTGGCTTTGTTGGATGAAGTTTGTTACTGGGGCAATTATGAACTCCTTGAATGCTCTTTACTTCCTTCCTACTTGGGGTTCAAAATATTAACCTACAGTTTCTATGCCTGCTGTCCTATATGCTGTTGGACTCCGAACCCTCTGGGACCATATATTTGAATGAACCATTTCTTCTGCAAGGTGCCTTGGTCATGTGCTTTAGAAGAGCAATAGAGAAATCACTAATAGCCATACTATCCGGCCCAGAATGACCTAGAGCTGGCTATTCTCCCGCCTAATTCCCCTGAGTACTGAATTCATGTTCCTCCTTCTTCCTTAGAAAGTTTGCTTATTTTATTAAATAAAATGCATTAAGAGCCTAAATTTTTACATTTTCATTGTATATAGTACATGGTAAATATTTCTACCCACCCTTCTGATCGTCCACTTGTTCCCTAGATAGTTTCACACTTGCTTTCTTGGCAAATATACATCCATATTTTTTGTGTCTTTTATAAAATCTAGGAAGCACATACAAGGAAAAATCATGCTTTCTGACCACTGCTAATGGTTACTGTTCCTGTCCCTGAGAAATTTGCTATTACTGATCAACTTAAAGAAATTTACATATTTCAAAAAGTAATTAACATATTTCTATCTAAAACCGATTAAGTTTTCCATCCATTTGGAGAAACTATGTGCTATGATGAAATGGATGCCAACTTATAAACTAGCAAAGCTGGTATCTCTTTCTAATGCCAATGATGTTGGTGCTTTGCCGCTCGCTGGTTGATGGATCAATGATTCCACTCAAGCCTCTGCTGGCTTATTTACAAAATAAAAATATTGTTGCCCTGCCAACTATACAGAAGTCTCTGAGGACCCACTCAGTAATAAATATTACTGAGCATCTACTCTAGACACACTTAAGCAATAGCCACACTTAGTTGTAAGATACAAATAGTCCCTAGTGAGCATAGAAAAAAAGCACAGGAAGTTGCCATGACGGCATGTGGGAGACCACACAATACATGCTCAATGGGTTTATTAATAGTGACCGGTTAGAAGACAAAGCCAACAAGGCCAAGAGTTTGGGGGTTGCTTTGATTTCATTCTTTATTTTGCTGAGACAGAGTCTCACTATGCATCTCTGGCTGGTCTGTTCTGGAACTCATTATAGAAACCAGGAATGGCATCAAATTTAGAGATCCACATACATCTGCCTCCCCAGTTCTGGGAGTAAGTCATACCTGGTTAAACCAGGAACGGTTTTGTTTGTTTGTGTTTTATGTAGATGACACATTTAGCTGTAATTACAAAATCATGAATTCCATACCAGCTTGGGCTAACCAAGGGAGACCCTGTGCCAAGAAATCGAGGGCTGAGGAGTAGTGCAGTGGAGGGACCCAGCAGTGCGAGGCTATGGGATCCTTTCTCCTACAAACAATAGCAGAAACCAGACAAAGCCTGGGGAAAATATGAGGCATTTTTAAGATATAAAATTCTACTTCTCATACTTTCTCTTTTTGTGTGTATCGGGGATTGAAGTGAGGGCTCCACAGATGCTAGATAGGTGTTCTGGTGTCCTACTTCTCCACTGTACCTCAGCCCTACTTTTTAGGTTGTTGATGGTCATCTTAAGATAAACTAGAGGAATTTTTACTTGAGACAAGAACTGAAGTAATGTACAAAGTAATTATATGCAGTATATACTTCCCAGAGAACAGGTAGGTAAATACTGGTTTATACCAGGTTCTTATATGTAAAAAGGCAGCTAGCTTTAAAACATGTTATTGAAATAAATGAGACTCTGAGACTGTCACTAATATTCCTTAAAAACGGCGGCGGGGCGGCGTGGGTGTGTGGACAAACACGGGATAGACGGCACGCAAAGGAAGAGACAGACACGCAGCTCCCACGTGGGTGCGTTTAATGGGGAGAGGGGAACACGATAAGGGCGGGGCGTGCAAGACACACAAGGGGGGAAGGGAGCAAGAGAGAGAAACCTCGTGGAGCGCTCGCTTTTAACTGCGGGCGCAAGGTTATCTGGGAGTGATGGTCTTCACCTGGGCGCGACCAGCGCGCGCAGGTGACCCAGGGGAAGTCTGGGAGCTGTAGTTTCCAAGGAATAACAGTCACCTTCTTTTGCTTGTGGGGGACAAGAGCCTGCTCGCTTTGGGGCATGAGCCCTGCATCTGTCGCTGTATTCCCCACCGAATCTCAGTGGAGACACTACAGCTGTTCTGCTCTTCTCAGTCTTCTCTTGAGTGGAAAGGATGAGAAGACTCACTTGCCAGCCAAGGCTTCATCTCACATTCAGCAAGCCCATACAAGTACTATCATGTAATTGTATTGTCTCCCTTTGTAGAGTAGAACTTTTCTGTTGAAAAGATCAATGGAATGTTGATTTTTACTATGTGTCCCGATTTAATTATTCTACTCTGGATCACACTTGTTAATAAAACAATAATGTCAATTTGTAGTCATAACTTATGTCCACATTGGTGTGTTTGCATAGACAGAAGCAGTTAGGAAAAGGAAAAGGGTAGAACAGTCCAGAAGGTTCTACTTTGCTTTCCTTCTAAATAGGAACTAATCTGTTGCCTGACCAAATAAGACTTGTGGACATAAGCAGAGTCCTTTGTGTTTAGAAGTAGCCAGTTCTATGAATTCAGCACTGTTGTTTTGGCTTTCTCACAGGAATTGGAATGTAGCAAAGTCTAATGATTTTTATTTGAGTGAATTCTGGCCAAATTTTCCAGCTTTGAGTTGGAATTGGTATCATGCAGATCAAATTTCATCTGAGTATGGTTTGTGTGTGTGTGTGTTTCATGTGGTGTGTGTATTTTGTGTGGTGTGCATTTGGATTTGTCTGTGACCACCCCAGATGAAAAAGAGCTATGGTAGTTCTAAGTCCTGCAGTTTCTGTCACTCCACGGGGAGGTTTCATGAGGTCATGTTTCATGAAGTATGTTTCAGAGCCACTTGACAGTAAGCCACATTCCCAGGAAGACATAGAAAACACAAATTATTAGATAAACAATAATTTTGAAGACAATTTCTATTTGAAAATCTGTTTGTTTTGAGATTTTTGGTTTTTTCCCCTGTGCACCTGCTTACCCAAGAATCCTAGTGATATAAATAACGCAGAATTGAAGATTTCTGCATATATAGTCCTCCTGCATCTGCATATATAGTCCCCCTGCACTCTGATAACAGAACAGGTGTAATGAATTAATGCTGAATGAAATCTAATAAGAAAAGGAGATGTAGGATTGGAGATTGGAAATGAAGTTCAATGGTAAAGTGCTCATTTACAATGTGTGAAGCTTCTCGATGTCACCCACTTCCTCTTGAAAGAAAAAGAGGAGAAAGAAAGAAAGAAAGAGAGAAAGAGGAAGGAAGGACAGAAGGTACATGAGGAAGAGAGAGATGACAAAATAGGACTTTAAAATTGCTTGTTATTTGGTGGGGGAAATTAGTAGTCCTTGATTATTTAGAGGCTCAATTTGTCAATGTAAAGAAGATGGAAAACATTGAACCTGAACCAAGCAGAGTCTAATTTAACATTTTGTTAAGTTTGGTCCTTGGTGTTTTACCATAATCATTATTTTAAATAATCTCGTAGGTGCTATCTGGCCATTGACACACAGCTGATATGGACTTAAATGTGTGAATGTGTTGCCTGCCAGGCACACCCTTTGGCTTCACCCTTCAAGTGTCAGCAGTTCTTAACTTTGGCTGTTCACTTCATTTTTCTCTTGGGGGTCGAGCAATCCTGGCATCTGGAATTGACTCTTAGATATTGATTAAAGTGGTCTGGCATGTGGAAATTTTGACACCCCACAGACACACACAAATCAGAACCTTGATAGATGACTAACCTGTAGGTAAACTGGAAAGCCATGAACTAAGGATGTGTTATTTTGTGTATTCATGAGAGGTTACAAGAGACACTCTGCTCTAGTTCATTCCCATAGGTCTTTAGTAATGGTTGAACATCTCAAATATCCACAGGAAAAAAGCAAGTTAGATCAATGAGTAAAGGCCATATGCACATAAAGGGAATAGCTCACACTGGACTGCTGCCAAATAATTTAGGTTCACTGAGATCTGCTCTTACAATTCCTTAGGAATTGTAAAGACCTCCTCCCTTTTGTGGGTCAAGTCTTGGTATTTTAAAACATTGCCAACAAACTGTTTTCAGTCTGGTTGGGCAGAAAAATGACTATTACTTCAGTAGTAGCAAAGCCCCACTTCCTCCACCAAGCTGCCATGCTGCTGCATGTCTTTTTCTCTCAACCACTACATTTCCCACAAATGGTCTCCTTTGTCCCCTTAAATTCCTTTCATAGAGTTCACATATACTGACTACAGAGGATCCTTTATATTTATTGGTTTTCTTATTTGTGTATGTGAGGGCATTAGTGCCTGTGGACACATATGCAGAGGCCAGAGGAGAATGCTCTATCCAACTCTATCACTTCACCACATTACTTGGAACTGGCTAATTTCCATTAGTCTGACTGGCTGACAAGCACATTATCCTTCTGTGTCTGTTTCTCACACTGCTGGCATTATAAGAGCATACACTGTCATACTTATTTTTTTGTTGATTTTTATTGAGCTCTACATTTTTCTCTGTTTTCTTCCTTGCCTCTCCCTCTCCCTTCAGCCCTCCCCCAAGATCCCCAGTCTCCCAGTTTACTTAGGAAATCTTGTCTTTTTCCTACATAGATCTATGTATGTCTCTCTTAGTGTCCTCATTGTTGTCTAAGTTCTCTGGGATTGTGGATTGTAGTCTGGTTTTCTTTGCTTTATGTTTAAAAACAACCTATGAGTGAGTACATGTGATAATTGTCTTTATGTGTCAGGGTTAACTAACTCAATGTTTTCTAGCTCCATCCATTTTCCTGCAAAATTCAAGATGTTGTTATGTTTTCCTGCTGTGTAGTGCTCCATTGTGCAATTATACCACATTTTCCTTATCCATTCTTCAGTTGAGGGGCATTTAGGTTGTTTCCAGGTTCTGGCTATGACAAACAAAGCTGCTATGAACATAGTTGAGCCCATGGCCTTGTGGCACAATTGAGCATCCTTTGGAAATATACCCAAAAGTGGTATTACTGGGTCTTGAGGAAGGTTGTTTCCTAATTTTCTGAGAAATCACCACACTGACATCCAGCTTGCATTCCCACCAGCAATGCAGAAGTGTTCCCTTTACCCCCACATCCTCTCCAGCATAAGTTGTCATCAGTGTTTTTGATCTTGGCTATTCTTACAGGTGTAAGATGAAATCTCAGAGTTGTTTTAATTTCCATTTCTCTGATGACTAAGGATGTTGAACATTTCCTTAAGTGTTTTTCAGCCATTTTAGATTCCTCTGTTGAGAATTTCTCTGTTTAGGTCTGTGCTTCATTTTTTTTATTGGATTATGTGTTCTTTTGATGACCAATTTTTTGAGTTCTTTATATATATTAGAGATCACACTTCTGTCTGATGTGGGGTTAGTGAAGATCTTTTCCCATTCTGTAGGCTGTCATTTTGTCTTGTTGATCATATCCTTTGCTTTACAGATGCTTTTCAGTTTTAGGAGGTCCCATTTATTAATTGTTTCTCTCAGTGTCTGTGCTGCTGGGGTTATATTTAGAAAGTGGTCTCCTGTTCCAATGCGTTCAAGTGTACTTCCCACTTTCTCTTCTATAAGGTTCAGTGTGGCTGGCTTTATGTTGAGGTCTTTGATTAATTTGGATTTTGAGTTTTGTGCATGGTGATAGATATGGGTCTATTTTCATTCTCCTACATGTTGATATCCAGTTATGCCAGCACCATTTGTTAAATATGCTTTCTTTTTTTATTTGATATCTTTTGCTTCTTTGTCAAAAATCAGGTGTTTGAAGATGTGTAGATTGATATCTGGTTCTTCGATTCAGTTCCATTGGTCCTCCTGTATGTTCTTATGCCAGTACCAGGCTGTTTTCAGTACTGTAGCTTGTTTGAAGTCAGGGATTGTGATGCCTCCAGAAGTTCTTTTATTGTACAGGATTGTTTTGGCTATTCTGGGTTTTATGCCTCTCCATATGAAGGTGAGTACTGGTCTTTTGAGGTCTGTGAAATATTTTGCTGGGATTTTGCTGGGCATTGCATTGAATCTGTAGATTGCTTTTGGTAAGATTGCCATTTTTACCATGTTAATTCTGCCTACCCAAGAGCATGGGAGATCTTTCCACTTTCTGGTGTCTTCTTCAACTTCTTTCTTTAAAGATTTAAAGTTCTTGTCATACAAGTCTCCCACTTATTATTTTTTATGTGGATGTTGGGGACCTGAACTTGGATCCCTGAGCTTGCAATGGGCCATCCACTCATTCTGAGGATCCTTTGTAGAAATCTAATATCAGGAGTCAAAGGGGGATGATCTTCAGTTGTATTCATCTTTATGATTAAAATGTATAGGAATCCGTGGAATAGGAGCTTTACTATGGAGCTCAGATTTCTCCTCAGGGTTAGTACTAAAAATTAGCTTGAAAAGCAACCTGTGAGGAAGGCCGGCAAGGTTAGGGAGGGGGAGACGCAGCCCTGAAAACCTTCACCTGGGAGAAACTTCTGGAAAGTTGTTTCCCTTCTCTAGGAATTAAGATAGCTGACACCTCTGCCACCAGAGCACACTGCACTAGTGATGGCTCATGGCCAGGATAAGGTCCCAGCCTGTGCCTCAACTTACAGCTCCCAAAATAACCCTTGCTTCAGAAATGATGTGACTCTGTAGCTCTGAGTTCAAATCTTGCCTCTGTTAGTTCAAGTGGATGTGTGACATTAGGCATGCCCATTGGCAATTTGTGTTTGTTTTGTCATGTGTGGAGTGAGGCTGAGTAATACAGCAAGGTGCATGGTTATTATCAATACTGGACAAGCATGATGCCAAACAATCTCTTGGCATCACAGGAGGGTCCTGGAAACACCGAATACAGTGAGTGTTGTATGGGTATCATTGGCAAATATTGATATTCTCCAACTAAGGTCTTCTCTGCTCTTAAAAGCTTTCTAATCAATGACAGTCCAGTGTTCACCAGTGCAAAAGTCAGAGTCAGGTACTCCAACCAAGAATAAGGGCATCACTTGCAAAACTCCTGTCTTTCTGTGGAACATTATTCATTAAGTCCTCATAGGTTTACAGTCTTGTAAAATCCCAGAAAAAAAGCTTTATTTTACATTTCCCTTTGTTTATTTTTCATTTATTTATTATTTATATTTTTAGTTTTTCGAGACAGTGTTTCTCTGCCTGTCTTGGAACTCACTCTGTAGGTTAGGCTAACCTTAAACTCACAGAGCTCTGCCTGCCTCTGCCTCCCAAAAGTACAGGGTTTCTCTGCCTGTCCTGGAACTCACTCTGTAGACCAGGCTGGCCTTGAACTCACAGAGATCTCCTGCCTCTGCCTCCTGCGTTCTGGGATTAAAGGCATGAGCCACCACTACCTGGCTCACTTTTCTATTTATTTTTTTATTTTGTCCCCATTTTTCTATTTCTCACATTTTTTTTTTGTTCACTACAAAAATAAAGATACATTTGTATTCTATTTAAGAAGTTACCACAGACTCACGATTGAAACAACTTTTTTTGGGGGGGGGGGGTTTCGAGACAGGGTTTCTCTATGTTGCCCTGGCTGTCCTAGAACTTACTGTATAGACCAAGCTGGCCTTGAACCCAGAGATCTATCTGCCTCTGCTTCCTGAGTGCTGGGATTAAAGGCATGAGCCACCACTGTCTAGTGAACAGCCTACTTTTACTTCCTCAGTTTCTGTTCTAGTGTGGCATATCTGGGTTTTTAGTAGGCTGAAATCAAAATATTGACTGGCCTGCAATGGTGTCTAAAGGCTTGACAGGATAGAATCTATGTCTTAGACAATCACTGAGAGTTTTAGCCAAACTCATCTTCTTGCAAGTATATGATTAATGGCTCTGTATGTTTGCTGTCCAGCAGCTACAGACTGCAACAGCCCCATGTCATACCTCTGTTGCTTTCATCAAGCTAGTAAAGAAAGTATTGAGAGCAAGGCTATTAGCAATGTGGAATCTTACATAATGTACTTATGAAATGTATATAACCCTAAAAGAGAATCTCATTCCCTTTTATGACAGTAACTTACAGATGATATCCATACTTAGAGAAAGAGGTCACCTACAGATTTGCATACCCAGAGGCAGAGGTGTAGGTACTGCCCTAGAATGTGTCAACCAACAAGGATCTTCAGTTTCTTAATCTCTTTTACTGAATGGGAAGTCTCTAACAAAACTCTCGTCATTGTAGGTCTACCTACAATGGTAGGATTTTACCAAATGAAAGCCCTGCAACATGGTGAGGATATTCAGTAACACTCCACACAAGACCCCAATACAGCACCAAATGGTAAGAGCTGAACATTGTCTATAATTACCTAAAGTTGGGTAGAAAAAGTATGGCCAAGACATGACATTAGGCAAAGTAGGCAGGAAAGCATACTGGATAATCATTGAAACAGAAAGCAGATTACCTATCTTGACTGAAGTTAAACATTTTATCACTTAAATAAAAATGGTGAAATGTTGGTCTTGTAGTTATTTCACATTAGTCAAGAAGATAAAGAGAAAATATTGTGGGTATCATCATTCAAACCACAGGAAATGGGCAGCAGATACCTTGGTGAGGAAGACGATAGTTAGATTCTGGCCCCTTGATCAACTGTGAGCATGTTCATTTGATTGTAGCTATTGTGACTTCTAGACACAGCCTGGTGGATTGACTTCTAGACATGGTCTTGTAGGAAGTCTATTGTCTCTTGCCTTTGGATCCAAAGTGAAGAAATATTTACTACTGCAAAGTTTTAAAGAAGATGTAAAGATTTCTCATATTTGGGTCATAAAGAAAGAAAGCCAAAAATATATGATTAGGAGCTGGTGTGATGGCCCAGCAAGTATATGCTAAGGAGCCTGATGACCTGGGAATGGTGAATGGAGACAACCAATATTTGTGTTATTATTTTGTGACATGAATGCTTGTTTTTGTTATTTGTGCTATTATTTCTGTATTAAACAATTCAATCAACTCTTAAAGACAACATTTTTGTGTGTATGATACCATATACTTGAAAGACCTTGGTACATCTGTTTAAATAACAGTCATTTTAACACCCATACTTTTGTGGTGTGTATGTGCATGATCACATGTGTAGATGTCAGAGGAAAACTTCATGACATTTGTTCTCTCCTTTGACCTTTATTTAGGTTTAAGGGATCAAACTCAGGTTGTCATGTATTTGAAGAAAGTGCCTTACCAACAACGAACCATCCTATTTAATGGCACCGAGGCAGGAGGAGCCTGCGTTTAGTCAGCCTGGACTACACACTGAAAGCCTGTCTTTTCTTTCCTTTCCTTTTCTTTTCTTTTCTTTTCTTTTCTTTTCTTTTCTTTTCTTTTCTTTTCTTCTTTTCCTTCCTTTTCTTTTCTTTTTTCTTTTCTCCTCAAAAAGAAAAAAAAACCCCACAATCGTTAGCTATATTATTCATAGGCTATCAATGGGTTATATGTTATAATTTTGCTTATATTTAAGCCATAAGATTTGGTGGCAAGGTTGAGAATGAGAGAAGTGAAATTTTGATGAGACAAAAAGGGTTGATACCAGATACATCCTATATATTAGGGTGTGTTAGTTAGGGTTCTCTAGAATAACAGAACAGATGGAATGAATATATAGTTCAAAAGGGAATTATTGAATTGGCTTATACAACATGAATTGGGTAGTCTAACAGTGGCTCTCTGATCTTCTATTAATCCCCTGCCCCCATTTTTTTTTTTTTTTTTTTTTGTGCCAGGGTCTCTGGCACATAGCTCTGGCTGTCCTGGAATTCAATACACAGAGCAGGCTGGCCTTGAAGTCACAAAGATCCACATGCTTCTGCCTCCCAGGCGTGCACCACCACACCTGCCCACCATCTGATCCTTTCTAGCCAGCCCGTTCCTTCTAGCAGAGTCAGGTAGTTATGAGGGTCAGGGTACGACAGATTCAACCATGGGCTTTCTCAAAGCCAAGCACTCCTACCCCAGTCTGGGTAAAGGTTTTTATAGGATTTTCAAATCAAAGCATTATTTTCAGATTGTTACTCTTCAGAGGGCTAAACTCAGTCTGGGGGCTCAAAAGCTACCAGACTACTACTAAATACTAATAGTTATTATTATTATTATTCAGAAATAGCTGCACTAATAAGTGGAGCAATTTCCAACATGCCTTAGATTTTGTTCTACTCTAATTCTTTAGCTGTAAAGTTTAATGCAATCCAAAATTCTAAGGTTTAGTAAGTGAAACCTCTGATTATGTGAACATGGATATAGGTCAATAGCTTAGTTTTCTATATATTAGTTTGTCCTGTAAAGTCAGCTGTGGTAACTGTAAGGAGAAAACAAGATGAAATGGCTGTTGCACTGTCTGTATATACTAAATGGTAACTATGATTTCTCTGAGTCTTCTTTACAAAGAATTACAAATGCCTGTTTCTGCATCCCCAGTGCTTGGGTCAAAGACATGGGTCACCATGCTAGGCTACCTCCTTATTTTTTTTCTTTTGGCTTTATCTTTTTTTCTTTCCTCTTTCCTCCCTTCCTTTCTTCTTTCTTTTTCTTTTTTTCTTTTCATTTCCTTTTGAGAAGGTCTTATTGTGCATCTTGGTTGACTTGGAGCTTGTTATATAGACCAGGCTGTCCTCAAACTCACCTGATTCTACCTCCTGAGAGTAGGGATTAAAGGTATGAGCTGTTACACCCAGCTCAATTTTCATGAACATGTAAATTTTGGGTCATTACCATGCCACACAACTGAACAAATTTTAATAACTATTTTAATTATGTATTATGAAAGAGCAGGTGACTAGTTTCTGATGATCCAAAGAGTAAATTTAACTAGATAGCACTTTTTCAAAAATGTATGTGTGTGTGTGATGTAGGAAGTCCTCTGTATATGTGTTGTTTTCATTGTTTAATGAACAAAGAAACTATTTTGAGTCTAGAGCAGGGCAGAACAGAGCTAGGTCGGGAAAATTAAACTGAATGCTGGGAGAAAGAAGGCAGAGTGGTGGAGATACCTGGTGTAGGAGGTTCTTCTGTCTATGTGTTGCTTTCATTGGCTGGATAAAGAAACTGCCTTGGCCTTTTGGTAGGGCAGAACTTAGGTGGAGTAGACTGAACTGAATGCTGGGAAGAAGGGCAGTGTGGCAGATGCCATGGTTTTCCTGCCCGAGAGGGACACTGGTTAGACTCATGCCAGTAAGCCACAGTCAAATGGCGATACACATTAATAGAGATGGGTTAAACTAATATGTGAGAGTTAGCCAATGAGAGCCTAGAGATAATGGGCCAGGCAGTGTTTAAATAAATACAGTTTCTGTGTGATTATTTCGGGGGTTAAGCTAGTTGGGGTGGCCAGAACAAGGGGCCCCGTTCTCCCTTCAGCAGATACCATGTAGCTGCCAGTGGGGACAGAAAAGCCAGTACCTTGCTGGTAAGCCACAGACACGTGGCAATACACAGATTAATAGAAATGGGTTAACTTAAGATGTAAGAGCTAGCCAATAATAAGCTAGAGCTAATAGGCCAGGCAGTGATTTAAACAATACAGCAGTTGGGAACAAACAAGTGACCTTGTACTACATGTATGTATATATATATTTTTATGTGTATTGGTGTGAAAATGTCAGATCCCCTGGAACTGGATTTACAGACAGTTGTGGGGACTGGGAATTGAATCTGTGCCCTCTGGAAGAACAGCCAGGGCTCTTAACCACTGAGTCATCTCTCCAGCCCCATACTAGACAGCCCTTTTATTAGATATAGGTACATAGAGAGATAAATGATAGGTAGATTAATGGATACTGATAAAGATGACAAATTATCTTTTCATCAGATGAAAAAGATGCATACTTTCTTATATTTTGTATAATTCATGTCTTTGGAAGGCATTCCATTCTGTTCTAGAACTCAGAGTTGTTTGTCTTATTGTAACTACATCATTTTAATATCAGCATAAGTTTGGCTGATAAAGTAATAAGAATATTCCAGATGTATGACCCTTTCTCTTCCCCCTCCCTCTCTCCTTTCGTTCCTCCCTTTCTCTCTTCCTCTCTTTTTATATATCTCTTTCTTTCTTTTTTCTTTCTTTCTTCTCCCTTTCTTTTTTGTTAAAGCATTTTACTTATTTATTTATTATGTATACAATATTCTCAGTACTCTGCCTGCAGGCCAGAAGAGGGCACCAGATCCCATTATAGATGGTTGTGAGCCACCATGTGGTTGCTGGGAATTGAACTCAGGACCTTTGGAAGAACAGGCGGAGCACTTAACCACTGAGCAGCATCTCTCCAGCCCCCCCTTTCTTTCTTTTGATATGGAATTCCACTGTGTGGTCCAGACTGGCCTCCAACTGTCAATCCTCCTGTCTCATTCTCCTCAGTGCTGCAATTACAGGTGTGCAGCTACTGCAGCTCCCTTGTTGGTTCCATGCTCAACACCACCACATGGACAATAGAAGTGCTGCCTTACTTACTGCATGACTATGGCCCAATAAACCTATTGTAAATTGAAAATACCAAAAGTCAAAAATACACAATACACTTAAGCTGCTGAGTGTGCCCTGAAGTTTGGTTGTTCATTCTCATGGCCGGGAGCCATAACTTACTATCCCCAGATTCACAATAAAGACTTACAATGCATATAGATGCAAATAGACACAAACACAAAGCTTGGTTTGTGCTGAATTCACATTGCTGTAATGTTATCTCAGTCAAAGAAATCACTGGCGACTTACTGTAAATCGCGAAACCTATGCATTATCATCTAAATCTTAATGCATAGACCTTTACTTGCAAGGACAATTATCTTGCTGAATTTGAATAATTTTATTCTAAAGTTTTATTTGTGTGTGTGTGTGTGTGTGTTTCATGTACTTACTGTTGTACATGTGTTAAAGTCAGAGGATTGCCAGTAGGGATCTGCTCTAGTCTCCTACCACACAGGTCCTGTAGATTGAACTAAGGTTGTCAGGTTCCTAAGCAGACACCTTTACCCACTGAGCCACTTTCCTGGAACCAGAGGCCAACTTATTTTTTTTTTATCAAATTTTTATTTTTTATTTTACTTTTTAATTTATGGGTCTTTAAAGTCAGGTAAAAATCAACTTATCCCCTGGGATAATGCTTCTAAATGTATGATAAAAATTCATAAGATTACAAAGAAAAAAAAACAACCCTTATACAGTGTTTCCAAAGTACAGGAAACCACATTTGTAACAGAGGCAAGGAAGGTAGCAGCAACAGTGATCTAATAACCATAATCTGAAATAGTTCAAATCAACGCAGTAAGATCTCTGCAATGATTATTAGGATATGAAAAAATATATTTGTGTACTATAGTTTATAAAATTCAAGAATTTCGCATGAGTGCCCAGGTCTTTCCCCACAGCCTGTGGCAGACACACGGTGAACACAGTCTTTGGAATCTGAAATCCCTAGCATTGTCTGTGCATCTCTTAGTGTTCCCGCACTGTGCTGTGTTGTCCTGTTTCATTCCTGAGGGACATCTGCTATGCACTCAGTTTGCACGTTCTTCTCCATAGCCCACGTCTGGCATCTTTCCTTCCAGAGGCCAACTTTTAATTGAACAGCTGACTGACTTTAATTTTCTGGCTCTCAGTTCATGCAGACACTTGAGAAACACAAGTCATGTGCTGCTCTACAGTGTCACATGACCTCTGCCCACAGTTTTGTACCTTTGTAAACAGGAGGAATGTGGGATCTCCTTAAGGATCCCATGCTGATTCTTCATGAGTTAGGATGTGCTACTCTGGCCTGTCCACTGCAACCATGAATTCTTTATGCTGGGGTGTCATGAAGGGACATGGGGGAGTGACTGCAGCTTCTCACATATCTCTGATGTAAAAACTTCAAGATGGGATATTTTAGCCAAGTGTGCAATGGTGTGACGATTAACTACAGTTCATGCTCATCTCGATCTTCTAGTGCCAAGTTCCCTCCTCTGTGAAGGGATGCTATAGAAGTGTCGTTACTTTCACAGGGTTGTGAAGATGAAATAACATGAACCATTATGAATCCCTGAGGCAGAATGTAGAGTCCTACTAAGGGGGCTTCTGCATATTACTGTTTGTTATGGCTAGTATTAACTGTTAACTTGAGAGGCTAGAATAACAGAGGGTGGGGCCCTGGCTAGGCTTGACGGAGATTATCTTGACTATATTAATTGAGGTGGTGGGTAGTGTCATGCCCTGGCTGGGATCCTGGACTGTAGAAGCTGGAAAAGGGAACTGACTTACTGACAGCATGTGTTCATTGTTCTCTGCTTGCTAAGTACAAATGCATTGTGAACAGCCGGCCTCCTGTTCCTGCCACTCAGCCCTTCCCTTCCTGCTGCCCTGTCTTTCCCTCCAGGGTGGACTGTATTCCTGTTGGAACTTTAAGTCGAAATAAGCCCTTTATCCCTAGAAATAATGTGTCATGTTTATCTATTGTGAGGGTGAGATGGGGAGTGCACAGACTGTGGAAATCAGAGGACAACTTGTAGGAGTCAGTTTTTTCCTTCCACGTTGTGTGTCCCAAAAAAGAGCTCAAGCTTTCACACTTTATGGCAAGATCCCCACTCTCTAAGTTATTTCACCAGACCCCAAGGCAATTCTACTTTAAAAAAAAAAAGATTTCTTTTTCTTAGTTTAAGTGTGACTGTCTATATATTGGTGTACATGTGATTGCAGGTGCTCAAGGAAGCTAGAGGCATCAGATTCTTTGTAACTAGACTTACAGGCAGTTGTACCATGAACGTTAGGAGCTGAACTTGTGTCCTCAGCAAGAACAGTATATGATCACAGCTGCTGAGACTTAACTCCTGCTCCTGTCCGAGGCAGTTTTTAAAAGAGTATTTGATGGAGTTTTAAAAGAATTGCTTTCCATGTAAGTCGATCTGAAATGAACTGAGGTCTTAATGATGCTTATGAGTCAAAAAAAAAAAGTGTTGCAGGACCACTTAGAAGCCTAAATCAATAATTTCTCATGACTCTTGTCTGTCTTTTTGTTTGTTTGAATGTTCTTCAAGAGTAGCAGCAGCATTTCATGCCTCTTTGCTTCTCTTCTAACATACATCACCTTGTTTCACACAAAGAAGAGTAAGTGGACCAGTTCATGAATATGATGGGTTCTGAACCTACATGTTTGAAGTGAACCTTCAGTTAAAGTTCTGTCCTGGTTCTGGCAGTTTTTGATATTCAGAAGACTTTTAACTTCTATCCTCTGAGTCTGATGTTGGAAAATCAATCTCTAAGTTAATTTTTAATATTAGACCAGACATGAGGTTTTAGAAAACAAGGCTAATTAAACACTTGGATTATAGGCAATTATGTTCAGTGAAATATTTCAGTCAAGGTACTGTTCTTTAAATAATCATGATAAAATAATGGTTTGGGTGAACATGGAGTTATTTATATAAGACATAGTGCTTCTTATGCTTCTCTTGTTCCATCTTAAACATTAATCTAAGACAGGAAGAACATTAATATTCAAAATACATAGTGTCTTTGGTTCTTTCAATTTTTTTTTCTTTTTAGAGTCTAGTGCAGCAGTCAGAAAGTCATATATATTTCAGTCCCAGGAGTAGAGGTATTGTCAATGCAAAACATCCTCTATTTCCATATAAATATTCTCCTTCAGCATGACTGAATGCCTTTCTCATTTATAATGAAGTCACAAAACCCACAGCAATCAAATTCCAAGACACAGATACTAGATTAAAGTGATTGAGCCTACCTCAGAATCAAAAAACAGCCTTTCAAAAGAGAAAAAAAAAATCCAGCATGATCCCAATTTATAATTCTTTTTTTTTTTTCTTCAGGGAAATGGGTTTATTTGATTTACATGTCCCACTCACAATCCATCATAGAGATAAACCAGGGTAGGAACTCAAGCAGGGACAGAGGCAGGAACAAATAAAAGGAAACTGCTTACTGGCTTTCTCATCACAGCTTGCTCAGTTTGTGAGATGAAATTCCCCTCTGTATGCTGTGAATGCCATTGGTTAATAGAGAATTTGTTTTGGGTCTATTGCAGTGCAGAACAGGGCAAGATAGAAATTCCAAACAGATAGAGGAGGGGAGAATAGGCGGAGTAAAAAGATGCCATGTAGCCGCTGGAGGAGAGAGACACAGGAAATTTGTTGGTAGGTCACAACCTTGTGGTGATATACAGATTAATAGAGATGGGTTAATTTAAGATGTAAGAGTTAGCTATAAATATGCATAAGCTAATAGGCCAAGCAGTGATTTAATTAATACAGTTTCTGTGTGAATATTTCAGGTCTGGCCAATTTATAATTCTTGCTAGCAGATGCCTGGCTGTGGTTTTTTGATTCTGGCTAAGTACTTCATTAGACTTGATGGAGAGAGACCCTCAGAAGTTCTTTTCTCACTAGTGTTAGTCAGTTCTGCTAGACCATCTTGTGCTTTTAAACCAACAGTTTGAATTTACAAAGTGACCCCCAGAAGTCAATGAACACTGTGGTTTTGCATTAACCACAACATTGTCATGTTAAATCGAATGTGCAAACTCATCACTCTTTGTATTCATGTCCTCTAAGCCACAGGGAGTCTATGCTTGTGGTCAATGAGGTTACTGTTAATCTGGAGAATTTTACATATCTTTTATCAGTGAGTTTGAAATAGATTGAAAAGAACCAGTATAATTTATTCTGTTACTTGTCATTTTAAATTTAAAATAATATACTCATTTACTAGTTAATCTTTGAATAAATCAATTTGAATATCAATCAATCCTTAGTCTCCTAATTTTTTTCCAACAGGGTTTCACTATGAAGTTTAGGCTAGTCTCCAGTTTGGGACCCTTCTACTTCACATCTGAAGTACTGAGATTGCAGCCATTACCACCTGGATGAATATTAACCTTAGTACTGAGAAAGGAGTGAGTTCTCCATGAGCAGCCAAGATGAGGACACAGGGTAAAACATAAAGTAGTCACATAGCCCAAAAAGGTTCTTGCCTGGACCAAAAGCCTACAGAGCGAGAAAATTGAGTTGAGAGAGAAAGAAAACCATGACTCATAACTACTCTTGACTGAGTAAGTGACATCTAGTCACCCTTCTGGTTGGGCTAAATATCCACACTGATTTGGCATGCAGTGCATGCAAAGATCAATCTCAATGAAGATTACCTTGATGTCCATCCTATTATTGACATACGTCTCATCCATAGAAGGCCTCCAACCTAAAAGCTGTCTCTCTCAGGATAACCCTATCCCTTTGAGAACTTTTCTCACTTTTTCTTAATATATCTACTTTATTTGCTCTGCTCACTCCTTGTCTGTGATGTTTATCTGTTCTTTGGCATGGATATGAACCTACAATCCTGACTTGGGCAACTTTGGTCATCATGATTGGCCAGTATTCCTGCTCCCTGGGTTTTAAGCTCACCAAGAGATAAGAAAGGTTCTGCCACCCTGAAGGAACCATGTCACTAACCAGTCTGTAACAATCTTATTGTGTTACCTTTCTCCTCATAAGTACATTTTCAAATGTTCCCTGTCAAAACTTACAACACATTCTCAAACTCTGGTAGGGCCAAGATTATAAGTGTTTGCACAAAGCTCTGGCTGCAGTAAAATCTCAACTGTACGCTAGACACAGCTAGTCAGGAACGACAATGACAGTAACACAGTAATTACTAAGCCTTATTTAACTTGGGACAAGTACAGTGCTGACTGTTTGCTGAAATGCAAGGTGCTAGACTTGGGATAGAAGCTAGGATTCAAATCCTTCTCTTTGATCTGCCAGTCTCTGTACCCTCTTGTTAAAGAACGCAAGGCAATGACTGATTTTTTCAAATGATTTCTAGTCTATGATTCATCCACTCTACTCCATGAAGCTGTGAAAATTCAGTTTAATAAGATACAAAACACTGTGTAATGTATAACAAGTTCTAATTATTATCTTATTTTCTATGAGACATACTGGGTCATAATTAAGAGCATCAGAGTCTCTGGGTCAGACTATGGCTGTGCCATTTACAGAGTTGTTATAAAGAGGAAATGTAAGTATTTGGAATAGCACAAAGCTAATATTGCTCAGGATGCATTACTTGTTACACACAGTTCTTTGGACCTTCATCAACTCTGAAGGGACAATATTTAGAAGTCAAGTAGTGCATGGGCTTTCATGAAACTGTTACAGAGTTTATTCCTTCAACAAACGAGGATGATAACTTTTGACACAGCATTGGGTATTATAAGTAAGTCAGAGATGGGTAAAAGCTATAAATACCAGAGCAGTTTATAAAAGGTACACATAAGGGCTTAAATATGGGGAGGGAGGTTTGTTCTCCAGCCAATGTGTTTAAAATAAATAAATAAAGCAAAATAAAATCCAGAAAGACTAAATTGGTTTTTCAGACCTGTAATCCAAGCACTTGGGAAGTAGAGGAAGGGAAGTCATGAGTTTGAAGTCACCCTTGGCTATTTTTAGGTCAATCTGGTCTCCATGAGACCTTGTCTCAGGCAAAAAACAACAAAGCAAACAAATAAAAAACCCAGTGTGACTGGGGAGAGGACTCAGTGATAAAGCATTTGCTGCACACATGTAAGGACATAAATTCAACCCCATCACCCATGTAAAAAATCAGGCACAGCAGTGTGTGCCTGTAATCCCCATGTAGGAAAGCCAGAGATTGAAGGATGCTTGGGTCTTGCTCATAGCCAGTGTAGTCAAACTGGCAGACTCCATGTTCAGTGACAGACCCTCAAAAAATAAGGTGGATAACAATTGAGAAAGAGGTTTAATATTGACCTCTACCTTTGTGAACATGCAGAAGTCCATGCAAGCCCCAAACTCAAAAACATATAAATAATTCCAACCCCTAACAACATTAAAGAGGCCTGCATTACCTTGGTTCTCACAAGTAAGTAAGAGTTAATATGATGGGAAAAATCTTCCACTCTAGAGGAAAATATTTTTAGTAGTGATAAATTTGTGTGTATATGTATATATGTATGTAATGTCTGTGTATATATGTATGCCTTAAGAGCAGAGACATCTATTTTCTCTTAGGTAACAAGGAGAACAGCACTGGGCAGTCATCTCCCTGAAATCACTCAAGCGATCATGTGTCTCCATCAGCTAGTCAAGGCTGCCGTGGCACTGTTGCCATGGGCATGGGGAAACATATCCAGTGCCTGTAGGTACAGGACAAGGGACTGGTCCTTTTCCCTCACTTCCATGGCTACCCTAACCCACAATGGGTACTAGAAAGCATGGTTTTTCGTGTAAGTCACACGCCTGGGAAGGAAAGGAAAGAGATTTGGTAGACTGGCAGCTATTTTCATCAAAACATTGTTTTGCTGATTTGCAGAATTATCTCCAAAGATAAACAATTTATTTTAATAATCTTTTTCAACTGATTTCATAGCAGTTTAAACTTGCTTTTATATTTAGTGAGACTGCTGTTTTATCATGCTATATTGAAAGCAAAACTCACACTTGTGAGCAAAATACGTGCCAACTGGGCTGTTTTCTCACACAGAGCTAGATGGCCAAGGACACATATTCCTCAGGGGCCAAAGATGAATATTTACGATTTGGGGGAATATCAAAGAGACTATAATAAATGGAGAAGCACTTTGGAGAGTGAAAAAGCTTTCTATAAATGCAAGATTGTTATTATTACAGTATTAATATCACAGAAGTGTTAGCGGTCTTCTCTTCCAGGGTGTTAGTGTATTGGCTTGACGAGGGGCTGGGCTTTGTAGAAAGGCATTTTACTCTTGTCTTTGTAGATCATAATTCTTTATTTTGAGATAGGGTTTCGTATGTAATAGTCTTGCAATAGTCTTGTAATAGTCCTGGATGTTGCTGTGTAGATCAGGCTGGCCTGGGACTCACGCTCCTGCTTCCTTCTGGCAAATGCTTGGGTTCCTGGCATTTGCCTCCGTGCTTGGCTCACAAACTACATTTATTTCTTACCACTTGTTTTTATCATCACCTTTGTTTGCTGTGATAAGTGATTTTCCATCCAGCATTTTTACAAATGTCTGGAGCATTGTTTGGAGAGGTAACCTCCATTTCCGAGAAAAGGACCTTGTTTGTCATAGACGTGTCCCGCCTAGCAGGTCCGATGACACCTGTCAATCCTTACAGCGTGGCTTTCCCTGAAGCAGTCTCCAGAGTTGCTGACCCAGTGAGATTATTGCCAAACAGTAACGTGGTTATAACTGCCTGTGATTTTTGTTTGTGCAGTATTCTTTTGGACTTTTCTCCCAAACCCCAGGGAAATGAAATGAATGGGAAAAAAAAAAAAAAAAACCTTTACCGTAATAATTATACCACAGGAATGCCTGAGAAAATAAGACAGTCTTAAGAGACTGGGTTATTTAATTTTTTTTTGTATGAGGTAATCCTTACATACAAGAAAGCATGAAGCATGAAGAAAACACTTATCCTCAAAGACTTGAACAATCCGAGCACGCTGAGCAGGTGCCGAGCATAGGTTAGTAGTTTCCCTGCCGCGGACGAGCTTTGAGTATTCCCCAGTCTAGATGTTTCCTGTGTTGTTTTAGCACGCCACTTCTATTGTTTCTCAGAGGTTTGTCCTCTATAAACGTCTCTTCTTCGCGAAGGAAGCTCATCGAGGGGATTATGGTAATCTTTGTTCCTGATTAAAATTTCTCTGCTCGGTTGCTTTGTGTTTTCCCTTCCACGGTGGTTTAATCCACATTCTATGGTTCCATGATTAACCCTGAGTGTGGACCCTCAGTGTAGGTCCTCCGAACCCCATCTGAGCATGCAGCCTAGCTCTTTGTTTCATTAGCATTTTTTTTTTTGCAGTATATTGAAACCCCCACCCCCCGGTTTGGTTTCCTGAGCAAAGAATTTTTTTTCCAGTTCTTTCTTGAGTTGGTCTTTTTCTGAGAGGCGATTTTTGAGGACTTTTGAAATCATAGAATTGATCAGTGATTCATACGACCAATTTCCTTATGCCCTCACAATGAAAATAAGCGGTGACATTTTGTCATCCCCAAACGGTGACCGGACGGTGGTGGTGTTAAGATTACTGATTAATTCTGCAGCCCTGCGCAGCACCTCCCGCCTGCACCTAGAATGGGCCTTAAACTTGAAAGCGCGGGCTTCCCTGGGCTGCCGGGTGAGGCTCCCCTTAAGGGACTAGGAACCCGGCAAGCCACCCGGGAATGGGAAAAAGAACTTAAGAGGATTAAAACAAGAAAGGAAGCATTCGGAGTCCTGGGAGGTGATGCCAGTCAGGGGCTCTGAATGTCTAAGAAAAATGTCCTTGGCTTGCGGGGGCCGCGGGCAGGGATCCCTTGTCGCCGGAGTATTTTCCTCCACTCACAAACACTGCAACCTCTCTTGAAAGGGTGCCTTTGGTTAGGAGTGAGCCATGCTGGAGTCTAGGTTAGCACTCTACCAGCAAGCTACAGACCACACGATTTTCCCTTAATAAACCTTGACCCTGTTGCTCACACATAAGCTAACAGATCATTACAAATATTTCGAATTTTAAACAGGCCCAACTGTTCATTATGGAGGTAAGAAATTTATTCTCTTTAAAACAATAGGAGAAATGTGCTCTATTTCATGCACATATCTGTAATAACAGCTACTTGGGAGACTAAGGTAGAAAGACTGCAAATTCATACCGGCTTAGGCAATTTAGTGATAACCTGTTTTAAAATGCAAGATTAAACAACAACAACAACAAATAAACCTTCACATATTGTCAGTGGCAGAATGCTTACCTAGCATACACAAGACCCAGGTTCATTCCCTATAACCACAAAAAACAGAAAAGGGAATAAACTTTGCCTATAATATGCTTAACAATGATCTCAAATATTTGAACGGAGGCTCATACACACACACACACACACACACACACAAAGTGCAGCATTTTGATATATTACAAGATCAAAGAGGTAATTACTAATCACACTCCTTCAATAACAGGAGAGCTTTAGGGTAGGGATGGGGCAGTTTCATAGCAGCCAACAACTGAGGAGATTCACAGGGGAGCAACTAAGACCTGCCAGTCGACTAGAGGATTCCAGCAGCGCGGCAGACTTTCTACCAGTAGCAGAACATGCATTTGTGCTTAGAAACGTCCTGAGGCTATCTCAAGCAGAGAAAGTAACCTGGGGCAACTTGGTCTTTTGTGTATTCTGCTACTAAAGAATTCAAAGGGGTACACAGGTAGCTAACTGTCCTTTACTGCAGTACCTAAACATGGAATCTAATCTACCCACCATGGCATTTGAGTCTCATAGCTGTCAATGAAGGGGAAGAGAAGCAAGAGTCAAGAGTTTTTTTTTTTTTTCTAATGCATTATTTACTTTAGTGTATGTGTGTATATCTATCTTACAACTTTCATGTGGATGTCCAAGGACCACTTGAAAGAGTTGCTTTTCTGCTTCTACCATGTAGATTCTGAGGATTAAACTCGGGACATCAAGCATGGAAGCAAGAGCCTTTTTTTTTCTACCAAGCCAGTCTACCAGCCCAACAGCCAAGTCTTAATGAAAAAAGAAATTGTTGGGGGATGGTTGTTGGTACCCTAGGCAACTATATGATGCTACCAAATCCTAACCCAAAGTAATTTTTTTAAGAGTTACATTCTGATTGACTCTTCCTGTGTCCTGATTCTTGTAGGGATGACTAAGATGGAGGGGTCCTTCAGACAACCAGAACTCCTAAAGTCACCAAAACAGATAGGCTCTGAGGCTACTGAGATGGTTTGTACCCAAACCTGAGGACCTGAGTTCGATCTCTTGAAGCTATCCCATGGAAGGACAGACAGATTCTTACAAGATTTCCAGTCCTAGGATCCAGGGTTGCTCCACCACTGATGGGGAAGGCTTGCATACACATATTCTTCTAAACAAACACAAACTAAAAATGTAAAGAATAAAGAGACAGGCTCATTTAGGGAATGCGGAAGATTATGACACCACAAGTCTGGCAACCTCATTGATCAGTGATGTAGGAAATTGCCTTAGAGTACTTCTAATGTCCTGCTTGCTCTACCCTTTGATGCTGATTTGCACATGATGGTGTTGTCCAGGCAGATGTTCCAAACTCCTCAGCTTGGTGGAGCTAACTGATGGGGACAGTAGACATTATTATCAGTGAGTTGCACCTGGGAAATCCTAAAGCTGGGTGCTGCTGGTAAGGTTTCCAACTGGACCTGGGGCATTTCAAATCCACGGCTGACTAATAAATCGGCTGCTGACTTCCTTACCCTTTCTATTTTGTAGGGTTTCCTCCCAGCTCATTCTGTTTCAGCCACAGCACCTTCTCCTGGAACATTTGTAATTATCCCCCACCCCCACACTATCTCCTACCTGCTGTTTGCATTTCTATCAGATTCTCCCATGTCTGACTTGTTCCATCTAGCAGTAAGTCTCAGTTACAATGCCACCTTCTCAGAGTGGAGCAATCTTCCCACAGCTCATTCCCTAGCTGTGATGAAACCAGTCTCTCCAGTTATCATGACATTTACCACCATTTAGAAGCTGCACTATCTTTTATTTTCTTCATTGGCATTCACTATCAGGATGTAAGCTCTGTGAAAACGGGTCCTTACTTAACACTGGAACATGGTATGCCTAGTACAGTGCTGGACTGTTGCAAGATAATCTTTTTGTACACCGTGAAGACAGGCCACTGTGATTGGTTTAATAAAAAGCTAAACAGTCAATAGATAGGCAGGATTTTCAGGGCAGAGAGGATGCTGGGAAGAAGGGTGGAGTTGCAAAGAGACACAGAGGAACCATGATATGTAGAAGATGAGGCAATAAGTCATGAGCCACATGGCAGCATGTAAATTGGGTTAATTTAAGCTATAAAAGTTAGTTAGAAATAAGCCTAAGCAACCAGGCAGTTGTGACACAAGCTTTTAATCCCAGCACTTGGGAGGCAGAGGCAGGTAGAACTCTCTGAGTTGGAGGCCAGCCTGGGCTACAGAGCAAGTACCAGGACAGGCCAAGCTTTAAAGAAAAACTCTGTCTCAAAACCGTCCCTACATCGAAGAAAAAAGAAGAAAAGAAAACAAAAGAAAAGAAAGAAAGAAAGAAGCCTAAACTATCAGCCAAGATTTCCAAACTAATAATAAGTCTCTGTACTGTGATTTGGGAACTAGCTAGCTGAACAAAGAAAGATTCACTACCGTGGACTCTCTTAACACCTTATCCTCGGCACCTAATACAGTATGACCCTAGGCCTTGACCACATGTAACACTAACTCTGGAAATCAGTGCAGTGCTTGAGACTGAGTGTGAGTCCAGTCAGTTTGTTCAGTGAGTTGTGAAAGGATAGCACACGGGAAGCTTTCTGACTTGGAGTCTGTCTTTCTCTTCACTTTTCTCAGACCGTCGGGCCACTCATTTTCTAGATCATCTAAACTAAATCAGATGTTTTAATAACCTCAGATTCACTTTTTAAGTGGGGGTCACTCCCTCCGCTCTGCGTTCTGGTGTCCCCTAAACTGCTCAGGGGAAAGCATCTTAGAGACCATGCTGAACCTGAGTCCTAGTTATCACATCTGTGAATGATCTTGAAGCTGCAGGGGCTGGAGGTCCAGCTTTGCTTTCCGCCATCATTTCAGCGTGTAGGTCTTTGCTTGTCTTGCGTCTCAATACCTTCCATCCCTCCAACATGGGAAGGAATGCCGACCCTGGCAAGAACTTTGTCCCGCATGGCCTGAATGCCTCAGTGACAACCAGATGGCTCTCTCTCTTTCCTACCCAAGTTAATTATTGTCTGAAAGCCTACGGAGCGCCAGTAGTTCAGGAAAGGCAATGCCATTGCATGTCACTGAGTAGGAAGGCCTACCTTTGGGAAGGGAAACAGTAGCTAGTGACTAGCTTTTGCTTGACTGGAAGTTCTTTTGGTATTAGTACAAGCATATCTCATGTTGAAAAAAAGATCTTATTTTCTTAAAAAAATATTCACTGAGTATTGTTCAACACATAGTCTTTCTGTATAGTTAAGGCTGGTCTTGAATTCACGGTATAGTCCAAATTAGCTTTGCATCCATAATCCTCCGGCTTCAGTCTCCCAAGTTTGGTCAGGAATGTAAAATTAGAAATTTCAGTGTCTATAAATTATAAGTAAATGCCAGCATTCTAAACCCATACAGTTTAATATTTCTAAATTTTATTATATATATGTATATATTCATGTGTTGGTGCATGTTTCATACATACATGTGAAGCTGTTGAAATGTTGTTATCTTACACTTTTAATGAATATTATATTTTTTAATAAGAATTGCTTTTTCTTTTTTTAATCAAGGCTGTGGATATAGCCCAGTAACAGCAGGTCACTTGCTTAGCATGTGTGAAGCTTTGGTTTGAATCCAGTTCCTCAAAAACAAAGCTAAACAAAGGGTTTCAAAATTGCTTTAAAAATACACTGTGTGACATTATCTTAATCTGTACCTTGCAGTTTTCTTTTCTTGTATGTATTTTCCTGAACTCAGAGCTTTGAGCATGCTAAGCAAGCGCTCTACCAGTCAGCCACACACCCACTTTTAAATCTCTCTACTTCTTTGCATTTTGAAAAGCACCTAAATATATATGTATATAAAGAAAATAAAAAAGAATACATCTATAATTATTTATAGTTCATGCTTTTTATATTGATATGGTATTATAAAAATATTTCAAGACCATATTTTAGAATACAAGAATCATATAAAAGTATTTTTTGAGTGAGCAATAACAGTGTTTCTGATTGTCTGTTAACAAAAAGGCTGTAAACAGGAGTACACAGTTTTCCGACTTTAAAGGGTAAGAGATTTAGGCTGACTAAGATTCATCTTCAGGCAAGTCACTGCCACTAGATGTGGTGAGAGTTTGTCCAAAGGGCTGTGAGCGTAGAGATGTGCTCTGCAAGCATGTTGTTTAGCATGCATTACAGATAGACATTCTGAATAGACTGCTCTGTAAAGAAGTGACGTTCAGATATTTAGTGACGCATGTGCACACACACACACGTGAGTGCACGATGTGTACATGTGGCCATACTTGTTTGTAGCTCAAGTTGGCATTGAACTTACTATATAGTGAAAATAACCTTGCTGCCTCCACTTCTGAGACATGAGACTGCATGTCTACCTCACCATGCCTATGTAGCGTTCTTTCCTAAAGCCAGACATGGGCTATGGAAAACCTTTCAAACTGACTGTTTCCTCCTGTGCTGTGGGGATGATTATCAGCAGAAACCTCACACAGCAGTGTCCTGTCACTTCAGTTTTCAGTTCTGAGCTCTGGGCAGCGGGATGGCTGTAGGCGCTTTCCCTTTGCTACAGGAGTACTAAGTGCATCATTAGGAGCCGCACATGCTCGCGGGGAAGGCGTCTTCAGTAAGTGCGGTGAAATCTCACTGAATTGTGTGGAAGCAATTTAGGCCTTTTATTCCACTTCAGTCCTGGAGAATTTCACTATAAGCAACTTTTCTAAAGAGGGTACTACAGTGAAACACACTCGGTGGAAAGCACTCTAGGTGGCTCCGGACTGTCAAATGCTTGCCTTTTTCCTTTTACTTCTTCAGGAATTCTCCATTGGTGTTAAACATTCTATAAGATCAGAAATCAGAAATGCTAAACTAATAGGTGAAATATGTAGGAGGTATGATATAAATAAAAAAGAAAGCCCCCGGAAAGCTTGCCCTCTCTGCTTCAATGCTTTTGTGATTTTCCATGATGTGTCCTGAGTGCTGCAGCTCACCGTGTGCCTATCGTATGGTGTGGCGCCCTCGGCATCAGCTCAATTCATTGGTATTTATATGTTGGGCTTCAACTTACAAAGACCCACCTGCCTCTGTCTCTGCCTCCTGAGTGATAGAATTAAAGGCATGCGAACCACTGCTTGACTTTATTGTTTATATGTTTATACCCACCTCTTGCCTTTTAGGTTCTTGAAAGGGGCCCAAGGGGCTGGAGAGATGGCTCAGTGATTAAGACCATTGTCTCCTCTTCTGGAGGACCTGAGTTCAATTCCCGGCACCCACATGGCAGCTCACAACTGTCTATAATTCAAATTTCAGGGGATCCGACACCCATGGCAAAACACCAGTGAACATAAAATAAAAATAAATCAAATTAAAAAAAATAAAGCCGAGCGGTGGTGGCACATGCCTTTAATCCCATCACTCAGGAGACAGAGGCAGGTGTATTTCTGTGAGTTCGAGGCCAGCCTGGTCTACAAGAGATAGTTCCAGAACATCTCCAAAGCCACAGAGAAACCCTGTCTCGAAAAAAAAAGGGGGGGGCAATAATCCCAGGAACAATTTTATGACTTTGGTTTATGGAGAAGGCAATAGGTAAAGACGCAAACTGCAGAAACTTCTCCAGCAGAAAGGCTCAGTGATGGAAGTGAGGAAAGAACACAAGGATTTCATAACAGGAGAGAAAGGTTGGGTGGAGTCGAAATGGTTGGGAAGATTTGTGGGTTTTCCCTGGATAGCCTCCGTACTGGCTTTACTAGCCTGTTGCTGACCTTGCCAGTGCTTTTGGAGTATTCCTATTGTTTCTGCTGCACATGTCTTTGTGAGGCTGGCTCTAAACCCTCTTTGGGAATGGAAGAGACAGTTACACTTTCTGGTCTGAAAGAAGAGTCAAGTAGTCAGGCAGAAGGAAGACAGCTGAGGATGGAAAGAATATTTTGATCATGGCTGTTACTTAGAATTTTTGTACATATTGATAATGAAAAGTAGACAGGTGTGTGGGGGGGGGCAGAAGCCAGAGGGGGTAACAGAAGTCCTGCTCTAGCCCTCTGCCTCTCTGCCTTATGCTATTGAAACAAAATCTCTCACTGAACCCAAGCTCCTGTTTGTGCCTAAGCTGGTTTGCAGTGAGCTCCAGGGATCCACTGGTCTCTGCTCTTCTCAGTGTAGGGGTTGCAGGTGCACAGCACCATGCCTTACTTTTACATGAATGCTGGGGTTCCAAACCCAGTCCTCATGTTTGCACAGAAAGTGTTCTTACTCTTCAAAACTTCTCTTCAGCTCTCATGATGGACCAATCTTCCCTTTCTCCATCTCGGTACTGGGGATTGAATGCCAAGCCTTCTCCTCAGCTCTCAGGATGGACCAATCTTTCCTACTCCATCTCAGTACTAGGGATGGAATGCCAAGCCTTCTTCTTCTCAGCTCTTTTAATGGATTAATCTTTTTTTTTTTTTTTTGGTTTTCGAGACAGGGTTTCTCTGTGGAGCCTGTCCTGGAACTAGCTCTGTAGACCAGGCTGGTCTCGAACTCACAGAGATCCACCTGCCTCTGCCTCCCGAGTGCTGGGATTAAAGGCGTGCTTCACCATCGCCTGGCCTGGATTAATCTTTTCTTTCTCCATCTCGGTACTGGGGATCAAAAACCAAGCCTCGCCTGTGTTAGGCATCCTCAGCCCAGCAGATGGATACTTGTCTTTGAGTTTTTATTTTACTTATTATGATTGTGCATGGGTAGAGTGTATGCATGTGTGTACTGTGGCACTCACGTGGAAATTAGACAACGGGCTTGTGGAATCGCTTCTCCTTTCCACCCTTCTATGGTTTCCAGGATCAAGCGTAAGCGGTGAGACTTGGGTAGCAAACATTTGCTTTTATCTGCTGAGCTACCTAACCAGTCATATTCACTTTTTAATTTTATTAATAAGTTCATTCTGTGTGCCCCCTGGTAAAGGTGGAAGTACCTCCAACACTCTCCTGCCTTGATCTGCCATTAAATATTAGCAAACAAGCCTGGTGGTGGTGGCACACGCCTTTAATCCCAGCACTCGGGAGGCAGAGGCAGGCGGATCTCTGAGTTCAAGACCAGCCTGGTCTACAAGAGTTAGTTCCAGGACAGGCTCCAAAACCACAGAGAAACCCTGTCTCAAAAAAACAAAAAAAAAAAATAGCAAACAGCTTTAATTTAAAATGAATTAAGCCCTCATGATGCAGAGGAAGGTGGATCTCTATGAGTTTGAGGCCAGCCTGGTCTACAGAGTGAGTTCCAAGACAGCCAGGGCTGTTACACAGATTAAGTCTGTCTTGCATAGCTAACCCTTTTAAAGGAAAACATTTAATTGGGCCTGGCTTACAGTTGAGAGGTTTAATCCATTATCTTCATGGTGTGAATCATAGTGACAAGCAGGCAGACTTGGTGCTGGACAAAGAACTGAGAGTTCTTCATCTATATTCACAGGCAACAGGGAGAGACAATGGGCCACTAGGTCTGGCTTGAGTTTCTGAGACCTCAAAACTCACCCCAGCCCCCATGACACACTTCCTAAAGGCCAAACCTACTCCAACCAAGTCACACCTCCTAATAGTGGCAGTTTCTATGAGCCTATGGGGGCATTTTCATTCAAACTACCACACGGGACATGACGTAGAATGATTTTGTTGTGAATTCCGTCAATCTCAAATTTAGCACTTTACAACTACCATTTAAAGTTAGCAAGATTTTTCAGTGGCTAAAGATGTTGCTGCTCAGTCTAATGATATGAAGTCAGTCCTTGGTACCCACATGGTAGAAAGGAGAGGATCTACTTCTGCAAGTTTCCCTGAGTTCCACACATGCACCATGGCTCACGTGCAAACACACACACACACACACACACACACACACACACACACACACACGAATTCTAAAATCCATCCAGACCTAAATTTGAATACTTACACACCAATGTGAGGGAATTCTGCTTGAGGGGGCTGAGACCACTTCCTGAGAGCCTTTCTTACTGGCTCTTTACTACTCTGTGGGCTTGGTGCTCAGTTTACTATTCTTTACAACCCTTAATTCAATTTTGTGAATGATATTTCCTTTTAGGGAAGTTGAGAAATGTCCTCTGCATTCAGCTGTGTCTTCCCTAGACCTCCATTTCTATAGAAGTTTGGATTCCAGGTGCCTCTTTTTTTTTCTTTTTCTTTTTCTTTCTTTTCTTTTTTCATTTTCTTTTTCCTTTTTTTTTTTTTTTGAGCTAACATGAGCATTTTAGTCTAAGATGATGACACTTCTGTTTGTACGAGTGACTTCAGGCTTTGAGAGTCTCCTGTAAAGCAATGCAGCTTCATTTGGTGCCACAGAAGCCACATCCACAGTTCTTATTGAGACAGGTTTCCTTCAGCCGTGGCGTGTCAGCCTGCTGGTGAGCATTGCCTTCCAAGTCTTAAGAGCCACTTTTGTCGAAAAGTGTTATGCACAACCTTAGAGATTTCACAGCTCTTAACAGGGGACCTACAACCACACTTTGACTTTATCTTGACCCTGAAGCCATTTCTTTTTTTTTTTTTTTTTGACAGGGAAGATGGACGATAAGGAACAATGTATTTTCTTTCCAGCATGCTCCGGCTCCTCACTTCTTTCCTAAGTGCAATCTGTCGTTACTAGAACCTTATGATAGGCAGCTAAAAGAAGCCAACTAATATGTCTGACTTTCTATGAAGCCATTACATTCACCCAAGCTAGAAGTTTGCTAGCTACTATCAGTGATGTTTTCCTACATTGTTCCACAAAGACCTCACGCAGAATGTGTTCTCTAGCCTGCTGCAGTTCTGTTACCACATTTTCACCATGTGTAGTCTCTATCAGGCACCCAATTTTTAAGCCATATGATCACGTTTTCTGTTTTTATTGAGAAGTACATCACCTTTAAGTTCTAGCTTCTGGAAGATTTGAGGGAGTTCTTCTACACCTGTTGTTACTAACTTTGAGAGAGCAAAAATAAGCTCAAACTCTCTGGCCTCCAGTTAAGGTGGATCAGGCTCACAACTGTGGGCCCCCACAGCTCTTGCCTCAAAAGAAAAAGAATACTAGTATTAATACTGTAGCTCAGTGTTAGGAAAAAGCAAAACGGGGGCTGAGGATGGCCCAGTAGTTAGGAGTTTTTCAAGAGGATCTGGGTTCAATTATCAGTATCCATATGGCTACTTATGAGTTCTAAGGGACCGAGTACCCTCACACAGACAGACACACATACAGGCAAAACACCAATGCACTAAAAATAAATCATTTTTTAAAAGACCCCACTAACTTAGAGAAGCATAATTTCTTTTTAGCATTTATTTTCTTCTTTCCTTCATGATTGGTCTCTGTGACATGGTGCACAGGTGACATGGTCCTCTACTTTTAGTTTTTGCTTTGATAGTATCAAACATAAAACTAAGAACTATATAGAACAATGAACACCCATATACATGCCACTTAAGGTCCCCAAATGGGAGGATGTATTCTGGTTTTTGCTTTATCATTGTTTGTTCTTTTTTCTATCTATCTATCTATCTATCTATCTATCTATCTATCTATCTATCTATCTATCTATCTATCATCTATCTATCATTTTTTTTGAGACAGAGTTTCTCTGTGTAGCTTTCGAGGCTGTCCTGGAAGTAGCTGGCCTCAAACTCACAGAGATCCACCTGCCTCTGCCTCCTGAGTGCTGGGATTAAAGGCGTGCGCCACCACTGCCTGGCTTTATCTTTTTGAGCATATGATCCACTTGCCATTTAACTGTCTGTGCATCCATGTTTCTGTCTGTCCATCTAGGTAGCTGTCTTCAGCCTGTCTCCAGGCACACTTCCTCTTCACCTTTCAGTACTCACAGTGACCTCACACTGTCCTGTGCACCAACAGACAAAGAAACCTGAGGATCACAAATTCAGAAAATTCAATACAACACTAATCCCCTAAAATGAGTTTATATTCAAATTTTACCATTTGTTCCAAAAATGTTCTTTGAAGAAAAGTAAACATAAGAATGGAAATTCAAAGCTCCTCCTCCCCCCAGCACTAGTCTGAATTGCATTTCGTCCTTAGCTGTTGTTGCTTCAGTACCTTCTGTGAGCCAGAGAGGGTTCTCTGGCATTGTGTGGAGGACAGAGATTAGCACTGAGCCTCTTTCCATCTTAGTCTCAGAGATAAGATCTTTCATTGAATCTGGAGCTCACCAACTGGTGAGGCTGGCTGATCCAGTCGCTGGGAGCTGACTGTGTCTTAGCTCCATCCATCTCCACCTCTCCCCAGTCCTATGGGTACAGGCATGTGCTGCCATGCATAGTGTTTGTGTCCGCGCCGTGGATGTGAACTCAGGTCCTCACTCTAGTACAATCAGCCTTTTATGCACTGGCTCATCACTCTAGTTTCCTTTATCTTAGTTTCATAGCTCACCGTTCTTTCTAGTGTTCATGATTTTATAGAGGACAGGCAAGTCGTTCTGTCCAACATCTGTCAGCCTGTGCCTGCTTCCCCTGGTGACAGTCTAAACAGAGCTACTAGGTCTGGTTTGTTGTAATACTATCTTCACGAAGTCCTCCCAGTGCATCCCATTACCTGGCATGTGATGCTGATTAGGAGCTCTTGGTAAACTAATCCCCCAGCTCTCTTAAGGAGACGACTGCTATTGTCTTTAACGATATCATTCTCTTCAGTACTTTATTTGTTACCGAATCAAGTTATTTCTCTCATGTATTTTTGTTGGAATGACAGGAAGCTGCCAAATTTTGAATTTTCAAAATTCAGATCAAACTTAAATTCTTATTAGAAATTATTTTTTAAAGTATGGAACAGAAATTAATCTTATATAATTAAAAGGACAACACGTTATTATAGGTAATTAAGAGAGGCAAAAAAACCTACATTCATTGGACAACCAAGCTATTTCAATAAATGTCTGCATTTTTATCAAGTACCAGGAAGGTCATAAGTCAGGTCCATGTAGTAAAATGTGCATGACAGCCATTTCTCCTGCAAAACGTAAAAACAGCTTTGCATTTATATACAATCATGTTTCCTAATCATCAGGAAACTGTTTAGACTGTAGATGCACACATAAAAGACCTGGTAATGGGTATAATAGGAGAGAAAACTGAAAACAAGGGAATCAGGACAGGCATTTAAGATTGGAAAATGTTTATGTGACATCTTTCAAGCATTTGGTAAGTTACACTAGTTAGATTATCAACTTTTCTTTCTCTAGTCCTGGCTAATCTTGTTAATATATTATAGCTTCAGATTGTTCCCAGTTGCATCTAGTGAATTTAAAAAAGAACAGACCTGTAATGAAGTATCTATCATGTCTTGCGGAATAAAATTTGTCTTTGTGCAGTCTGAGATTGAAGGTTCTCTAAGCCTCTTGGAGTTTTCAATCAGACAACCCCCACTTCTTGCAGACACTTGCTTATTTGTCACTTGGAGTTTGATTTATCTCACGCAGGAGCTAAACCTGTATTAAAATCTATGTTAAGCATGTAAAACACTGTATATATAGAACTGGCAAGTTAAACTCGTCTAATGAAAGACAGCTGTGTTCTCATTGGAAACAAAGCTAGGTTGGAAGAGATGTGTGTCTCAGAAGAATGTCTTGGGAAGTGTAAGCACCGGGTGCTGTCTCTTTAAAGAATGGTACAGATGTGGAAGACAGTGGAAATGTCTTCAGTTGTTGTTGTTGTTTTTTTTAATGTTTAAATCGCTGTTGGTTTTTATTTTTCCCATGAGATGTTTTACATTTTAAAATAGTAATTTGTCAAAATATCTTTTGTAAAGTAGTTTGTTAAGTAAATTTCATTACCAAAACAATGTACATAAATTAGGGAGTAGTTATAAAACATAGGAAAATATGTTTTTTTTTTCAATTTTTTTTTATTTATTAAAGATTTCTGTCTCTTCCCCACTACCGCCTCCCCTTTCCCTCCCCCTCCTCCAATCAAGTCCCCCTCCCTCGTCAGCCCACAACAACAACATTGGATGTTGTTGTTGTTTTATAAAGACCACACAAAATGACCCGAGGACCTGTGTGTTCTGCTGTTGATCAGTCTAGTAGTGGGTTGGAGAGTCAGGAAATTAACTAACCCCCTCTGTTTTGTATATCCGTGAAGAGTGAGATGGTGTTGGTCCCTCTAGAAAAGTTGTTTACATACATTTTTAAGATATTTCATAGTATTCTGACAGTTTTGAATTTTTTCTGCAAGCAAATGAAATTTTGTTGAGATTTAGAAAATGTATTAGTAATATGTTTTAGCTGTTAGCAGCTTTTGCCAGCAAGTCTGGTGACTTGAGTTTGATCCCAGGAACCACATGGTGGGAGGGCAGAACAACTGACACAGACATATATACAAACATTCACACATATACACATATATGCAGGATGCACACATACACACAGACAATACATATATATACACATGCACATACATGCAAATACACACAGATACATGCACACACACAAATAGAGGAATGCAATTTTAATCTAAAAAAGAATTTGAAACATTCTGACTACATTTTTACCATTAAAAATTAATAATGAATAACAGTCCAGTCTCTTTTTGACTCTGCTGAAAATGGCTTAGATTCAGAGCTTTCATGATTGGCTTTAGATAAAATAATGGCAAACTCATATTGTCTTCTAGATGAAGAGTCTAAAAGTTGTTTGAAACTCAAAACTTAAAAGATGTGTGTGTGTCTGTGTGTGCACATGTACATGTTTGCATACCTGTATATATGTGTGTATGAGTGTGTGCATGTTTATACCTGTATATGTGTGTGTGTTATTTGATAAAGTGTGTTGTTTGATAAAGTGCTTATTTGATAAAGTTTGAGCCTAGAGCCTTATGCATGCTAGACAAATAGTCTACCAGTGAGTGATAAGCCTCTTCCTTCCTAGCCATATTAAATGAGAAAATTGAAAACCAGAAAGTTAGAAACAAATAAAATAAAAATAATCAATTTTAGAAATAAAGTGGACTCCATCCAAGGAAGCAGGTAGGCTAATTGTAGATCTTAACCTCTACCTCTGTGTTGTGGGGCAATGGTCTTATACCCTGTAAAAATTTGTCACTTGTATTGGTTAAGAAAATGCTGATTTGCCAGCAGTCAAGCCGAAAGTATGGATGGGGCAAGCAGAATTCTGGGAAGAGGAAAGGTCAGTCTACAGTCATCACCCAGACACAGAGGATACAAATTGAGAATGCTTCACTGATAAAAGGTACTGAGCCACATGGCTAACACAGACAAGAATTATGGGCTAATGTAAGATAAAAGAGGTGATTAATAAAAAGCCTGAACTAATAGGCCAAGCAGTTTATAAATAATCTAGGCCTCTGTGTGCTTCTTTGGGACTGAATGGCTGTGGGACAGGGCGAGACTGAAACCTCTGTCAACACCTCTCCTCCTCCAAATCCAATGCTCCAGTCTTATCCCCAGCTCTGTAGCAGACAGCCTACTACAGCTCCCACCCCACCCATCTCCAGTGGACCACACGGATCATCCCCTCACATTTCTTTTCCGTACAGATCACTTTAGCTCAGTCCTCAACTTCAGCAGGCATTACCTGAGAACCCACAGGCCAATCTGGCCAGGGAAGTAGGTAGACTAAATTCAGATCTTTACCTTTCTTGCCTATTTTCCAAACCAAATACCCCAACTTTGTAGGAGACCACCTAATGGGTCCCTTTTCTTTGCTCTCATCTCTAGCAGATAATGGATTATGGAGATTTTCTCCTCCAACCTTCCTCGCCACTCGCTCCAACTACAAGAGTCATTCTCTGGGATCCCTTTAGCCAAACCTCCCAGGGAAGCAAGCAGGTGGTCTTCAGATATTCACCTTCCCTCCTTTCCTCCACATCCAACCCCCTAGTCTTACCCCCAGATCTATAGCAGATGGCTTTTTAGAGCCTCTCTTTATTCTCTGCCCCCATTTCCTGGTGAAACACCCTGTCTTCTGCCCTTCTGTGGACTCCTTAAGAACTCCCCTTCTAGTCTATCCCCATTCCTAAGTATCAACTTCAGATACCTAGAAACACATTTTATCAAGAACCCTCAGTACCATACCTATCATGATTGAGAAGAATTCCCTACTTAAGCGGCACACAACCATCAAACTCTCCATAGTGGCAGAGATGGCAACAGAAACCAAAGAGCAAACACCCACTCAACAAAGATAGGTCTAGAACCAGGGCCTAGACCTATAGTCATCTCAATCCCAGATGCCTAGACCTCAGAGTAAAAGCAAAATCAGAAATAGCCAGGACAATGTTTCTACTAGAGTCTAGCAATCCTACCACAGAAGGGGCTGAACACAGCTGAAATACAAAACAAAGACCTTACAATAGCCTTTATGATGTAACCAAGACCTTTAAAGAAGAAATGAATAAATCCCCTAAAGAAATCAACAAAAACACAAACTAACAATTGAAGGAAAAGAATAAAAATGTTCAAGACCTGAAAGTGTAAATAGAATCAATAAAGAAAACCCAAACTGAAGGAAATCTGAAAATGAAAAATTTAATAACTCATACAGAAACCTCAGAGGCAAGCCTTACCAAAAGAATATAAGAGATGTGATGTAAGAGAATTTCAGGTATTAAAGACACAATAAAAGAAATGGATACCTCAGTCAAAGAAAATGTTAAATCTAAAAAACTCCTGGCACAAAGCATGCAGGAAATCTGGGACACTAAGAAAAGACCAAATCTAGGAATAATGGAAATAGAGGTAGGAGAAGAAACCCAGGTCAGAGGCATAGAAAATATTTTCAACAAAATCATAGAAAATTCCCATGACATAAGGAGATGCCTGTCCAAGTACAAGAAGCATATAGAAAACTAAATAGACTGGACCAGAAAAGAAATTCCCTCCAGCACATAATAATCAAAGCAATAAACTTATAGAATAAAGATAGACTATTAAAACCTGCAGGGGAACAAGACCAAGTAACACATAATAGGAGATCTATTAGAATAACACCAGGCTTTCTAAAGACAAAAGACCTGAACAAAGATTTTACAGATTTTAAGAAACCACAGATGTCAGTCAAGATTTCCATACCTAGCAAAACTTTCAATCTCAATAGATGGAGAAAGTAAGACATTCCATGGCAAAACCAAATTTAAGCAACATATAGCTGCAAATACACCCCTACAGAAGGCACTAAAAGGAAAAATCCAATCTAAAGAGTTAAACCACATCCAAGAAAACATAAGAAATAGATAATCTCAAACTACCAAATCAAAAGATGGGAAACACACACACACACACACAGAGGAATCAACAAAAACTGTTCATTGATACTCTCAATGTCAATAGTCTCAGTTCCTCCAATAAAAAGACAGAAACTATCAGAATAGATGAGAAAACAGGATCTATCCTTCTGCTAGATTCCAAGCAATTAGACTGAAAAGCAAGCTAGGGCAGCTATTTTAATATGTGACAAAATGAACTTCAAACTAAAACTAGTCAGAAGAGATAAGGAGGGAATAAGCCTACTTCAAGATCCAGCTATATGGTATATATACCCAAAAGATGATTAACCCTACCTTAGAGACAACTACTCAGTCATGTTCATTCCTGCTTCATTCACAATAGACAAAATTTGGAAGCAATTTCGAAGTCCCTCAACAGAAGAACAGATAAAGAAAATGTGCTACATTTACACAATGAAGCATTACTCAGTCATTAAAAAATGAAGTCATGAAATGGATGGTAAGTGAATGAAACAAGAAAAAAAAATCCTGAGTGAGGTTACTTGGACCCAATATAGACAAAACTGGTATATATTCTCTTCCATGTAGGTATTAGATGTTAAATCAATGATAACCAAACTACAATGCATAGAACCAAGAAGCTTATGTATAGAGTAAATGACTAAGGGGCACTGATGGATCTCCCGTGGAAAGGGACATATAATACATAGCTATGGATGAGTGTAAAGGGGACTGGAACAGGAGGAACAGGTGGGTAGGGTAGGGAAAAAGGGAATAACGGAGGGAATATGGGAGAGAACTAAAATTAAGGGCTATCTGAGGCATAATATGGAAACCTAAAATCCTCAAACAACTCAGGCAGCTGTTGACTCTAGATTGCTTTCCACAAACTCACAGCAAGGTCCTGTTTCTGAAGAAAACACCTACTTAACTCTCTGGACATGGAGTGAAGCTGGTGCCTTCACACCTAAGTTCTAGTGTCTATGGTACAGAAACGTATGCTACAGGCTACCAAAGGAGAAACATAAACACCAACCCAGTCATAAACTCTTTGATCAACAATCGTGTCCTGCCTGCAAGACATGCTAGTGCAGTGATGGCACAAAATTTGTGGGGCTAACCAACCAATATCTGATTTGACTTAAGGTCCACTGCATGAGATGGAGCCCATAGAGTACTAGGGTGACCAAGAGCCTGAGACCAGACAATCATGGTAACAAGGTTAAGAGATCTAAGATGCAAATATAGGTCATAATAACTATCAAAACAAGAAGACTTTATATCTTCAAGATTTAGTAGTAGCAGCAGATAGCCTATCAAGTAAATTTTCTTTCAGATTTTCATAGGTATGGTTGATATTTAATCCTGGTCCTTGCTACTAACTGGGCTGACCTTGAACTCACAGAGACCTGCCTTTCAAGTCCTGGGATTAAAGGTGTGCACCACCATACCTAGTGCTGGGTTACAAATTTTATCCTGTAACTCCAGTAATTTTATCATGCTGTAAAACAGTGATAAATGCAAGGAAAGTGCATTTCCTTTCTAATCGCTATAGTTGCTTGATATAAAAATGTATAGTTTTTATACCCTCTTTCTTTGGAGAAATGAAAGGTTTTTGTTTTGTTGTTGTTTGTTTGCTTGTTTTTAAACCTTACCCTGAAGGCAGAATAAGGATATTTATCACTTTCCCTGAAATGGGACCCAGTTCTTCAAAGTTACTTCCAGGAGAAACTGGGATAAACAACCAGAAAACAAGAGAGAAACAGCATTCCTCTCTGAATTTTACCTCCTTGATTTTAATTATGTGGCAACAGATTGTCTTTGAACCCAATTAGCTAAGTTGTGTTCTGTGTTTTTCTCGTTTCCTCTGTCTCCACTTCTTCCAACAGTGAGGGTGCTGCTGATTATGATTGAGCCCTTTTTGGAAACACAAAGTATTTTATCCTAAAACTTATTAAAAGTGCAATCTTAAGGGTATTACTATCTAATCTGTAAGAAAAGATACATCTGCATCACAAAAAGGAAACTAATATTGGCTACAACGTTCCTATAGTTCAGAGCATAAGACCCTGGGGGTTCAGTGAAGATAGGTCTGTGCCCAGTAAGTACAGTTGGCTTTTCTGTTTTACAGAGAGTGAGCCTCTTCAACAGTAAGATTGATTTAATATTTGTTTAAATTGATTAAATATTGGTTTTATTGGTGTTTTGGACTTTAATAAACAGTCCTTCTTATGGTTTTATTTAGTTCTAATTCCTAGGCTTTCATTTTTGTTGGGGAAAAAGCCCTTTGTACTTTATGATCCTCTCGCTATGTTCAAGGAATCCAAACTTGTATGTTGTTCTCTATCCTGGCACAATTAATTTTTGACTATTCAGCCCCTGAAAAAAACATCCAGGGGGCTGGAGAGATGGCTCAGTGGTTAAGAGCATTTCCTGCTCTTCCAAAGGTCCTGAGTTCAATTCCCGGCAACCACATTGTGGCTCACAACCATCTGTAATGAGATCTGGTGCCCTCTTCTGACCTGCAGGCATACACGCAGACAGAATATTGTATACATAATAAATAAATATTTAAAAAAAAAAGAAAAGAAAAAAACATCCAGGTTTCAGAACCTTATGTATACAACCTGCTACATGGTAGTAGAACTAGCTATGAAGCAAAATTATGAGTCAAAGTAAAACAGACAATGTATTTTGAATATTGAAGCCCAACATTAATCCCTAATCTAAGTGGCTAAAACAGATTATCCATTAAGGATAAGAGTATTATTAGATTTTAATGTTTAAAGTGAAGTCTCTTTGGACTGCAAAGATAGGAAAAAGGCTGATGTGCAAGCCTGGAGACCTAAGTCTGGATCCCCAGAAGCCATGTAAAATCCAGGCATGGTGGCATGGTTTACAAGTTTGTAACCCTAAAGCTGATAGAGGACTTGGTGGTGCAGAAGACTACCTAAAGCCACCTGGCCAGTCAGTCCCACCAATCAGTGAGTGTAAGGAAATTAGTAAAATGCTAACGATCCCCAAGTGGCTGCAGCGGGCAGCAGGCCATGAGAACACACTGCATGTCCCTGAAATGACAGCAGGCAGTAGGCTGCGGGTCCTATGAGCCACAGTCCCAGGCAGGGATGGCACAGTTCCCCGAGTGGCTGCAGGGAGCCATGTGGTGGGTGAGAGACCTCAAGGGGGCAGCCAGTCCCACGAGAAGAGACAGAGACATGGGCCTGCCAGGAGACCATGCCACAGGTGGCTGGTCCTGGGCAGGGAGCCTCCTGGTAGCGAGAGACAAAGACATAGATAGGCACACCATGCAGACTGAAGTTGGGTATTGATTTAGTGGGTTATGGAGAGAAAAGGAAGAAGGGGAGAAGAAGAGAGAGGGGCAAGGGGAGAAGTGGGGAGAAGAGAGAGAGACAGAAGCTGCTTCTTCGAGAGGGAGAGGGAAAAGAAGGGACACAGGCTGGAAGCTGAAGATTGTTATGCCCAAATCCATGGGTCTGCACAAAAGCCAACAAAGGAGACCGAGTCCCATATGTAAAAGCATAGAGCCTTTATTTTAATCAAGTTTGCAAACTCAGTCTCTCCACATGTCCAACGCATTGGAATATCCAGAGAGCTCCGAGCTCAATTAGAATTGGATTTTTATAGTAGTAAAGATGGGGGTGAGGGATCTCTGAGGTTCAGGACCCCCGATTGGCTGACATTTGTCTAGGGGTGTCCTGGTGAAGTGCTGGCAGGTGTTTCTATTTACAGTGCTTGGAATGCCAGGAATTTTCTTTGAATGGTCTGCTCTTGGGTGGGGGTCAGGTAATCTTGGCCTGCCAGGCATTGTCTCCAGGTAAACTATTGAGACTCCAGACAACATTTAAATCTATTGATGGCCAGAGTCCCAGGTGATAATGGTTGGAAGTAAAGAAACTTCCTTTGGATGACCTGCCAGACTTAGCTCCTCACGGCTGGCTCTTACAAAGATTAGCTTGTATAAGTGGAGGAGGGGAGGGAGTGGGTATGACTTGTCTCTTAAGAGCAAGACCATTACAGTGAGTGCTGGGCTGATGAGAGACCGAGAGTGATAGTGGAAGATAGCCAGTGTCAGGCTCTTGCCTTCACATGTGTTCATACACACAAACATATGTTTACAAATATCATACGTAGAAAATCAAAAGAATGAAATATATAACTTTATACTTAAAAAATATTGGTTTTAATTATGGCATTTTGGCAAAAAGAGGGTTAATTCACATTGACTACAAATTCCATATAGATTGCTGTAGTGATTTAATATACTTTTGTAAACAAATGTTCTCATTTTACAAATACATTTTCCCTATGACAGGAATTTGACCTGTAGTTCCATGGGTGAAAGAGAACCACTGTACTGGTCAGCTGCTGTATCCCAAGTCTTCTTGTTATTTTTACATTTTGAGCTAAAAACTCATTAAGTTGCTTATGCAGGCCTTGGATTTGTTACTTCCTGCCCCAGTCACTTAGTTGCTGGTCTTAGAGGTTTCCTAGCAATACTGGTCTTTAGCTCCCTGTTCGAGACATAATTTGTTCTTTAGGAAGACATATCAATTTGCTACTTTAAAATATAAATTATTTGTTTTATAACATAATTGAAATGCTATTGGTGGTTCTGAGGTGGGGGGTAGAAGGATAGTGATAATTTTCAGTGGACACGTTCTCTTTGGAGACTTGACACTGACTCGGAGATGTGAAAACGGAGAAGAATTAATTAGCCAAGAAAGAAGAAAAGAGCAACTCTGATAGAAGAGATTGGTGGACAATGACCCTGAGGTAGGATGTGAAGGAAGGCTGGGAGTGTCAAAGTGCTTGATGCAGCTGATGCATGAACATGGCTGACTCATGAGAGATGATTGGTCTGTGCCTTGTTTTACTTGTATTCTGCTTGACCTCCAAGTACTTAGTCCTTCTGTGGCCTGTCTTCACTTGCTTTTCCACAGCATAGGACTGAGGAATGTCTGTGCTTAGGGAAGTTCCTATTAGAATCTCCCCACCACACACACCACAGATCTTCCTCATAAACCCACCAATGCTATGTATTCTACTTAACAGTATATGAACTTGAGGCGCATGGTAGAAAGAAAGGTGATTAACCCATTCTAGGCTTCTCTCCTTTTGCATAAAGAAGAGTGACTATATTCTCTGAAGGGTAGCAGTAGAGTGTTAGAAGTGGTTGATAATTAGACTCAGCTCTTGACCATTTTCTGAAGAGTTGCCTGGTAGTCAGCCACAGCCTTGGTCAGAGGCTCAAATGAGCTGGTCTGAGCATGTTCACAAAATCAAATACCTAGCAGGGTATATGCTCACAATGTAAAAGCTCTATAACAGGACTCTGGACTGAGAACTGTAATTCCAAACCCAAACCCAAAAAACTCATAGAAGTTCGTCATAGATCTGAGAATACGAATCCCAGAAATAGCTCAAAGACAACAAAATAGAATCCCTACTGTGGCTGTTTGAATGAAAATGGTCTCTATTGGCTCCTAGGGACACACTCTATTTTAGAGATTAGGAGGTTTGGCCTTGTTGGAGGAAGTGTGTCACTTTCAGGATGGGTTTTAGGTTTCAAAAGCCTAAACCAGGGCCAGTAGCACTTTCTTCTTCCAGCTGCTGATGGATTGAATATAGAATTCTCAACCCCTTCAGCAACATGTCTTCCTGAGTGCCACCATGCTTCTTGCTATGCTAATAATGGACTAAATCTATGAAACTGTTAGTAACCCCCAATTAAATGTTTTCCTTTATAAGAGTTGTGCCATCATGTTGTCTCTTCACAGTAATAGAACATTGACTAAGACACTTCTAAGTGACTTTTTTATCCTCAAGAGGAGATGGATGTCTTGCCCAGGGTTACATGGGTAGTCATGGGTAAACTGCACCTTTCCACTTCTCCCAGTTGGGACCCCGACTACAAATTATGAAATCAACATTTAAAAATGATGGGAAAATTATTAAATACAAATGAAATAGTTCACAAGATTTTACCTAATCTGGAGGATTTTATTACAATATCTCAGGGTAGAAGTTGAGGATATAGCATATATAGATATAGTATGTCTACATACATGAGGCCCTATGTTCAACCTCCAGTACCACAAACAAAACAGAGCAAAACAAAACAAAGCACCTCCTCAATATGAATAACGGGAGCACAGTCTATAGGCATTTAACTTCCAAGTTCTACAAATTAGCCATTGTGCACTGGCTATAGTGAGATTTTCTGTGTGTGGTCTGTGATCAGATCCATACCTTTCCTTCTCCTCCATCCTCTTTGTGTGATGTGCCTTTGGCACATTCGTTTCTTTTTTGCTTCAGAGAGAATTGCTTCCTCTAGTGGATATGCATGTTATTCGATGCCTCCAGTAACAGAAATCAGATGTTATGGGCCTTTCACATAAAGCCCTATATGTGAAAATTCTTTGTCTAATTTAAGTTAAGGAGGAAGTGTTTTAACTTAAGGACTTTCATGTCTATGTATAGACACTGAACCAACATTATTCTTCACCTAGCTGTTATCTTTAACTTTTAGGAGATCAATCTCATACCAGTTAAGGTTAGCAAACAAGTAAATCTGAGAACAAAGAAAAAAATTGAAACTAGGTGGCACTGTCTTCTGAGCAGTCTTTAGTGAGATGTGTTCATCTTCTGTGATCATTACCTGTGCTTTAAAAATGAATGGTAGGCACCTATTGAATGTGGAGGAAAGACTGGCCTGTTCCCAGTACTTGGAAGGCGAGTCTGGAGCACTTAGAACAGCTGAGCAGATCTGCCTCAAAGTATACTTTGACTCTCAATTTCTTTCTTCTGTTGTTTCTGTCCCAGGCAGAAAGATTATTTATGTTATTTGTTAAAGGTAAAACAAACACACAGGTAGAAATATTTACAAATATATCAATTAGGGTCTTATACTAAAACATGCAAATTCAGGCCTTGAATAAATGCAAACCCTTATGCATCTCCATGTCTTCAGCATATTTTAGGCAAATGGTTGTTAAGAATAAAAATTCTAATTTCAAATGAAGAAAAGTCATGACATGCGTCTTGCGTTGCAGTTTAATCACTGTATACTCAGAAAAGGTATCGACAATTGTCCCATGGAAGCTATTAAATTTGCTGTCCAAGGTTAAATGAAATTGTAGTTTATCAGAGCAGCATTGAGAAAATAAGGAAATCTGTTCATGGTTCTTGATTAATGCCAAGCGTGATCAACACCAGGGGGTTCATTAAGCTATATATCATGTGGGTAATTTAACATGTCATTGCGCCTGCTGTCTGATGTGAATGGACTTAGCCTGAGTTTTAAAGTTGTGTCCCTGGTGCCTGTGAGTTCTGTTCAGAAAGAATCCTTCTTCCTACTTTTGCTGTACATTTTCTGTTACTTCCTTCCCTTAGACATATTAAGTATTCCACATAAATTATTTAATACTTTAGGGTTAAACATATCATGACATTTCAGTAAACTTTCCTCAGAATGTATATGATAAAATTTATTAGGAAACTATTTCTTTGTTGAATTTCCCATAGTCATATATGTCTTAAAATCCAGTGTGACATGGGCTGAAACCGTTAACTTACCCATGTTAATTTTTAGTACTCTTATTAGTTTACGTGTTATAGTTAAAATATAACCCTGACAAAACACATTTTCAATAATGCTTTTTTAACTTTCTCTGATGTTTGCCTCATTGCTCTCTGCTTGTGTGGGGTCCATTTTTAAAGTTGACTCAATCTGAGGAAATACTAACTGCAAAACCGTGGCTTAGATATATTATTAGTAATTTAATTATGTATGGAAACATTATTTTAAAATTCTTTTTTGTTTCAAACATTTCCTTGTTATTTGGGAAAATCCATTAAACTAATGGTGTAATGTTTTGTGTTTATATGTTTTAGCGATTAGTCTTTTCATCCTCCCAATTTTTTTAGAAACAGTCAAGCCATTATCTAGAAAGAGAAGAATAACCGTGATTTAACTTCTGGTTTTACTTTGTGATTTTTCATTGTTTGATTTACAAAATTAAATTTGCTAATATTATCATTATTGAATGGAATTTGACAACTTATTAAGGAAATAAAATATTTTCCTGGTATAGACCAAAGGTCTGTGATTTCTCTTGCATCTCATTTCTTTGTTGTCTAGCATGTGGCATTTAGTACCGTCACACTTTCCTCTCTTACTTATGAGCAGGCTCACACAGCTATCATGGGAATCAGTGAACAAGAGGCTAGCTACAAGCTCAGGTCAATGATTGTTACAAGGAAGGACATGACAGGGGAGACGTGACCATGTCACTTGCAATCTTAAAATAATGGTGTTTGCAGAAAAACAAGTGGGCTCCATAGAAGTGCTTTGTGTTGAATTCTGTGGGTGCACCTGTCAATCCAGAATCTGGATTGAACCTTACAAGTTCCTGAAATGTCCCGTTATGACAACTGTAGAATGATGGTCACATTTGGGCTTGCCCATTGTTTGACCTTATACGTCTAACAGCTGATTAAATCAGAAATCTGAAGGGTCTGTCTATAAAAATGGGATCTCACATGGTACTCTAAGGCTTTGGGGGCCTTCCAGAGTCAGTGCCAAGGAAATCCCACTTTGCTTTCTTTGTTTGGAACAGGTGTAGTCAGTCTGTAGTCCAGACTGACCTGAACTCACCATAACCACAACTTGCTTCAAACTGTTGGTAATCCTCCTGCCTCTTCTAAGTGTTATAATTACAGATGTGAACCATAACAGCCTGGTTCCAGGGAAATATTTTACAGAACTAAATATTTTTATGAGGGAAACTGCCATCCGTTATAGACCAAATACCAAGGTTGGTTTGCTGGGGGCGGTAACCTTGCCAACATCTACCGTTCTCAGGGAAGATTGAGTTGCCACTCAGGAGCTGGTAAGATCAGGTGCCAGCTTTCAAAGGACACCTAAATAATTGGATCCTATTTTACTTTTAATCCTTCTTTTTTTCAATAGGCTGTGGATGCACTATCTACAATACTCTCAAAGTAAACTGTTTGATTATTTAAATTGGGTGTTTGAAAATGTATTTTAATTAGGTCCAAGACCAAATTAGAGTGGTGTCTAGTGAATGCCAAGCATTGTAGAGAGCGGCACGGCATTTCAGAGAATGTGTTCTTCTGTGGGTAAAGTGGGGAGGGCACGGGCTTCCCTTGTCAGTTTGCAGGCACAGCCCTGAGCCACTTATTCTACATCTATGATGGATCTCTCCTGAAAATACTGCACAGGTCTTTCACACAGTCAAGATTTTCCCCTCCAACACTGTTTTTTAAAGGCACTATATTGTTTTCTGTTGCCATTAATTGCCAGGGGTTTATATACAAGACAATAATTAATTATACCTCTGGGAAACTCAAGAGTCAACATGAATCAAAGCAGGCTTGGTGAGGATCATAGAAACCTCACAAATTAAGCAGGTCACTGGAGACCAATTGTTGCTGGAATGATTTCACTGGAGCTAATTGACACTAATTATTTAATCTGATTTTCTGTTTTCTGGTTTTCGGCAGAGTTACTGCTTCCTGCTTGCAGCACTCGGGAAGTCTTTGGATCCTCTATTCAGTATGGCTAGGATGGGTTTTGATATTGATAACTGATATTTCCTAACTCGTTAATAGATAGCCTATATACAAACCACATGAGAAATCAAGTAATGATCCATGATAAAAATACATATTGGGCAATAACTTCTATTGATGGTTAATGCTTCCAGTTTTGACTCAGAAATAATTCATTAAAAATATACATGCTGTGAACTTACAGTTTCCACATTATCTTTGTGAGTGTGGTGGAGCAAGGCCTGGAATGTGAATGAAGAAGAGCAAGTTCATGAAGCTGTCTCTTTAAAAAAAAAATCCACAGGAGACTCCGGTAAAAGTTCCAGAATGGTGCAAGTCAGCGCCCTCCCTGCAGGCTGTGTGCTGAGGATGGGGACAGGAGAACTCATGTGTAGGCTATTTAAAGGCTGCCAAGCATCTCTTTGTCTGTTAGAGATTGCTTCCACCTCTGAATATCATGGTTCTAAGATGATACTTACCACTGAAAAAAAAAAAAATAGGCACTAATTGTGCTTTGATTAATCGTATTCTTTATTTACAGCATATTCAAGTTGCTATTTAATATTGTGAGTAAAATTTGGGCTCTAAGCAAATTGGGGGTGAGGGGTGGAGCCTCTGCCCCCTAAGTAGCGCTGTGGAACAGTGAATCTCTGTCACCAGTGTCACCACCACAGCTGTCTCACCAGTCTGTCTTCCCACTGTTTTCTTCTCTGCCCTTAAAAGCTCTTGCGCTCTCTTAAGTCTGTCATTGTGTGTATCTGAGCCAGATTTCTTCTGTGCTGAAAAATTTTTACTCATCAGTGACTCATAAGTTTTAGAGTTCTAGTTGGTTTGTACTGAAATCACAGTGACATATTTGATTCTTTTGCCCAGTAATCTTCACTGTAATATTTCTCACATGTATTCATTCATTTTGTATATGAATGTGTATATGTATGTGTGCGTGCACAAGTATGTAGTGGGCCTGGGGGTGGAGAGAAACAGTGGTACATGCCATGGCAGGTGTGTAAAAGCCAGAGGAAAAGCAGCAGGAGTCCATGTCTCCTTTCAAGACATAGTCCTATGGATGGAACATTTTGGCCAGGCTTGCCATCAAGCACTTTCACCCACTTGGTCCTTTTTGGTGGTCCTCAGTGGAATGGTTTTAAATGTTAAAATCCTGGTAACTTGTATTTTGATCACCCCTCCCTTACCTCTTCCTAGATCTATTCCTCTGTTCTTACCCCTTTTCCTACCCAACTTTGATTCTTATTTTTTTTCCCAAACTCATCAAGTCCAATTTGGGTTAGCCAATTACTATTGTAGGTGGGTTATGGCCTGGAGTGTATTGACCTACTTGGGGTCACACTCTTAAAGAAAACTAACTTTAGCTTCTCAGCTAGTGGTGAGATTTTGTGCACTGCCCCCACCCCATCCTGGGATTTTGTCATAAATCTCTTTGAGTTCATATGTGTAGTGGCATTTCATTTTATTTTAATAAATAAATAATAAATAAAGCTTGCTTGAAGTTCACAGAGTGAAACAGCCACACTGACCAGCCTTATTTATAGATCAGACCACAATAACTCACACCTTTAATCCCAGTAGCCACACTAGTTGCCATAGAAACTGGGCAGTGCATGCCTTTAATCCTAGTGGTGCACACCTTTAATCCCAGAACTAGAGGGGGATTATAAAACGGGAAAACACAGCTCTCAGACACAATCTCCTGAGATTGCTGGAGGCAGGATTGCCATTTTCTGACTGAAGTAAGAACCTCACTGGCTGTGCTCTCTATGCAGTCCGTCACTGAAGGAAGTAAATTCAGGAACTAAAGGCAGAAATTGAAACAGAAGCCATAAAGGAATACTGCTTATTGGCTTGCTCCCTCTGACTTGCTCAGCATATTCTCTTGTACTATCAAGAACCTACTGTACAGGGAGGCACTGTTGAGAATGGGCTGGGTCTTCCTAAATTATTATTATTAATTGAGAAAATATTCCCTCAAGCCTACCTACAAGCCAGTCGGATAGGGGCATTTTTCTCAATTGAGGTTCCCTTTTCTGAAACACTGTCTTGCGGCAAGCTGACAAAAATCGAACCAGGACACATACATAGATGTATATGCTTAGGTACTTTCACTAACAGCTTTTTTTTAATGTTTCATGAAGTTTATAATTTTTTATTAATATTTAATTGAAATTTTACAGACCAATTTCCCATTTCCATTCCCTCACCTCCTCCCACCCCACTCCCTCTACTTTTCCCTCCTTTCTAGCCCCATACACTCCTTAGAAAGAGTAAGGCTCCCATGGAGAGACAGCAAATGCTAGCACATTGCTTTGAGGCAGGGCCAAGGTCCTACCTACTATACCTAGGCTGAGCAAGTTATCCCTGCAGAGAGAATAGGTTCTAAAAAGCTAGTTCAAGCACTAGGGATAAATCCTGGTGGCCCTATCAATGGCCCCACAGGCTGTCCCAGCCATACAACATTCAGAGGGTCTAGTTTGGTCCTATGCTGGTTTTCCCACTGCCAGGTCAGAGTCTGAACGCTTCCATTAGCTCAGGTGAGCTGTTTAAGTGGATATCCCCATCATGGTTTTAACCCATTATTTCATACTATCGTCCTCCCTCTCTTCAGCTCGACTATGGGAGCTCAGCCCAGTGCGCTGCTGACTCTCTGCACCTGCATCCAGCAGTTGTCATCAATCTAACTGCAGAGCAAGGATAGTTCAGGCACCTGCTCTGCTGTTGCTTAGGGTCTTAGCTGGGGCCATCCTTGTGAGTTCCTAGGAATTTCTATAGTGCCAGGTTCCTTGCTAACCCCATAATTGTCTCTCAATCAAGCTCTCTCTCCTTGCTCTCCCTCACTTACCTTTCCAGATCTTGACCATCCTGTTCCCTCATGTTCACTTCCCCCTCTACTTCTTCCCTCCTCCTCCCCTTCCACCCTTCCTTTTCCCATGATCCCCATGATCCAATTTTCTCAGACAATCTTGTCTATTTCCCCTTCCCAGGTGAATCCATGTAAGTTTTGTGAAGATTCTCCTTGTTCTCTGCTTCTAACTTCTCTGCGGTTGTGATTATTATTTGCTTTATGTCTAATATCCATTTATGAGTGAGCACATACTGTGTTTGTTTGTTTTTTGAAGAAAAATTTATTGTTTTCATTGAGCTATATATTTTTCTTTGCTCCTTTTCTTTTCTCTCTTCTCAACTTCTATCTTCTCCTATGGTCCACATGCTCCAAATTTACCCAGAAGATCTTGTTTGTTTTTTCTACTTCCCATGCAGATTAGACTCATCATACTGCGTTTGTCTTTCTAGGTCTGGGTTACCTCACTCAGAGTGTTTTTTTTCTAGTTCCTTCCATTTGCATGCAAATTTCAAGATGTCATTGTTTTTTACTGCTGAATAGTACTTCATTGTGTAAGTGTACCACATTTTTTAAAAAATCTATTCTTAGGTTGAGGAGCATCTAGGCTGTTTTCAGGTTCTGGCTATTATGAATAACGCTGCTATGAACATAGTTGAACAAATGTCCTTGTGGTATGATTGAGTAATGTGGGATTCCCCTCTGTATGCTGTATGCTCTGTATGCCATTGATGAATAAAGAAACTGCTTTGGACCTATAGCAGGGCAAAACTTAAGTAGGTGGGGAAAACTAAACTCAATGCTGGGTGAAAAAGGGCATGGTCAAAGAGAAGCCATGTAGCCCCACCAGAGACAGATGCCAGAACTTTAGCCAGTAAGCCACAGTCACGTGGTGATATACAGATTAATATAAATGGGTTGAATTAATATAAGTAAGAGTTAGCAAATAAGAAGTTAGAGCTAATGGGCCAAACAGTGATTTAATTAATACAGTTTCTGTGTGATTATTTCAGTGCTAAGTGGCCAGGAACTAACTAGCAGCCTCCTCCTAAAATTGAGCTTCCTTTGGGTGTATGCCCAAGAGCGGTTTTGCTGGGTCTTGAGGTAGGTTAATTCCCAATTTTCTGAGAAACCACCATACTGATTTCCAAGTGGCTGTAGAAGTTTGCACTCCCACCAGCAATAAGGAGTATTCCCTTTATTCCACATCCTCTTCAGTATAAGCTGTCATTGGTGTTTTTGATCTTAGTCATTCTGACAGGCATAAGATGGTATCTCAGAGTTGTTTTGATTTGAATTTCCCTGATGACAAAGAATGTCAAGCAGTTCCTCAAATGAGATTCTTCTGTTGGGAATTCTCTGTTTAGATCTGTACCCATTTTCTGATTGGATTATTTGGTATTTTGACATCTGGTTTCTTGAGATCTTTATATATATTGGAGATCAGTCCTCTTTGTCTGATATAGGGTTGGTGAAGATCTTTGCCCATTCAGTAGGCTGCTGTTTTGTCTTATTGGCTGTGTCCTTTGCCTTACAGGAGCTTCTCTGTTTCAAAAGGTCCCCTTTATTGTAACTCTCAGTATCTGTTTTACTGGTGTTATATTTAGGAGGTGGTCTGTCTCCTGTGTTGATGCCTTCAGGCTACTTCTCACTTTTTCTCCTATGAAGTTCAGTGTGGTTGGTTTTATTAAGGTCTTTGATCCATGTGGACTTAAGTTTTGTGCATAGGGATAAGTATGGGTCTATTTGTATTCTTCTATTGTTGACATACAGTTATCCCAGCACCATTTGTTGACGATGCTTTCTTTTTTCCATTGTATAATTTTAGCTTCTTTGTCAAAAATCAGGTGTTCATAGGTGTGTGGATTAATATCAGGGACTTCAATTTGATTCCATTGGTCCACCTGTCTGTCTTTATACCAATACCAAGCTGTTTTCATTTCTATAGCTCTATAGTAGAGCTTGAAGTCAGGAATGGTGATGCCTCTGGAACTTCCTTTATTGTACAGAATTGTTTTGGTTATCCTGGGTTTTTTTGTTTGTTTGTTTGTTTTTCTTTTTTTTTTAAAGATTTATTTATTTATTGTGTATACAACATTCTGCCTCCATGTATGCCCGCATGCCAGAGGAGGCCACCAGATCTCAGTACAGATGGTTGTGAGCCACCATGTGGTTGCTGGGAATTGAACTCAGGACCTCTGGAAGAGCAGCCAGTGCTCTTAACCTCTGAGCCATCTCTCCAGCCCTGTTTGTTTGTTTTTCCTCATGAAGCTGAGGTTTGTTCTTTCAAGGCCTGTGAAGAATTGTGTTGGGATTTTGAAAGGGATTGCATTGAATCTGTAGATTACTTTTGGTGGGATTGCCATTTTTATTAGGTTGATCCTACCTATTCAAGAACATAGGAGATCTTTCCATTTTCTGATATCTTTCTCAGTTTCTTTCTTCAAAGTTCTTATTGTACTGGTCTTTCACTTCTTTTGTTAGAGTTACGACAAGATATTTTATGTTATCTGTGGCTATTGTAAAGAGTGATGCTTCTCTGATTTCTTTCTCAGGGTCATTATCATTTGTGTAAAGGATGACTACTGATTTATTTGAGTTGATCTTGTGTCCTACCACATTAGTGAAAGTATTTATCAGCTGTAAGAATTCCCTTGTAGAATTTTTGGGGTCACTTATGTATTACATCATACCATCTGTAAATAGCAAAAGTTTGACTTCTTCCTTCCAAATTTGTATCCCTTTGATCTCCTTTTGTAGTCTTATTGCTCTAGCTACAACACCAAGAACTAAGTTGAGTAGATATGGAAAGGGTGAATAGCCTTGCCTTGTTCCTGATTTTAGTGGAATAATTTTGAGTTTATCTCCATTAAATTTGATTTGGCTGTTAGATTGCTGTATATTGTTTTATGTACATTATCTTTAGATATGTTCCTTGTATCCCTCATCTCTCCAAGACCTTTATTATGAAGGGGTATTTGGGGCATAGATATACAGAATTGAGACTTCATCTTGATAGATTTTTCTTATGTAGAATATGAAGTGTCCTTCATCTCTTTTGATTCATTTCAGTTTGAAGTCTATTTTGTTAGATATTAGGATAGCTAAACCTGCATATTTCTTAGGTTCATTTGATTAAAAAATCTTTTCCCAACCCTTTACTCCAAGCTAATGTCTGTCTTTGAGGTTGAGGTGTGTTTCTTGTATACTGAAGAAGAATGGATCCTGTTCTCATATCCATTCTGTTAGCATGCAGCTTTTTATAGGTGAATTGAGTCCATTGATATTAAGAGATATTAATGATTGTTAATTATTGTTATTTTTCAGTGGTAGTGTTAGTGTGTTTCCATTCTTTGACGTTTTCTGATGTCACACTCTCTGTTGCCTGTGTTTTTGTGGACGCAGATAATTTCCTTGGGTTGAAGTTTTCCTTCTAGTACTTTCTGTAGGGTTGGGCTTGTGGATACATATTGCTTAAATCTGTTTTTTTTTTTTCATGGAAGTTCTTGTTTTATCCTCCTTCAGTGATTGAAGGCCTTGCCTGGTATTGTAGTCTGGACTTGCATCTGTGGTGTCTTTGTGTCTACAGCACATCTGCCCAGGACCTTCTTGTTTTCAGTGTTTCCATTGAGAATTCAGCTGTAATTTTGATAGGTTTACCTTTATATGCTACTTGGCCTCTTTCCTTTTAAGGTCTCAATATACTTTCTTTATTCTGTATGTTTGGTGTTTTGATTATTATATGGCAAGGGAACTTTTTCTTGGTGCAGCCTATTTATTGTTCTGTAAGCTTCTTGTACCTTCATAGTAATATCCTTCCTTAGGTTGGGAAAGTTTTCTTCTATGATTTTGTTGAATATATTTTCTGTGCCTTTGAGATGGAGCTCCTCTCCTTCTTCTATCCCCATTATTCTTAGATTTGGACTTTTCATGGTGTACCAGATTTCCTGAATGTTTTGTGTTAAAAATTTGTTACATTAAGCTGGGTGGTGGCACACACCTTTAATCCCAGCACTCCGGAGGCAGAGTCAGGCAGATCTCTGTGAGTTCGAGGCCAGCCTAGTCTACAAGAGCTAGTTCCAGGAAAGGTCCCAAAGTGACAGAGAACCCCTGTCTCAAAAATCCAAAACAAACAACAACAAAAATCTGTTTGTTGGATTTAACATTTTCTTTGACTAATATATCTATTTCCTCTACTGTATCTTCAACACTCAAGATTCTCTCTTCCATCTCTTGCATTCTGTTGGTTACACTTTCCTCTGTAGTTCCTGTTTGTTTATTCAGATTGTACATTTCCAGAATTCCCTTGGTTTGTGTGTTCCTCACTACCTCTTTTTCAGTTTTCAAGTCTCAAACTGTTTAAACTGTTTGCTTCACCTGCTTGATTGTTTTACTTGATTTTCTGAGTTTTCTTAAGAGATTTATTGATTTCTTCCAATTTTTTGTTTGTCTTTCCACCCATTTCTTTTGGGGAATTTTTCATTTCCTCTTTAAGGGTCTCTATCATTTTCATAAAGTTATATTTAAGGTCATTTTCTTCTGCTTCTTCTACTTTAGGATGTTTAGGTATTCTTGCTGTATGACCACTGGGTTCTGGTGTTGTCATGTTGCTTTTTAGACTGTTGAATGTATTCCTGCTTTGGCATCTACCCATCTCTTCCTCCAGCCGGTACAGGCAGTGTCTTTGATTTTTGCTCAGTCCTTGCAGTCAGTGTCTGTGTCTCAGGGATCCTCTCTTGGACCAATCGTTGCAGTTGCTGTCTGTGTCTTAGGGAACTGCTCTTGGTCAGCTCTGTACAGTCACTACCTGGATCTTAGGGAGCTGCTGATATCTTTGGGGATAGGTGGGTTTGGCAGAGAAGTGGGACTTGTAGATTACAGGGTTTGATGGATGAGGGGCTCACTAAAAGTTCTCGAGGGTAATATTTCATTGTAGTTGTTTTGTCTTTTGTGATTTGCTTTACTAAAACTGTTCAATTACTTTATTTTAAAGTAATATGAAAGGCATGGCAGTACTGTTCCATTAATGTGTCTAGCTAGATTAATTTGGTTTAGTATATTCTAAATTAAAATGATTCCTTTTGTAAAAATTTATTTTAAATTATGTAAAACATTTGCATAGTTTCCAAGTCAAAGTCACAAATAATTGAGGGCTTTATCACTGAATAATTTCCAACTTCATTTTCTTCTCTTTTGCTTTCTCTTCTGCAGCTAACCACTTTTATTAGCTTCTTGGGTTACCCTTCTATGTATTCTTTGAAAAACACAAATACACATATGTGTTTGGGGAAGATGACTCTGCAGGTAAGGCACTTGCTTCCAAGCCTGACAACTTGAGTTCAGTCCTCAGTGAAGGAGAGAATTCTCACATGTTGTCTTCTGATTTCCACATACTTGCAGTGGCACACAGGTATATACACAGACACATGCATACACACTCACAAAATCATGCAAAAACATTAAAAATAAATATGCGTACATATATACAAATATAAACATCCTTCTATGTTCTCAATATAATGTAGCCTATGATATCCATTCTCCTCTGTGTCGTAGTTACTTCTCTCATTGCTGTACCATCTAAAGGTAAACACTGCAGAAGTGTTTAGAGGTTTTCTTGTCCCTCACCACAGCTGCACAGTATCCAGTACTCTGAGTGACCACAGATAAACTTGTCAGAGAATTTGATAAATGGAATAACTGTTGAAGGACTCCATGTGCTTTTGCCAAATCAAAAAGCTATCTTTAATAGCATAGAAAATCATAAGACAAAACTTCTAAAATTTTCCATGACCTTGAAAGCTAACATAATTCCTAAGGTTAATCAGAAATTTTTCTAAGCTACCTGCCTGGGGTCATGGCCCACATGAGGTTAGAATTTGAATTAGCTCAAAAATTTAAACTTCAACTACAATTTTCAGTGGGCTTATAAAGGATTTCTTGATAAAAATCCAATTTAATTTTTTTCAAAAGAAGTTGCTTATGTGGTGGACAAAAAAAAATTAAAATTTTTTTGCCTTCAAGGAAATTTAAGAAAACACCAATAAAAGAATAATCACTTGCATTTTTTCTCTCCTAAGTTTTTTATTCTGGATTTAAATATAATAAATGCTCATTTAAAAAAATAGATCAGTTTTGAAGTGGGACGAAGAGAGCAAAGTCATTGTCTTTCTAAATGATTGTGATAAGCACTACTGATATATTCATATATTCATTTCCAAAATTTTCTTAAATATAAAATAAAATTTTACATAGTTCCAAATATTACTGAAATTACATTATGTAAAGTATTTCTATATCTGACTTTTCTTCACTTGCCATTGTGCTTAAGCATTTAGAAGCCATCGCATTAAAAATTCTTTAAGACATTGATCCTTTCACAGTATTCTGTCATATTGAAGTTATGAAATGATTGGAACCACTATTTAATTGTCTGAAAGTTATTCTTTTAGAAATGTTTCAATGTCTAAAATGTTATTGGCATTGGAGTTAAGTACTTCAGGATTCACCTGACCAAGAGAAACTAGAAAGGACCAGTTGCCTCTCTGTTTATCTGTTACCCAATTACTTATAAAGGTGGTCAGGTTGGTCAGGAAATGTAGGAGATAGGACTTCTGCTTTATTTTAGTCATGACCTACAGTCTGTCTGTCACAGTTGACATCATTTAGCTGAGTCTCTCTCAGCAGGAGCAGATTTGAGTCCTGCCAGGGAGCAGTACAAGGACGTTGGGCAGAATACAGAATTCTTATACTTGGCTTGGTTTGACTGTTATCAGTGTACATTAATATTGTTGCACCTTAGTCTATAAGCCTATAGCTTCCTACCTATGAGATGGAGGCATCTTATTGCATATGCTAAGATCCTTTCTTGTCTCCAAATCCTATGGTTTTATTTTTGGAAGCTTAAGGAGCCCACACAATGCAAAGGACATTGTTTCACATGTGGTTGGTCATATTACTATTGCATATATCCCATCAAGCCATGCTTCTGTTCTTAAGCTCATGCCTAGATTCTACATCCTACCTTCTGACTTTCAGATCCATATACTGTTGAATAAACAAACTCAGAGATTGTCATGGTTTGAAAGAAAATGGCCCCAAATAGAGTGGGCTATTCATAGGTGTTGCCTTAGTAGAGTAGGTGTGGGCTTGTTGGAGAAAGCATGTCACTGTGGAGACAGAATTTGATGTCTCATGTATGCTTAAGCCATGATCAGTGGGACAGTTCACTTCCTATTACCTTTGGATCAAGATATAAGAGCACTAAGCTCCAGCACCATGTCTGCCAACATGCTGCCTTGCTTCCTGCCATGATGATGTGGACTAAACCTCTAAACTGGAAGTGAGTCACTCCAATTAAATGTTTTCCTTTATAAGAGTTGGTATGGTGTTGTGCCTCTTCATAGTAACAGAAATCCTAACTAAGACAGAAATTGGTACCAGAAATGGGATAGTACTGTGATATGTCAGAGCATGTTTTTGTTTGGAATCATATGGACTTGAGAATTTGGGTTAGGAAAGCAGTGGAATGCTTTAAGTGCTGCTTAATGGTCCATCCTAGTAGGAGGATGGAAGACACTGGGACTAAGAGTAATTTGAACTGTTGGGGGGTTGGCTCAAGAGGTTTCAGAAGAATTTTAGTATGTTGCCCCAAAATCATTCCTGTGATATTCTGGTGAAGAATGTGGCTGCCTTCGATCTTGTCTGAAAAGTTTGCCTGAGGCTAAAGTGAAGAGTTTTGAATTAATTCTGTTGTCGGATGAAATTTCAAAACAGCCTAGCATAGAGTTTGTCATGTGGTTACTAGTGGAAACTCTAATGAAGACATATAATGGAAAAGAGAAAGGTGAGCAAGGAAAAATATTTCAGGAGAAAATGATAATGGAGATAAATTCTGTGTTCAAGGAGATCAACAGATTAAGAGAGGAAATAAAGGGAGTGGTGACCTGAGGGCAAGATCCCACCCAGCTGAGTTTCCAATCTGTGAAAAGGAACTAAAGAAAAGCTTAGACCTGGTTGTGGTGGTGCTCATCTTTAATCCCAGAACTAAGAAGGTTAACGTTGGTGGAGGCTAGCCTGGTCTACAAAGTAAGTTTCAGGACCAAGTTGAGGCTCTGAAGGAAACCATGGAAAACAGAAAGTTGTTGACTATATAATTGAACAAGGGGGCCATGTTCTAGTCCCAGCATGCTGAAGAACTTGGTAGCTTCAGCCACTTAGTTCTGACTTTAGAGTTAAGTATAGAAGAAAGGGATCTAAAATTTGCCTCTGGTCCTAAGGAAAGCAATGGAGGCCAGGCCGTGTCAGAGGTGTCCCTCAATGGAAGCTTAGTAGAGAGGCCATTCCATGAAGCTATGAATACAAAGTCTTGGATTGCCTTCGGAGGCCCCAAGATGTTGGAGATACCAGAGCTGTGAGATATCTGCCAAGGAAAACTGCTAACAGGGAGTGGAACCAGCCCAAGAGAAGGAAGTGTGTTACATTCAATAGATATGAAAGGAGTTGGAGAACTGAAGAGTGCTTTGACATCAGACATGGAGTTAGTTCAGTAGGTTTCCAGTCTTGCTGTGGTCTAGTATTTCCTCACTATGCTCCCTTCCCTGCATTTTGGAATGGTAATGTATATTCTGTGCCATTATATGTTGGAAGTATGTGATTTGCTTTTTGCTTTTTATTTTATAGGGTATTACATTTAAGAGATTGCATTAATCTCAAAGCAGACTTTAAACATTAGTGTTTTAAATAAGTTTGAGACTGTGATAGATTATGGGGATTTTTGAAGTTGGACTGAATGCATTTTTGCATTATGATATGACTACAAGGCCTCAGGAGCCAGGGAGTAGAAAGTGATGGTTTGAAAGAAAATGACCCCAAAGGAAGTGATACTATTAGGATGTGTTGCGTTGTTGGAGTAGATGTGAGCTCGTTGAAGGAAACATATCACTGTGGAGATGGGCTTTGAGGTTCCATATATGCTCAAGCCATGCTCAGTGAGACAGTTCACTTCCTATTGCTTTTGGATTAAGATGTAAGGACTCTCAGCTTTAGCACCATGTATGCTTCATGCTGCTTTGCTTCCTGTCATGATGATAATAGATTAAACCTCTAAGCTACAAGCGAGTCACCCCAATAAAATGTTTTCCTTTAATAAAGGTCGCCATGGTCATGATGTCTCTTCATAGCAATAGAATCCCTAACAAGACAGAGATTAATACCTGGAAGGTTGGGTTCACCTGCACAACCATGAAGCATCTGCTCTATGCTAATATCCTCTCTTCAAACATTGATCATTTAGCCTCTGTTAAATAACACACAGAAGCCAAAGCAAATCATCTAGAAGTTCAAAATGTCCCTTGAATTGCAAAGTAGAAGAATGTGCTACTAACTTGTCATTGATCTTCACCTAAGAAAAAATTACAGAACAACACAGGCAACCTGTCCTATGGCTAATGGCATTGCAGGACTGCCTCACCTTACATCAAAAACAAAAGTTACAGGGCTACCCACAGTCCCTGTTGGACACAAAAGGATTGCCACTGCGAGTTCTCAGAGTTCTCAGAACAACGCTTGTTCTGCTGGATTTTAGTTTTTGGCATGTGTCAGAACCATCTGCTAAGACAAAGGCTCCTGGGTCCTCTCACTGGAGGTTTTGATTCAGTAGGACGAAGAGTGGCTATAAGAAATTGCATATCTATCAAGGTCTTGGATAGAGCCAGTGATACTGGCCTGGAGACCATGCTGAGAAATTGCTAGCTTGCAGGATCAGAAAGTCTTTATAGTAATTGCATTTATGCTCTCTTTTGGAATTGAAAGTCTATGCAGCAACTCAATGAAGGTTGAAGGTTACAGGTAGGAAGCAGAGTAGATATTCTACAGAGACAAACCCAGGGAGTGCCAAGGCAGTGACACAGAATGCAGAAAGCAGAGAGTCATGAGGAAGCATCCTTCTGTAATGATACTGCACAAAGGAGGTCAGTAGAGAAGGACTGATCTGCAGTAACAGCAGTCTCTCAGTTACACATCAAACCATTCAGATCCTACCAGTTTGCGCCTCTCTTCTTGAAGCCCATTTGTAGTCTTTTCTTGAAATATTAATACTGATAGATTTCTAATAGAGTAGGTTATTGTTAAATATTGGCTTACAGGAAACATCTCCTTTTTTGTATTTTTTCCCCAGATATTTCCCCCACATTTAAATGATCTCCATCTTGAATATCTGCCACTTACAAAGGATGTTCAGTACACCACAGTATACAAGAATATGGACATGTGAAACTACTTCATAGATATTGTCACCAAGAGACACTCCCTCTGGTCCAAGTTTCAGCCACAGAATCAATGGGAAGTAAGCCACGATCAATTTTAATTGATTGCTCAGGGGTTTTAATAATTTGCATTCATCCCTAATGCTTGACAGAATAACCACTGAAGTCTGATGACCTGTAATTTTAACTCTTGTTCATAATGCATTTTACCATGCAGCAACTCTGATTCTATGCACAATCTTTGGCCCCTGTGGTGTGAGAGAGGACAGTAGAATAGAAAAAAGGGAAAGTGTATAAAAACGTGCACAGATCTATGCACACACTCACACAAGCACACATGCACACATACACACATGCACACAAGTACACAAGAGTTCTAATTGCCATGATTTGGGCTACAGAGGCCATTGCTGGTATTGAAATGCTGTACAAGAAAGACAATTTTACAAGCATCCAATTGATACCTTTTAGTTTACTCCTTTATACATATTCATAGACTTCCCTGTAGTTATATCACAAAGATTTAGTATAAGGAGATGTGGTGATTTGAAATAAAATGCCCCCCAAAGGGAGTGTCACTATCAGGAAGTATGGCTTTGTTTTAGTAGGTATGGCCTTGTTGGAGGAAGTGTATCACTATGGAAGTGGGCTTTTAGGTTTCATATATGCTCAAGCCATGCCCAGACCACTTCCCGTTACCTTCAGATCAAGATGTTGAATTCTTAGCTACTTCTCCAGCACTATGTCTGCCTACACACTTCCATGCTTCTAGGTGGCATGCTCCCTACCACGATGATAATAGATTAAAGCTCTAAAACTGTAAGCCACCACCTTTTTTAAATGTTTTTATTTATAAGAAATAGAAACCATGACTAAGACAAAAGAGAACAGCATTTGGAACAGTTCTAGATATTCAAATTAAACACAATAAAATTTTGGAAGTTTGCCTGGAAAATGTGGTTAGCAAATTTGGAGGTGTTGGTTGTTCACCTGACAATGATTCTTGCTTAATAACAAAATCCAGGCTCTGTTGCACCTGTGAATCTTATCTCTTGAATGTCTAAATAAGTCATGGTAATCCAAAATGACTGGAATATTGGACAGAGGCTAAATAAATCAGTGCTTTTTCATCTTGATATAGCGCATGGTAGGTCTCAAACCCAGAACAAAACTGAGGTACCTATTAACCTATCAAAACTGATGCTGGCCACCAGGTTCTTCCAGATTTCTCAGTCGCTAGAAGTTGCAAGATCTTCCTGGGTGGTTTACCCTGGACCCTACCCTGAGCTCTCCAGCTCAGGGGCTATGGCTACCCTTTCATCAAGTAAGTGGTTTTGGTATTGAAATCAGGTCATTATGGCTGTTGGCAAATGCCTTTACCCACTGAATCATCAGGGCAACTCCAAACCCAGGTTTCTTGGATTTCAGAGTTGAAGTTTCCCCTTTACCTATATTAGCAGTAGTCCTGTTTAAATGGTGCAAAACCAGAACTGTAATTTATCATTTCTAGTTCCTCCCTTAAAGCTTCAGCTCCTAAATTGTACTCATTCTAGTCAGAAGCCAACTTTATTAGATTACCGTGAGGGACCAAGACGATGTCCACCCATCCAGTGTCTCCAGTTCTGAGGAACAGGGGGGCTCCCCACAAGGTCCTCCGTGTTCAGTTTCAGAAGTTGTTTTCTCTTTCTGAAGTGTTTCCTGTGGATCATCAGGAACCCAACACATCCCATTTCATGTTTGAGTTCTTGTTGCGATGTAGATGACTGATTGTCCACAATGAGCAGGCTGGCTAGATGAAAATAAGATGCTGAGTTAGTGGGACAATTCTGCAAGAGGGCCCATGATGCTTCAGGGCAGTCTGGGTTTCCTTCATATGGCCTAAACTATTATTAGAACTACTTAGCCTAGGTGTTAACCAAATCTTTTTTAGTTGTAATTTTTGTATGTTTCTTACAAAAAAATTGTCAATATTAACTGTTTTGATTTATTTTGTTTCTGAAAATTCTTTTGCATTACTCATTTTTCAGTTCATTGCATCTAAGCTGTTGAGCTCTATTAATAAGGCCCATTTTCTAAATGACTAAAGTGCTTATAAAATATATTACTGTTAACTTCTTGAATAATATAGTACCTCAACTCCTGCTGGGTCCACTTACTGACACACTGCCTTTGTTGTGTAAATATGACAAAGGTATATTGATCTTTTCTCTTAAGTGCTTAATCAAACTCTATTAATATGGCTAGCCATAAACTACCCATCAGATGGGTATGGCTGTGAAATGTTTCCTTCTATGAAGCAAATTTAAATGAAGCAATTAATCACAAGATGATTTTCTGGGTCTGCCGGGAGTTTGCCCCACATTTTTTGTGCTGTTATTAATTTGCATGTTGCCCTTGTCTAATTCTATACAAAATATGCTGATTTATTAGAATGCCCACTCAACAGTAAGCTGATAATTGGATGCTCTTGAAAGAATGAGTTTTATTGATTTAGTCAATGACCACAGATATTACTGAAGTAAACCTCTTTGCAGTACTGGGGCGTATTTTGACTATGATCAATGTTTCTGAATCTTCCCCTGTATTATTTTGTTTTGTTGTGTTGTGCTTGGCTCCATCTGCATTATTTTAAACCTACAGCAAATCTAATATAGGTAAATTCATCTTGACATAAAGTTTCATTACTTTTTGTGAGATGTAAACTTCTTTGCTTATTATAGATTAAAAATTCTTCCTGACAGTCTTTGAAAATAATCTGTTTCTAAGTCAGTATCATCAGTTGTCAAGTAAGAAAAGTGAAAAAGTAAAGTTATTGCCTTTTAAATAATTGAGTTCAATTTCTCTTTTTCAAACCATTACAAACATGCACCTGAGATTCTAAAGGATTTCTGAATGTTGTGAGAACAAAAGGTCAAATCCAAAACATCCCAGGCTTTTCTGTTTGTACATAGAAACTGTCAAGCAGTGGGTCCTGGAATGAGTCTGATTCAGAATCAGAGTCCTTGAGAATCAGCTCCACACACACAGAGGGGCTGCTTTTAGGCAACTCCATACTCTAAGAAGCATAAAGGAAAACACCCCGAAACTAGGTATAAACTAAATATAGGCTGTTTTTCAATGTTCGGACTTATGTATCCTGAAGAAACTATAGAACATACATGCTGACGCTATTTTGTCAGCATGAGAAGGCTAGGGAAAAAACGACACATGGTCCACACACACTAGTGTACGGTTTCTGGTTAGAAGTACTTGATTATCTGTAATTGCTATGTTACCCATCCTAATATCTACAATAAAGTTCAGTTTCTTTATAGGCACAATGAAAATAATGAGCACCACATTTCTTTAATTGATAAATAAGAATATGTGCAAACAACATTCATACATGTATATACATGATGTATAAACATAGTAGCAACTGTTTGCCCATAGGAAAGGTATTAGAACAATAATATGTTGCATTTAAAGAAAAGAGGAATCCCTTTGCTGCTTTTTGAAGTTGCTACTATGTTTTCTCCTTATGATAAATAGAACAAATAATAATAAAATAATAAATAAAAATATAATTGTTTTATTCTTTAGTTAGCCTGGTTATGTCCCAAACTGAGCTAATTTCTACCATTGGCTCCCAATTCGTGGGGCTAGAGTCGCTGTGGTGGCTCTGGCCAGCCATAGTCAGGCTCCACAGCGCCATTCATTTTGGGTATAGAATTCCCACACAGTGGCCCTGCATAGCTGATAGCTGAGGCCCTTCATATTTCCTCATTAAACTCCTCAGAGCCATGGGGTCATGAAGGGCCAAGGTACCTGAGGACTTGGAGCTGCTCTGGGTCCAGTTTTTTCATGCTGCGGAAAATCAGGCAAGATGTGGGCTCCCCTGGGCTTCCCCATGCCTCTGTTCGGTATTGCTACGTTGCTGTTCTAGTGCCTGTGCGGCTACTGACCAGTCAAGAAGCTCCATGGAGCAAACAGTCTGTGATTTACATTAAATAACTGTTTTTAATCTCAGTATATCTTTCCGCATTTATCACTAAAATCAGATTCAACCCAGCCACGGGGCTTCAAATGCGCCGTGAAACCTTCTGGCAGGTAATGGTTACTGCACCTGTTCCAGCTCAAATTCAACCACAGGTAAGATTTATGATTTGAAATATAAATTTTAAATTTATAAAGGAAAAATTATGGACAATTTATCCATCCAAAGATTCAAAAGCCTTTTTACTTGCACCACGTACGATGTTATGCAAGATTTATATGATTTCCCTCCTATACCCCTCAATTTGATTCTGGGGATTAGCTTTGTCCTTCATATTTTATCCTTAAAAACATGGTTTGATAATAGGTCCAAGAATGAGGCACTTTTAGAAATGATACAGATATTATCAGTCTTTACAGACTGATAATAATCTACTAAAAGGAAATTTCAACACTCTGGAGAAGGATACAGCCAATTTGACAAATAAAACCCAGTTAATGACAGAAGGTGCTGAGACATTGTCTGAGAGAATTCATACTGTTGAATGTAGTAATCAGACTCTGTTGAAGGATTATGATATATTGACTGATAGGATGTCTGTCCAGGAAGGTAATATGCATGCTATAAAAATTACATCCAAGGATGAGACATTATCTCTACTGGACAGACTTCACACCTTGGAATCCTCCATGAGGGCATTAGAACAGAACACTGGACAGGAGATCCAGATTTTACAAAAGGCAGTGGTAATAAAGTTTGAATATATTAAGGAATTTGCCGGATTTTATAACCAGGGACAAAAGGTATAAAGATAAAATATAGCCTCCTCAGTAGGTACCAAACTCTTGGATAGCTTACCCAGAGTTCTACCTGTTTTTCCAGTGATATCATCAGAAAGAGCATCTGACACCAAACACCCTAAGGTGGTCAAAGAATATACATGGGAGCCTATACGTATGACTGATCTAAAGAAATTAAGCAAGCAATTGTATCTTATAAAATGCATTTATCCTTCTTTAGGAAAATGATCAAAATGTGGGCTTCAAGCAACAAAGCAATATCACAAGACTGGATTACGTTAATCTCAGCAGTCCTAGAAAATGGACCTCAGTGGCTTTGTCAGTGTTACTAGAGGGAAGTCAAAAAATTTTAGACCAACGGGGAAAAGTAAAAGGACTTAAGATATCCTAAGATCAAATTCTGGGCGAGGGACCTCAAGATCAAGCTCTTTATAATGAATACACCTCATCTCTTTGAGTACAGCAGCTTTAAATGCTTGGGACAGGATTCAGGAACTAAGTAATGGAGTTGAATTATATATTAGGGTTAAATAGGATCAGAGAGAACCTTTTAGTGACTTTTTACAAGGATTAAATAAGGCTATACAAATAGTGGTAAAAAACCCAGAAGTTAGATGTGTACTAATTAAATATTTGCCTTTTGAGAATGCCAACATAGAATGCAAAAACATCCTTGGGCCTTTAAAGGTCAGATCAGCATCAATAGATGAATGGATCTTGTACACAATGAATGTTGAGACACTTGACTATAGTACTGTAGCTTGGGTAGGAGAAGCAATTTCCAATGGTATGAGGAGACATCAAAATACCAAATATTTTAACTGTGGTAGGATAGGACATCTAAGAAGGGATTATAGACAAGGAATTTCTAGGAATAATGCCTCATCTGAGAATGTCAAGAATAGGAGGACTCATCATTCAGGTATTTATAGGAGGTGTGGCAAAGGTCAACATTGGACCAATGTATGTAGGTCAACAAAAGACAGACAAGGCAACCTGATACCATAGGAAACTCCTTGGGGCCCTCTTTCAGGCCCCCATGATGAATTTGGTCCAATCATTCCCAGTTGCTGTGGAGAACGTGTCTCACAAGGAAAAATAAAAAATCCAGAGCCTTCTGTAAAAGACCATACTGTACTGGATGATGGAATAGATGGGGAGGATGAATCAAACACTCCAGTAAGACATATGAGATGTATATTCTGGGAGAGTTCTATAAATGATCAATGATCAAAGCTAAGAGTGTATATAAAAAGCATTTGGCCTTAGCCAAAGTTGGTTGCTTCAACATTGCAAATGAGACTTTGGGTGACTGCTCAGGTAGCCAATTGTCTCCATCATACACTGTTCACTTTGGAAGCTGCTTGATTGTACTTCCTGCCTATTCAAGTAATATTATCTCCTTTCACAGACTTTTAATGGGGTTGAAGATTAGATAGTCATAGTTACCTTCCTCCCATAATTTAGCCTAGCTTATTTCTGATGCAAGATTTAGACTTTTTGAAATAGAATTTTTATTAAAGCATTTATCATGTGCTCCTTGCTTAATATTGCTTATGTTGTTTGTAATTTTATACTTGATAACTGTTCCTATTATACATAGTTTTGTATTGGGTTTGGATTGCTCTTGTTTAGACAAAAGGGGGAGGTGATGGGGAAACCTTGTTAGCCAATTGTCCCTAAGAGGTAGATCCAAGTTAAGGCATGGCTTTCTGGGACCAGGAGTCCAGGTGCGCTCTCTCTCTCTCTCTCTCTCTCTCTCTCTCTCTCTCTCTCTCTCTCTGTGTGTGTGTGTGTGTGTGTGTTTTTCCCATGGTACACAGCTGAGCTTGGACTTCTCGTTCCTGTTTAGTGAGTTTTCCCATTTTAATAAATAAAAAATATAATTGTTTTATCCTTTAGCTTGCCTGGTTATTTCCCAAATCAAGCTCATTTCTACAAACTTCTGGTCCAGGAATCATATGGAATTAAATTTTGACACCACTGAACATTTAACAATTGATGGAGCACAAGTTCCAGCTGATAAAGGGAAGAAACCAGCTTCTCTTTATAGACAGAGGCTGCGTATCAAACAAGAGCAGTCAAATTCTCTTCCAAACATACAGCTGACTGATCTTTGGAATTTTGTGAGAAAGAATCTTAGTTTTCCAATGTGATTCCTATTTACTTAGTTCACCCAGTCTTAATGATTTTGAATGATCCATATAACCAATATAACATTACTGGGAACCCCCAAGGGAGGTGTAGTGTTCAAAGTGCTATACTGAAACTATATACCAAATGGTCTGTATTAGTTCTATTCAAGAAAAAAATGTTGTTGATGTTACGATAATGCAGGAGTGCTAGCAAGTAGAGGCAAAATTGTCTCAGTGAACATGGAGCTAAGAACCAGAAGGATGTAAAATGTCCTATCCAGAGACAGGCTGTGAACATTCATACGGAAACACTCAATTTTCCTGTTAATTTCTACTTTCTGTTTTCTAACATGTGGAGTTTGGTCATTTATTAAATGTGTAACCAAAAGTCAAAATTATCAAAGGAAAAAAATGTAGATTTTTTTTTCATTTGGTCAGTTAATTCAGGAACCTGAGGAAAATTGTCTTAGTCTGGATATTCTTAGACCATGATTATTGCTGGAATTTGCACATTTCATAATGTGGTAATTGTATTTAGTTAGCTGTCTTTTGTTTTGGAGGGCTGGGGTGTAGATACTTGCAAATGTAGAATTTAACACCTGAAGTAATAATTATGTGTACTTAGAAATTACAGGGTAGGAACTGGAAACTGGAATGGAAAAGGCAGGTTATAGAAAATGATATGCAGCACATGTGTTGAGTACTGCACGGACACAGAGCAAATGATGCCGGTGATGCCTTCAGGTAAAGTTACTAGCTTTCTTAATTCCCTCCCGCCCCCTTCCACCTCCAATTCATGAGAAACAGAAAGGTAAAACTATTGTATTAGAAAATGATTCCCAAACACCACAATGTTAACACTGAATCAGTGCTGCCTCATAGGTTTGGACTGTTTGCATAAAGCACAGTCCAGACATCTAGTTTCATATACAGTACAATGTCTCCACAAACATTAAATTGTTTGGGCTTCCACACTTCTCCAACATCTACATGATTCTGGGTTATAAACACAGGGACTTTCAATGACTGAAAAAAAAACTAGTCTGAAATTTAAGCTAAAAATGGGCTAACTGTAGGATGTAGGATGCAAATCTATGTAGATAATGTTAAAAAGTGAGAACACTACCTAGTTTTTTTTAAAAGAATGAATGTAGTAGGTTGGCCATGATATTTCAGGATCTGGCACCTGGTACATCCTAGGCACTAACTGGTTGTTTGTTGAATGAACTCGTGAACAAGGAAGAAGAATGAACTCTGCTGGCAAGGCTGAAATGGGGTATCTCAGCTCAGGCAACAAGTGGTCAGCATTTGTTGAAGCCTTGAACTTCATAAAGGAAAGGGGCTGAGTGTGAGCTATTAAACAGTGCCGGTGAGATCAAGACTGGATCCATTAAGCCCCAGGCTAAAGGGTGAGCAGTTAATTTCCTAGCTGTACTAAATAGTTATATCACATATCAGTCAAGGTGATATAGGCTTCTAAATCCCTCAGAAATCACCGAAGGGCAGAGGCCAGGAGTCATTATAAGCTTGACTAGGAAAACTGCTAATAAAGTGGGTCATGGAATTTCTTTCTCAATGCCAAGAAAATAATGTCACAATGGGATTGTGTCTTTCCCTGTTTGTTTTGAAAACATGCTTAGTATTAGGTCTAGCCAGTCAAAGGATTTAGAAATATTCTAAGAGAATGAAGTTTATAGGTTTTATTTATTGCCTGCTGAGCTGCATTTTCAGATTAAAATCTCAATGAATCAAAAGTGGGGGAAAATGGAGAAAGGAAGGGGGAGCTTAATGGATTTGTGAAGATATGAGGGAAATTGATAATTACTAAAGTTTTACCTGAGGAGAGCAAATGAGAAGTTTTTCCATGTATAAATTGTATGTATATAACTCATAATTGAAGAGTGCTTACAAAGTAAGACTTTAGAGTTCTGCAGAGAGCACCAGTTTCAATATTCAATTAAGCATATTGGAAAACTTGTTGAAAGTAAACCATAGTTCTACATTGTGGGAGAGACAAGCCTGAAAGCAATTTCACAACTGATAAAAGATTAGTTTATTATTTCCTGACTATAACAGTGGTTTCACAGTTTAGCCAATTTCAGGTCAGAATGAATTAGATCTTCATCCTGGTGTCATGACCTAAAATGAAGATGAATATTCCATTGCCACCAAGTCTGTGTTCCTTCTGGGTCCTTTAGTAGCCACACCGTCTTTAGCCCTTAATCCCAGGAAAAAACACATCCCTTTGAAGTAAAAGAAGGTTTGGCCTGTGAAATACATAAGAAGCTTCACTTGGGAGATCATGGAATTGGGGGCATAAACACAGACAACCTCCAGCATCCCCAGTGAAGAACTTTTCTAGAATGTTCTCCCCTAGTCTCTGCCCATAAAATGTGATGAAGTAAACCAGGCTGCCCCCTTCTTCCCTGGAAAGATGACAGTCAAAGGCACTCAACAGTTCCCAAGAACTTTCTGATTTTGAGGAAATACTGAATGACCCACATGCACTTTCTCTTGAGAATGGGGAGGTAAACAGTGAGAAAAGCTGAGTCCTGTAGTCTCCTCGGGATACTGCTGCCAATTTTGCTTAGTTCTACCCACCTAAGCTTTCTGGCATGTGTGATGCTAACTCTTGAGAAGTAAAGTGGCAGACAACATTCAACTTTACCAGATGTGCTTAATAAACATCTAAGTGCATGAGCTCTCTTAATATGGGAGAAGACTCGCATCCCTATGATCTTTTCCTCATAGCTACAGGTCAGATACAACCTACTATAAGGAAACCACCCAGTTTATGTAAGTCCAAGTGTCAAATACAACCTATTCTTTACAAATTAATAGCCTGCAGGAAAGTGTGCAATACTCAGTAATCTGAAGAACCTACAGTTGCTTGCTAAGTGCTTCAGGTTTCCTGTATTTTCAATGTTGAAAGGCACACTGAGTCAGGGAAAGAACAGTCAGTCAAAGCCGAAGGTCTGTAGAGACAAGCAGATGGGCTTAATCCATTTTCTGATTCTATAACAGAATACCATAGACCAAGCAGCTTTTTAAAAAATAAATTTATTTCTTACAGTTCTGCAGACTGAGAAGTTCAAATCATGTTTTCATAACACATTTGTGAGAGTTTGAATGTAACTGGCCCCTATAATCTCACAGGGAGCAGCACTATCAAGAGGTAGTGTTTCACTTTTAGAAGGAAGTATGTCACTGTGGTTTTCTATGCTCAGGATACGGCCCAGTGTCTCAGTCGATTTCCTGTTGCCTGCAAGATGTAGAACTCTTAGCTACTTACTATTCCAGCAACATGTATACGTGCACACTGCCATGCTCCCAACCATGATGATAAGGGACTGAACCTCTGAAACTGTAAGTAAGCCACCCCAATTAAATGTTTTTTTTCCTTCTTATAAGAGTTTCCATGACCATGGTGTCTCTTCACAGCAATAGAACACTGATTAAGACAACATTCATCAAAGGTGTGTTTAATTGTCGGGAAGCTTGGGAGAGACAGGATTTTATTTCATTTCTTTCTCATGTGCAATAAGCATCATCCAGAGAACTATGTGCACACCTGGAATACCAACTCTCATGAGGCAGAGGAAGAAGGATCAATGTTCAAGGCCATTACTTAAAACTAGGGCATATGGGGACATACAAGGACAAAGCAGAGCTAAGAGCACGGGCTGGTTTTCCAGAGGACCAGAGTGTAGTTCCCAGTGCCCACTTTTTGTGGCTCATAACCGCCTGTAACTCCTGCACTAGGGTATCTCATACTCTTTTCTGGTCTCTGAAGTACCTGCATACAGGTACTTATATCTACTTATATACAGGTACTTGCATCTACTTATATAGATATGCATATTTTTTTAAAATTAAGTATTGAAAAAAGTGTGGCACACACCGATTCATGTCACCGGAAGGTTGCATTATTATACCTCCTATCCCTCCAGTTGTTCTCTGTCTCCTAAGTAAACAAGTGGTGTCGATGCTGTTGTGGTTAACATCTTCTGACTTCCTGAACCTTTATTTGGGAATAGGGTTTGGATGCCAAAAGTCTAATGGAAGGATCTGCTTTTCAAGTAAAAAATGCTTATTGAATGCTTATTAAGATTCTTAGCTATTTTTGAGAGCAGAAATTTATCAAGGAAATACATATAAAATAAAATGTGCTTGTGTAGTGTGTGAATGAAAAAAGAAATATAAAGGGAAGGAAAGGCTGTGATTGCCTCTAGGTGTGGTAGAGGAGAAATGTTGTGGAATACACTGTAAAGATGTGTCACTCATTTTGGTTGAATAAACAGCGGAACCGCCAATAGCTGGGCAAGATTTACAGGCACAGAGGATACTGGGAAGAAAAAGGGTGGAGTTATGGAGAGTCATAAACCAGACATGGAGGAAGCAGAAAACAGTATGGGCCAGAAGAGTAAAGGTAATGAAGTCAAAAGGCAAAATGTAAATTTATAGAAATGGGTTAATTTAAGTTATAAGAGCTAGTTAGAAACAAGCCTAAGGGATCTAGCTAGCCTGTAAAATTAATAATAAGTCTCTGTCTCATTACTGGGGAGCTGGTGGTCCTGATGAAAAGGTCTGACTACAGCGAAACTTTATTGTAGATATGTGGGAGAACACAGCCAGAAGCAGGGACAGAATGACCAGAAGAGTCAGAATGAACACGACCATAGCTGGGCTATGTGGAGATAGGGGGAGTGGAAGAGAGGAAAGGGAGGTGCAGCAGCCAAGAGAGCAAAGGTAGAAAAGGGTCAGGTAACCACAATGCCTGGATTATACAGGAAAAAGCCTGGGCTAGAGAAGCTTACGGTAGTAGGCTGGACATGCCAGTCAAACCCTGTAACAGATAGGGACTGAGGGATGCTGAAAAAACCTGGGAGCCAGGTCCACTTTAATATGTTAAACAGGCTTCTCAGCCTGGGTTTGAAACTCAACACTGTGCATCCATGCGATGAGACAGAGAATGATCTAAGACATTTACAGTGTTCATATACGTCTGTCTAAATTGAATGTCAAGTGAAGAAATTTAATACGTTAATCATCAGTACAAAAATGTTAGATGCTGCATTCCTTAGTCCACATATTCTAATTTAGGGAAAACATGCTTTGTCTGAAACTGAGTGGTTTTCATGACAGCAGATGCTCCTGGGGAAGGAGACAGGGAAAGGAATTTTTAGTGTTTGTCTAGGTGAATTTAAAAGCATAGTAAGATATAGGTAGAAGAGAAAGACAAAGTTAGAGTGTCAAGGCTCTTTCTGTACTGTTCAGAAATGCTCTGTTCCATAGACTTTGGTGATGATAGGCATATTTATCTGTATTAGTCAAGAAGCTAGACTCTAGTCACAAGTACTGAGTACTTGAAAAATTACTAATTTGACTCAAAAAACAGCTGTAAATTTCTATTTTAATAATGTGGCTAGTGGCTAGGGCATGTCTTTAGCCATGAAGAGCCCACTACAGCTTTCAATCTCTCTGCTCTTCAATTATGAGTAAGAACATAGATACTAATAAATAATAATAATATAAATACAAATAGACACAGACTCTCTTGGTCCTGCCCCTTAGATAGGAGAAGGACAACTGATCGTGATCAGAATTGGGAGAGGAAATCCTTCAGGTACATCCGAGAGGTCAGGATGTAGTTCCATCTGTATCTATAGAAAAGAAAGTGTCAAAGCTCTCCAAGTACTCATGGGGAGACTTTGGACTTGGCAGCAAATTTGATAACTGAAGACTTAATTTCCCCAGTGACTCAACTAATACTGCAGATTTTATCTTCTCTTTTTTTTTCCTGAAAATTAAGAGTAAATTGACTGGCTCAATAGACTCACTGAGTCCATTTAGATAAGTATTTAGTGTGTTTATTAAGTTGTTTATGTAGTATAAGAATATAAGTGATTTAATAAAGATAAGACTTCAGATAAACATCAACACACTTCTGTAGCTGGTCCATTTCAAGCAGTTAAAATAAATTAAAAGATAAAACACTGTTCACACATGCAAAAGATTATTGATCATTATCCAAGGGAAACATTTAAAATGGGAAGCAATCTTTCGCTTTTGAACACAAAGACATATGCATGCACGAGGCACACCTCTCTATAGTCTACCGATGCTTTACATAGAAGGAAAAGATGGAGAGCTATGCTCTGTAGTGTTCACCATAATGAGATATAACTAAAAAGTACTTACTGTTTATAGACAAGTATTAATGGCCAGTGTTATTTATAGCACAAATAATGGGGATCTTTGAATGAGACAAAATGTTATTAATTTTGTTATTTATTTATTTTTACATACATCAAGGTATAGCCAGTGAAAGATTACTAAGGTATAAAACCTAGATGCTGTCAGTAGAATTTAAATAACATAGAACAGATCTCTGCCCAACCTTCTCTGTTTACATTCAGTGTGTTTGCTTGTAGTTTTCCAAGACATAATTTGACATTTGAAAAATTTTGTGGAAAGATGTTAACCAAGAGGAAGGTCTGTCTTATCCTTCATCCCCCAAAAGTACTAGAGCTTAACACTACCATTTCATTGTATATATGTAATATATAACTTTCTTTTTTATTTAGGGCAATAAAACAACACACAATATAATCGCTACTGGAAAGGATATTTGAAACACTGCTGAGTTTATAAATGGTGGCCTAATAAACCCTTTTGGAGCTTTTTTTTTTATGGTGAAAAAGTGTATATTTAGAATTAGCCGGCTGGGCTCAGTTTAGATGATTCCAATCTTATTGGCAACATCCAGAGCATCATAATCAGGAGCCAACCGAACATACGCCTTCTTCTCTCTGTCGGGCCTTAGGAGGGTGTTGACTTTGGCCACATCAATGTCATAGAGTTTCTTCACAGCCTGTTTGATCTGATGCTTGTTGGCCTTGACGTCCACAATGAACACAAGTGTGTTGTTGTCTTCTATCTTCTTCATTGCTGACTCGGTGGTCAGGGGGAATTTGATGATGGCATAGTGGTCAAGCTTGTTCCTCCTGGGCGCGCTCTTCGGGGGTATTTAGGCTGCCTTCGTAGCCGCAGGGTCTTGGGCCGCCGAAAGGTGGGCGATGTGCGGATCTTCTTTTTGTGGCTGTGGACGCCTTTCAGCACTGCTTTCTTGGCTTTCAAGGCCTTCGCTTTAGCTTCGGCTTTGGGAGGGGCGGGAGCTTCCTTCTTCGCTTTAGGTGCCATCTTGACGAAAAGGGTGGCCTACTCTCGTTCCCATGAGCTTATATGATGAAGTCCCCTTTGGGAGCTCTTGATGGAATCTGAGATGCCGGACTTTCTTGGGAAATACCAAGACTGCTACCCTCCTAAAGTATTAGCTGGAAGTGTGAGGCATAGTAGGAATGCAGTCAAGTTTCTGCACTGGTTTGGAAAGATTGTTTACTGTAGTTATACCGTGTACAGTGTCTTTCAAATGTTCCACATACACTCACCATGGACACTTGCTATTCCACAGTCTGTTTTAGGAACTGAGTAGCTGACCTTTACAATCAAGGACGTAGCTTGATTACACAGATCCCTCCATTCCCAAGTATTTATGCAATACAATTTCATTATTACTTCCATTCAAAAAGGAGTCTCTTCTTCTGTATGGAGGCCAAAAATTGCGGCCCACTTCCACTTTGTCTGATGGTCAGAGGGTTTGGACATTGACAAGCATAGTTGCGCATTCCAACTCAGGATGTGACTGCTTGCTTCTTTTGACATTAAGATGAGTCCATGCCAAGCATCCTGACAACAGCTTGCTGCAGTCTGACAAAGGAAAGAAGATCGTGATGACGACCGGTGATTTCCAGCCTCTTAATGGACTTGCTGTGCAGACTTCCAGACCTAGTGAGTCCTGTTCACCTTAAACTTGGACCAGAAACACAGACTGCAATATTTCTAGACTATTCTTTTGGACACAGAACTCATTTTGACAGTAAGGTATTGAATCTATTGTTACAATATAAAATCTAAAAGCTGAGACCTAAACTTTCCGCTCAGGGAAAAAGGACTCCTTACAAGGAGTGTGAAGTCCTCTTCAAATGAGGAGGTAAGCCTAAGGGAGCTGCTGCTGCTCGGAGACTGCTGTTGGACTCTCCACCCATCAGAAAACCAAACCAAAACAAAATAAAGAAACCTTTCCTTTGTCTTTTAATTAAAATGGATTTAAGACCTGGGTGGTGGTGGCACTCCAGAGGCAGAGGCAGGCGGATCAGAGTTCAAGGCCAGCCTGGTCTACAAGCGCTAGTTCCAGGACAGGTTCCAAAGCTACAGAGAAACCCTGTCTCGAAAATACCATAAAATAATTGTTATAAAATACAATGTTCCTTCCATTTTATGACTAGCTTTTGAGTGTGTCAAATGAATTCTTAAATAAATGATTGTCTTTTTCTTACAAAAAAGAAAAAACAATAAAATAAAATAGAATGGATTTAAGAAAATTGTAATATGACAAATTGTTGGTTTATTGTTCATTTCCATTCTAAAATTATGGTATTGACCATTTAATGTTTGTAACTACTTTAGTTTACTATAAGATGTTGAGAAAAGTTTGATATTTTGTATGAGTACTTGGATTTAATATATTTGATAAGAAATTTAGATTTTGATACAACAAAAAGTTGTTTAAAAGCACTCTAGACCACCATCAACAAAAAAGGCATTCCCAACTCTGGTGATCCCCTCTTTTTTTAACTAGGAGGCTGTAGCCTTAGGAGCAATGTTTATTCAAAAAACATTATCTAATTGCAGATGAACTCTCTTGACAAAAAATTGTCTCAAAGACACAGAGCCCAAAAGTATTTTTCTCCCTTAATTTTTTTGTTTGCAGAGGTCGGCAGTCATTGATGAGTTTGATCCTTTTTCCTCCCAGGCCCCTAAAACAGGGATGTGTATGCTTATAATACATGTACCTAAAAGGGCTAAGTCTGGGAAACGGTAAAGTGTTCACCTATGGCAGATGCAATCATCCGTCCTGTTGCAGAAGCACAGACTTTATTAAAATTAATAAAGAGGAAGGAATTGTGGAAGCCGAAAAATGCAGGCCCATTTCCAGAGAACTTGGAGGTTGGCAAGCATAGTTGCACATCCCAGCTCAGGATGGGATTACTTGGTTCTTTTGAAATTAAGATAGCTCCATGCCATTCTGGACAGATGCTCAGAATATGCAAAGGTACTTCTGCTCCTGCTTTTGTAACTATAAGGTCACCTGGGGAGCAGTCTAGAGCACCTTTGCTACCTAGACTACAGACTACAGAGGATTTGATGTCTCAGAGTGATAAGGTGATTGACTGTGTGAGTTATCCTTTGTATCATGTTAATAAAGTCTTTTGGTACCTTCTCTCCCTTCCTACCCCATTTATGTTGGGTATGAAAACTGTGGAAAAATAAACATTTTTGGTGGATTTCAGGACTTTAAAATTTCAGGATTCCACTAATCATTAGAATACCCTCCCGGTATTATCCTATGTTTTCTGTCTTATTGTTTTATGTGTCTTAATAGCCTTTACTTATATTTCTTTAATTCCCATGCCCCTACCCTGGCAAGAGGTGATTTTGTCAAGGCTGGACCTCGACACTTCTGGACCTTGGTTCTGGCCTGAATCTGTTATTGTAAAAGCAGCAGAATTTTCCAGACATAGTATTGTGTGACATACAGACAGTAAGACTTAAAAGACTAAAGCTTTTGCCTTTTCTAGAAGGCCTCAGAGTCTCATCCTGAAGAAATTTTGTTTCCTGAGAGATGAAAAGGGCAAGCCAAGGTTTCTGAAGCAGCACCAGATAGCTGACAGAGGAGCCAGGTTTCCCAAGGCTTCCCAGGCCCATTTGGAAGGAAGAAATATTTCCATCCACAGTCCACAGTGTTTTGAAGTTTTGTTATGCAGAAAAGGGTGGATACACAGAGGAAGCAGTGTTGTTTTGTCGTTGTTGTTTTCTGCTTCTTTAATGAGATAGTTCAGATGCATAGTTGATTTCCAGATCTTTCAGGGTTTAAGAGGCTGATACTGAGAATGATACAAGTAACTAAATGGTAAATGACAGATACTTTAATATTATATATGTAATATATTTAATTGGAACAGTGTTTAAATGTAAAGCGCCAATTACATGGTGCGAAGTCTATACTTTATCACTACCTTGACCATTCTATTAATCCAATTGTATTATATTAGATACTTTTCATGGTAGCAATTAAGGCTATTTTCTTTGAGACTCAAATCACCTAATGAAGGTCTCCTGAAAAATTATAGTAACAGTGATTAGAATTTACAGAGATTCTACACTGAAGACACAACTCTTACTTAACCATGGGAGAAACAGCTGTGAAATGATTATGACAGATATATTTCTATATCCACTTCACAAAAGTATTTGCCTCGTGGAAGTTAGTGTTTCAAAATGATTTGAGTCTTGAAATTTGCAAAGCCTTTCCCAAGCATAGATAGATAGATAGATAGATAGATAGATAGATAGATAGATGGAGGAATATGTTGGAGAGATAGGTTAGTAGTAGATCTTTCACTTAGAATTTGTGGGACTCTGGTTTCCCCAGCTCTGGGAAAAATAAAGAAGAAGAAAGTAGTAACAAAATTCTGTAAGTCTTTCTACAACAAAAACAAAAGTTAAAAGTTGACTGTTGAACCTTGGGCAGCTTTAATATGCCCATATTTCACCCAATATTGGAATGCTGTAAAGTTCCAACAGCAAGAGTGAGTAACCAAAACTGCTTCTCAATAACATGGTTTCTAATTTCAGAGAAATAATAATCATATAAAAATATAGTGGTGAGAGATTGGAAGAAAGAGCAGAAAATTGCAAAACTGGGCACAGTAGACGATCAGCTGTTAAAAAGTTTGAAAAGTCAATAAACAGAGCTAAAAACTTGTCTTCTAAAATCATTTTTCTAGTAAGATAAATAGAGCTTTCTCCACCTTAAATTCTCATTTGACAGTATCCTAGCAGTGTCTTGGCCATTAGTGCATTGGGTAGCCTCAGGGAGATATTAAAAAAGTGGTTCTTAAGATGCTGATGGTCTCCATTCTGGACTCATGAGTCATCTGGACACAGCTTGTAATGTAAGAGACAATCCAGTCCTCACCTTTAAGGAGGTACAGTTATTAATACTGAAGATTCAATGAACATTCTTTCCTTTCAAAGTAGTTTCTCAGGGCATTGTAAAGAAAGGAGTAACATTGATTTACATTTGTTCCTGATGTACATCCCAACGACCAAGACAAATCCCTTCCAAGCTGAAACACACTTGCGGTGAAATGCATAGCTACCAGAGTCATGGCACTAGGGAAGGGAAGGAATATCTCTCACTAAGAAGCCAACCCCGTTAGCTTTCCTTTCACATCAATATTCACATCATCACTAAGATGATTTTACTGGGAGTTGTTGAACAGATAGTTCTGGAATTATTTTTAAACAAATAGATGTGTACTATTCGCATATTATGGAACTTTCTGAAGTGTTTTCCAGTTTTTAATTAGTTATAGAAAGTAGCTGAGACTGAATGGAAAGTAAACACACAGCTGGGCAGTGGTGGCGCATGCCTTTAATCCCAGCACTCGGGAGGCAGCTGCAGGCAGATCTCTGTGAGTTTGAGGCCAGCCTGGTCTACAAGAGCTAATTCCAGGACAAACCCCAAAGCAACAGAGAAACCCTGTCTTGAAAAAAAAAAACAAAAACAAAACAACAACAACAAAAAGGAAGTAAACACAAACAGATATTATACTTTATGTATATGGGTATTTTGCCTGCATGTACATTTGTATACCACATGCATGCCTGTGTCTCTGGAGGCCAGAAGGGGTTATTGGCTCTTCTGGAACTGGAGTTACAGATGATTGTGAGCTGCCACATGGGTGCTGGGAATGAACCCAGAGTGTCTGCAAGAGTAATCAGTGCTCCTAACTGCTCATCCAAGTCTATAACTCCATTCTTTAATAATTTTGTGTTTTAAATTCTATGCATTAACACTTTATTATATCACTCATTCGCTTTCTCATTCTTCCAACTCGTCTTGTGGCCTTTTCAAAATTATGATCTCATATTTAATTCCTATTGCTACATGTATATACATATGTGTAGTAGGAGGCTGCTCATTTGTTCCAGCTGCCAGACTCAAAATAACCACACAGAAACTGTATTAATTAAATCACTGCTTGGCTTATTCACTTATGCATATTTCTAGATAGCTCCTACATCTTCAATTAACCCATTTTTATTATTTTATATTTACCATGAGGTTCATGGCCTACATGCAAGATTCCAGCTGGCGACTAGCATCTTTCTCCTCTGGCACTCTCACTGACTCCGCCTACTTTCTCCGAACATTTAGTTTGTTTTCCCATTTAGATCTATTCTGCCCTATCACAGGCCAAAGGAGCTTCTTTATTCATTAACCAATAAAAACAACACATATACAGGACTTTCCACACCACATATGTATATATGTATGTTGATAAATTAACCTTGGCATTATGTGTGTTTAGATTTCAGCATCTCTTGTGGTCAATCATCTTTCAACATTGAGTGTTCAAATGGTAGCTTCAAGATGACAAAGCCAGAATCACTGAAGGCCATAGATGCAAAGCCAGTTGCTTTATGATGCTAATTTGTGAGACATTCCATAGGTCTCAGTGACAATTATGTATTTTGAAAAATACAATTATCAAATGAAGTACATTAAAACTTAGCTGATATATTAAAAATGTTGGGAATAATTTCCAGGTAAACACAAGAAGAAACAATATTATAATTTAACTTTTTACCATTTATTTTGTGGAGGTTTTGTTTGTATTTGGACAAAAAATAGTATATTTTATTCAATATAAGGGTGGATACAGGCCTATATGTCATTCATTCAAAAATGACTGTCCAACTTCATTAAAATAAAGTAAAATAAAATAAATTAGAAAGTAGTAGACAGATGCAATAAAGACCTTTATATAAAAAAGCTCATTATCAACCCACCAATACCCACATGATCTAAAATGTGAGCTGAGTACTCAATGTATCTGTTGACCAATTTATTTGGAATTGAATCTTTGCTAAATGGCTTTGTGATTGCTAGAGTGCATTCTGTCTTGTCTTTTGTCCTACCTCAACCCTAATTCTATGATATTCTTAGAACTAATGAGGAAAAAAAACTAAACTTAATTTCCTAGGTAATCTAACTTATGGAACTATTTTACACACTTGTGGGCATCTATTTATATCTATTCAGTTATGTCTATATGCATATCCATGTCATCTATTGTTATCTATAGTCTATTTCCGTCCTCATATCCAGTCAGACATTGTTTGACTAGGACATCTTCTGAGAAAGACATCATCAGATGGTTTCATTGTGTGAACATCACAGAGTACACTTGCACATGAGATCTTGGACCTGACAGGTATCATAATCTGATGTGACCACTACTGTATGTGAAGTCTGTCATTAACCAAAATGTTGCCATGTCGTGCAGGACTACATAAAGATAGAGATATATGTGCACATGGATATGGATACTTATAGATCATATAGATTGATTTACATATATATGCGTACATACATATACAGAACAATGCTTTTCAATAGTTAAGCACTTTTAGAATTTAGAGAGTCTCTAAAATTTAATTTTAAGAGCTTCTATTTAAAGTGAACTAAATATTTGCAGAAAATTTCCAAGATCAGATCGTGTAAGAACTGGATTAATTTTTAAATAAATAATTTATTTTACTTGTACATATGTATGTACACATCTTCATGTGTGTATAGAGGTCATAGAACAGCATCAGATATCATTTTTTCAGGCATCATGTACTTTCCTTATTGAGACAGGGTTTCTCATTGGTCCTATGCTCACTGATTAGGCTAGACTGGCTGGCCAATGAGCTCCAGAAATGGATCCACTTGTTACAGCCTCTCGAGCACTAGGATTGCAAACATGCTCTGCCTCACCCCGCTTTTTTACTTAGGTTCTGGGAATCTCAGGTCCTCATGCCTACTGAGCTATTTTCTGAGCCTGCTAGTAAATACATTAATAAGAAGTATAGAAAGTTCTTGCAAGGGCATGGTAAGAATACAGAGCTGAAGAGCTCAGTCAAGGTGTTTGGAGTTGTGTCTGCTGTGAGGCATTTGTTGACCTCTGGAGTACAGGCTATAGCTACAGGAGATAGGAGGAAAGAATAAGGATGAAACAGTGTGCCTGGAGATTGGAGGAAGAGAAACACTATAGGCGGTGGTGGCACAAGCCTTTAATCCCAGCTGAGGCAATGGTAGAGGCAGTTGGATATCTGTGAATTTGGGGCCAACCTGGTGTACAGAATGATTTACAGGACAGCCAGGGAAGTCACACAGAGAAACCCTGTCTAGAAAAACCAAGCAAAGAAATACAAACCACTAAAGGTTGCTCAGAGAGTGCCTTGGAGCCACCTTCCTCAAGGGAGAGGAGCTGTGCTCTGAGAGTTCACACTAGGGATGCTGTTCCTGGGTAGCATGACTTCTGGTTGAATAGCTGCCTAAGATTCTCAGCAGTGAGAGATGGTCCTTAACATGAGTGTCCTTTCCAACTGATACAACATTGAGAGATAATCCAAAGCAGAAGTCAACACACCTAAATTCAAGCCTACAGCTTGATTTCTTATATTATTATTTTATTGATTTTTGTTGAGTTCTACATTTTTCTTTGTTCCCCTCTTTACCTCTTCCATCCCCTTCAACCTTCCCCAAAGGTCTCAATGCTCCTAATTTACTCAGGAGATCTTGTCTTTTTCTACTTCCCATGTACATTAGATCTATGTATGTCCCTCTTAGGGTCCTCATTGTTGTCTAGGTTCTCTGGGATTGTAATTTGTGGGCTGGTTTTCTTTGCTTTATGTTTAAAGATCATCTCTTATGAGTAAGTACATGTGATACATGTCTTTCTGTGTAAGGGTTACCTCACTCAAAATAATGTTTTCTAGCTCCATCCATTTTTCTGCTAAGTTCAAGATATTGTTTTTTTTTTCTGCTGTGTAGTACTCCATTATGTAAATGTACCACATTTTCCTTATCTATTCTTCAGTCAAGGGGCATTTAAGTTGTTTCCAGGTTCTGGCTATGACAAACAATGCTGCTATGAATATAGTTGAGCCTATGGCCTTGTGGCACAATTGATAATCCTTTGGATATATACACAAAAGTAGTATTACTGGGCCTTGAGGAAGGTTGTTTCCTAATTTTCTGAGAAATTGTCACACTGACATCCAAAGGGGCTGAAGCAGCTTGCATTCCCACCAGCAATGCAGAAGTGTTCCCTTTACCCCCAAATCCTCTCCAGCATAAGTTGTCATCAGTGTTTTTGACCTTGGCTATTCTTACAGGTATAAGATAGAATCTCAGAGTTGTTTTAATTTGCATTTCTCTGATGACTAAGGATGTTGAACATTTCCTTAAGTGTCTTTCAGCCATTTTAGATTACTCTGTTGAGAGTTCTCTGTTTAGGTCTGTACTCCATTTTTTTTATTGGATTATTTGTTCTTTTGATGACCAGTTTCTTGAGTTCTTTATATATTTTGGAGATCAGACCTCTGTCTAATGTGGGGTTAGTGAAGATCTTTTCCCATTCTGTAGGTTGTCGTTTTGTCTTGTTGACCGTGTCCTTTGCATTACAGATGCTTTTCAGTTTCAGGAGGTCCCATTTATTAATTGTTTCTCTCAGTGTCTGTGCTGCTGGGGTTATATTTAGGAAGTGGTTTCCTGTTCCAATGCATTCAAGTGTACTTCCCACTTTCTCTTCTATAAGGCTCAGTGTGGCTGGCTTTATGTTGAAGTCTTTGATCCATTTGGACTTGAGTTTTGTGCATGATGATAGAATGGATCTATTTTCATTCTTCTACCTGTTGATATTCAATTATGACAGCATCATTTGTTAAATATGTTTTCTTTTTTTCATTTGATATTTTTTGCTTCTTTGTCAAAAATCAGGTGTTCGAAGGTGTGTGGATTGATATGCAGGTCTTCAGTTTGGTTCCACTGGTCCTCGTGTCTGTTTTTATGCTAATACCAAGCTGTTTTCAGTACTGTAGCTCTGTAGTAGAGTTTAAAGTCAGGGATTGTGATGCCTCCAGAAGTTCTTTTATTGTACAGGATTGTTTTGGCTATCCTGAGTTTTTTCCTTTTCCACATGAAGTTGAGTACCGTTCTTCTGAGGTCTGTGAAGAATTTTGCTGGCATTTTGATGGGCATTGCATTGAACCTGTAGATTGCTTTTGGTAAGACTGTCATTTCTACTATGTTAATTCTACCTACCAAAGAGCATGAGAGATCTCTCCACTTTCTGGTATCTTCTTCAATTTCTTTCTTCAAAGATTGAAAGTTCTTTTGAAGTTCTTGTCATACAAGTCTTCCACTTGTTGGGTTAGAGTTATTCTGAGTTGATTTTTTTTTTCTATTTGTGGCTATTGTGAAGGGTGTTGTTTCTCTGATTTCTTTCCCAGCCCTTTTATCATCTGCGTACAGGAGGGATATTGCTTTTTTAAAAATATTAATCCTGTATCTTGCTACAATACTGAAAGTGTTTATGAAGTGTAAAAGTTTCTTGGTAGAATTTTTGGGTTCACTTATGTAAACTATTATATCATCATCAAACAGTGAGAGTTTGACTTCTTTTCTTATTTGTAACATCTTGAAATCCTTTTGGTGTCTTATTGCTCTAGTACTGCTTGATCTTGTGAGAGAAGTATCTCCACTTATCAGGACACCATGTGACATCATTTACTCAGTGTCTTCTGAATATTGTGTGAGCATTTGTATGTGTGTGTGTGTGTGTGTGTGCATTAGTTTTTAAAAGCCTGAGTTTTTAAGAATCTTGTGTTGAGCCTTTTAGTCATTGATTGCCATCTAAGTCTTATACTAAAATGTCTTAGCTAAGTTATGAGAGGTAAGTAACTATGACTATCTAGTTTTTAATCCCATCAAAGACCTGGGAAGGAAAACAATATTACCCGTGTAAGCAGAAGTACAAATAAGTTACTTCTAAAACGTGCAAACAATGACAGAGACCTGGGAAATCACCCAAAGTCTTATTTGCAAGACTGGGGCAACCAACCTTGGCTAAAGCCTAAAGTATCTGACAGACCATTTTCTGAGGCAAGAATTCAAAAGACTATCCTACCTTGTCTTGGCAAGTTTCAGTAGTCATTTTTGTTTGTATCCTGCTTGTCGGGTTTGAACACTGTGCATATTGTCAGTAGCTGAGGCAAGAGTAGTTCTTTGCCCAAAGGCCAGTTTTGTCAAGAGAAAATAAGCTCCAAGTGAAGTGTCTTCAGTGCCTAACATTCTCTTGGGAATAGATAGATGCTGCCAGGAGCAATTGTATCTCACATCAACAGAATCTTTGTGCATCCGGAGAACCTGACTATTCTAACTATAAGGATGACAAACATGTGTGACTAATGATTTGTAATTCTTAATATCTACATAGATTAAAGACCAAGGCTTCATATTATAAAAATAAACAATCTTTAAACAGATGTGCAGCAAACGAGGACAATGACCTCAAAATGTAAACAATATTTACATGTATATGTGCATATATATATATATATGTATCTTGATCAGAGGTAGAAATATATAGTGCAATATGATAAATATATCCTAAAATTCCATCAATGTACAAAATATCTTATGCAGAGGTATACATGCACATACATAATATTACAAAAATAACTTCGTATATGTACACAAATATTTCATATAGAAATAGGAGCATATTCAATATAACAAATAAACTTTGCATTTGTATTAATATACAAATTATCTTAGACAGGAATACAAAGATAATTTTATGTATGTGTCAATATACAAAAATCTATACTAATGTAAATTGTCTATAACTAATAGTTCATAAGTAGATACACTAATTTACCTATTATCCCATCCCATCCATTCCCCTTTTTTCTTTTCTTTCCAAAACAAGATTCTCCAGCCTACTACATATTCTACCCCCACCCTATACAACTTACAAATAATCCGTAACAGATGACAATTGTTTCTAACCCTAAAGACAAATGCTGTTGGGAGAGGGGACATCATTTTCTAGAATTACTTCCAACTGTCATGGGGGTGATTGTATTTCTATGGGATCCCGTGAAAACTAAAGGGATGGCTAAGTCTCAAGAGTACTGTCTGGTACAGTTGTAAATAGTCTCTGAGTAGTCTCAGATTCTTGTGAAGTTTTGGCCAGAATGTTGTAAGAAGGTACACTATCTCAACTAGCCAAGATGAATCATCTTAAGCAGTTTGTAACTCAAAACCAGTCTTTGAGTGGTGTTATCAGCTCAATGGCATCATATGAGCTAGGTAGAATCATTGATGTGGGACCCATCTTCTTTATGGAGACTTCAGAGATGAGTGTAGGAAAATGTATTGCTTACTGTGGAAAACTTAAACGTTATTTAGGTCAAAATGGAAAGTTTTGATAGACTTATATTTAAGGTAAGGTACTATAGACAAAAATAGGTATAGGGAGAAGTAGAATTTTTGAAAGAAGAGTTTTGATAACCTTAGTCCCTAGATTTTTATTTTTCTTTTGTCCCACACCACATGGCTCTCCTGATATGAAACAGAAACTCTGAATTTTTTAACAATATGCTTGGATTTAGAGAAGGAGAACCACAGTTCAACTCCAAAGTCAGCTTTGATTTTTAAGTGAGTTGGAATTACCATTATTCTGAGAAGTAGAGAGATATGTATGTTTAGGTAGTGAGATTTTACCCTGCAAAAAAATATTGGTATTTTGTCAGATTTTTTTTTCTTTTATTGGCTTGGTGATTTGATTTCCAACTTCAGTAAGCTGTCACTCATGTTAGGGTGGGCTTTGATGTAGCTGTCGTTGAGTCATTTTTGTTCCTGCAAATAATCCCTCACCGATATTTCTGTAAGGAAACCCAATATTCGAAGTTGGATATGATGCAATAATTACTTTGTTTTGCTGTGGTAAGAGCACACAGGTAAGGAGACATATGTTTGTGTTGTGTCTTCCCAGTGTAAGTCCCTGTCTTTTGCCTCTGTCTTTAGAGGCCCTGCCCTTGTGCCCATCAAACCTTGACCCCTTCCCCGAGGAAGGGCAAGGCAGCCTGCCAAAACCTTGACCACTCCCCCAGTCTATTTTAACTGCTCCCCAGAAAGTTCATTCATGCCCCGCCCCCCCCCAAAGTTGGCAGCTTCCTGGTTCCCCTTGGGGCCACTCGAGAGCGCAGGAATCCCATTAAACCTGAATATCCTTTAATTTGGCTTGATTGGGATTTTTGCATCGGCAGAGAGCTAGCATTAGGAATATTCCTAACACCCGGGAAAAGTCCTGTCACACAATGACAGCATACCTACTAAATAGACCCAGCTGACCTGGAGTTCATGGAGATTTCTTGCCCCTGCCTCTGTTGTGCTAAGGTTAAAAGCATGCCCCACCATGCCTCTGTACAATCTATATCTTAGCACAGTTTCTACTTGATTTCTTCATTATCCCGTTGCAATAATAAAGGGTTTCTTCAAAGGGTAAGTTTCTATGCATCTTATTTTAAACTGAAAATAATTTCCCATTTAATTTGGATCACAGAGTTACTACCCAGAATTTCCCTAAAAAATCTCTAGGTTATTTAATAATAGTCTTCAATTCATCCTGAATCTAACTGTTAAAAACTGTTAGTCTTAGTCATCAAAGTCCCCCTTTTCAATCCCTAGTGTTGGGATTGAAGCAGGATCTCCTGCATGCTGTGTAAGTGGTCTACATTCCCTGTTATACCTAATTTTTTAAAACTGTGTATCCAAGTCAGGATACTTTCTTCCCTTTGACTAATAGGGAGACCAGAAGAAGAACTCTCTCTCAGCCCTGCTGCTCCACTCCTAGTGATCAGTATAATATTGACTTTTATCACAATAGCACCAAACGGCTGATTCATATCCAGCTTGTGGCCATCACTAATTCACTTCCTATTTCATTTGTTCATATTTGCTGCCCTTATTACATATTTGTAGTATCTGTTTACTTTCCCAGGCTGTATTAATATTTATATAAAATAAATAATATAAAAATATATTAAATTTTTTAAAAAAATAATATATAATAAAAACATATTAAATTTTTGGCCAGTCTAATGACTAACTGTTAATGGATTCTTATGAAGAAATATGAAAATGTTTGATAAGGTCCTGCTATCTATACTAATCTAAATACTGTATGAATTTCACAATGCCTGTTTCTTTTTTTTAAAGAAACTACACAACGTTTGTTTATACATATGTGTTATATACATGTAGCAGTTTGTAGTAGATGCTGAATAAATATTTATTAATGGTTAATGACTACAAACTGTTGTACACCGAAGTCATTTCAAGCACTAGCAAGAATCACCAGTTTTTAAAAAGCATGCTTTGCTGTTTACGTTTAAACAATAAGGATGAAAAACTACAAGTCAAGGCTTTCCCTTCTCAGTGAATAACCAATATGCGTTTGGGCAGTACACTCACAAGGTTTGTGGAAATTAACTTCACACCCGTAACTCTGTATTGAAATAGATTGTTTGAGAATAATTCTTCCTTTTGAGAAGGGTGAAGGATTAATCTGCAGATGTTCATGCTAGAGCTGTGTTGTGTTGAAATTTGTCAGGGAGAAGATAAATTGGCCCTCCTTGACAAGTAAATCACACCATAGCTAATCCCTTGGGAAGGCCAGAGAACTGTTATGGTAGCAAAAGTGACCTGGAAAAAGAAGGCGCCCTCAATGTGTGCTGTAGAAGGAGAAAAGTTAGGGGGGCATGCTCAGAAAGGAGGTGAGCATGTACAGGATGTCAGATTTGTTTTTATTAGACACACATACACACACACACACACACACACACACACACACACGACACAATTGTAGCTATATTGGAGTGCATTCTTTGGAGAATTGTTGGTATGATTTAAAATGAGAGGCACACTTAAGGTTTATCTGAGAAACAGTTAACCGCAACTTGTCCAATAGGAAGAGGTATCGAGGAGATGCATTATCAGATCTTTAAGATGTCCACTCAAGTGACAAGGGTTCACCCCTCAGCTGATGACTCAGGAGAAGGTGAGGGAGGTTGGAAGGCTGTTTAGGAAGCTCAGAAAAGTATCAACTTTGTAACAAGTTTGCAAGATGCTGATACCCTAACAAACAGTATGGGTGTTCTGATATAGACTATCTACAAGGTAGATTTCATTCTAAAAAAAAAAAATCTAGTAATCTATCCAAGAAAAGGATTTTTTTTCCAAAGAGAAAGCAAATGTTCTGAAGTGTTCATGGAGCAATGCACTTAGGTTTGTCAGATTTAGAAAAACAAATAAAAGACCAAACAACCAAAAGGACTAGAACTGCAGGAAGATCAGTTAGATTTGAATATCGCATGGATGCAGATAATCTTTACACTCCAAGTTTTTTTTAATTAATTAATTAATTTATTTATTTTTTACATTCCAAGTTTTTATGGATAAATATCCACGGCATGTTTATAGTCTTTCAAGAGGCCCTGCCACAAAACATTTAAATGGTGTTGATAAAAAGCTGACCACATACTTTTTGGTTTTCAGCAGTAAGAGGAAAAAAGCCATACTATTTTACAATGCTGGCTTTCTGGGCCATCCTGCCAGTGCAAACTCTTGACTCTTTCAGGCAGGCAGTCCAGCTACAGAGCATTTGAGTGTGGTTGGTGAGCAGACTAATGCAGCTTGCTTGCTGGTAGGGACCTTGAAATGCCAGAGTTGTGTCAATAAACATGACTCCAGCCAGTACCTGTGCTATGAGGCTAAAATCTCAAAAAGCTAAAAAAAATGGGCTGGATCCAGCCATTAAAACCATGGCTTTAATCCTACCCATATTGCTTAACAAATTAAAGACTCATATGATCAAAAGAGAGAGAGAGAGAGAGAGAGAGAGAGAGAGAGAGAGAGA
>NW_026068068.1:2836591-2848376 GCF_014885135.2 Alexandromys fortis | reverse complement strand
CTGCAGCATTTCAGCTAACCTGCAGCATGGCAGTAACCTGCAGCATTTCAGCTAACCTGCAGTATGGCAGTAACCTGCAGCATGGCAGTAAAAACTGCAGCATGGCAGCTAACCTGCAGCATGGCAGGAATGAGGCCCTGTGCCTTAGCATGGTGGAGAAAGAGAAGAAAGAAGTTACTCCAAAAGTTGTCTTTTGATTTCCATACATGTGATGTGGCAAGCACTCTCTCTCTCTCTCTCTTTCACACACACACACACACACACACACACACACACACACACACACACACACGTAATTGAGTCATTTATTTTCAAGGGAAAAAAAAGTTCCAAAATTACTTTCTTTTAGATCTGGTCACTCAAACCATAGGGAACATGAGGAGCTTGTGAAAGGCACTGTTTTGCCTTTAGTTAAAATTAGCAATTTTAACTAACCCCAGGTGCAGTTGGTCTTCTAAACATACTTTGAGAGGCACTGTTTAGAGACGCCTTCCTGGTCTCTCTCTGGTCCTTCATTTCTACTTACTAGAGTAAGAAAACGTGACCATCAGTACACAACAGACTTACGGGCATGTCTCTGTGGCTCTCCTTGTCCCATTGCTGAGATAAAATACCTGACAAAGCAGCTTAAGCAGCTGGCTCACAGTTCAAGAGTAGAGTCCACTGTGGTGACAGGAATGGGAGGCAGCTGCTCTCACCTTGTGTCCCAGCCAGGAAGCAGTCATGAACCATGGCGTTAGCTTGCGCTCTCCTGTAATTTAGCATTAGATATTCAGCTCCTATAAGGTGCTGTTCATAGTTGCGGTGAGTCTTCCTACCTCAGTGAACCAGGCCTGGATAATCCCTCTCAAGCATTTCCAGGTTAACTATTTATCTACAAAATCACTCCTAGGCATACCCAGAGATTTGCCTCCTAAGTAATTCTAGGTCCTGATAAACTGACAATGTCATTACACTATCTGAGCCCATTTGAAGGTAATCCTTCAGGCCGATTTTCCAGTTCTTTATGGTGCCATGAATCCATCACCCTCTAAACAGGTTTGGTCAAATTCTGGAATGTAACATAGAAACCCAAATGCACCCGTGCATGTAAGCATTATCCTTCAAAGTCATTCAGTAAAGAAACTGGCAATGTGGTATGGAGCTTCTTCCTTACCTCTTAATTGGCTCTGACCTTGAATGGGAAGGGGGGGATTGATGGAATGGCTCTTATCGTACATCTGAGTTCATTCTCCTGGAGCCCTCTGACATTTTCAGTGTTGCAGCAGAAAGGGGAAAAGCACAGCCATACATAACCTTTTAAGGGTTTCCCTACATAAAACAAAATGCTTAAAATGTCGGTTAGCAGAAACCGTGTGTGTGCATGTCTGTGTCCGTGTGTGTGTGTGTGTGTGTGTGTGTACTGGCAATGTAAAATCTATGAATGTTCATTAAGACAGAAAGCAAAAACAAAAGTGCTGTAGAGAATTTTCTAGAATTACCCACAACACCAGGTTGCATCTGTGTGCTCCTTCGCCACCCTGCCCTTCATCCAGCAGTGTCTTCAGGACCTCACTGTCTCGGTTGTGACAGTTAGGATGCTGACTTCTGCTTTCTCTATCCCACTGTCCTGGCAACATGCTTTGTATTTTTGTGGAAACAATGGGAGTTTGCCTGTGATTGTCGTTCAATCAGGTTAAAAGTTGGCCTACGAAAGGGTCACGGGAACCCAGTGATGTTTATTTACAGAACACTGAAGTAGTCTTTAAGGGAATTGCTTGCTAAAATGCTATACCTATTACAGATACACATAAATATTCATGTATTCATTGATGATGGATTGCATGTGTAGAATAATAGACAAAAGTGGTTAGAGGAGCTAGTCTATTAGAAAAATTTAAAATAGAGCCCTTGTGTCTTGCAAGCAGAACTTGGAAAATGGCTATGCCAACGGTATTCCTTATGCCCACTTTGTCATTCTATGCAAATCATGGAAAACCACAGGGGATGCTGCACAGCTTAGGTTTCTTCCCCTGTGAAAGATCTCTGTTTGTGGATTATAAGACACTCAGAACAGAGTATGAACAATAATTGCTCTTAAAAATTAGTTTTATGACTCTGTGTGTGTGTGTGTGTGTGTGTGTGTGCATGTGTACATGTGTAAAGTAATGTGTAGATCAGAGGATAATCTGAGGGACTAGCATCTTTCTTTCTCCATGTGGGTTTCAGGAATCGAACGCAGGTCATCAGGCTTGGTGACAAGAACCTTTACATACTGAGCCATCTTGCTGCTGAGAGTTTGAAAACTGACAGACTATATGGTAAGGCCTTTTTACTAGCTCTCAGTTACAAGGAAATGGACCCTTTGAGTCATGCTTTCCCCATAGCTTGAGGGATGTATACAATAAATACAGAATAATTGTTGCCAGTATAATCAATTGCAGTCTAGAATTTCTATTTCTATATTCCCTACTTTCATAATAAATCTCACAAATCTTTCTAGAGCATCTGTATTTTTTTTTTTTTGAGGCAGGGTTTCCCTGCATCTCCCTGGCTGTCCTAGAACTTGCTACAAAGACCAGGCTAGCCTTGAACTCACAGAGATCCATGTGCCTTTGCCTCTTGTGTGCTGGGATTTAAGGTGTGCACCACCATTGCTGGACTAATCTTCTGTGTTTCTAAATGACCAAAAAAACCATTTTAGTATCAGGTAAAAACCTAATTAATGATTCATTCCAAATTTTGCTACCAGAAAATATCATCTCTCTATCTTTAGAAAAGTGGCTTTTTTTTTTCCCTTCTTCTTCCAGAACAGGGTACTGTATCTATCCACAGATTTTTTTTGGTTTTGTTTTGTTTTTCGAGACAGGGTTTCTCTGTAGCTTTGGAGCCTGTCCTGGAACTAGCTCTTGTAGACCAGGCTGCTCTTGTAGACCAGGCTGGCCTCAAATTCTGCCTGCCTCTGCCTCCTGATTGCAGGGATTAAACGCCTGGCTCTGTCCACAGATTCTTGCTAGTTGGATACAATGCTTGACAAGCCTTGTTTCAGGTTTTATTTCTTCAGGTCATGTTTGTTGTTTAAACCATCCCTTCTGTCACATGGTTCTCAGTTGCCCCACACTCTCCTGAACATGACCCCGGCTCTTTTTCTCACCAAAATGCCCACTGCTGCTTGCTTCCTGGCATGTGTTTCATAACTGACTGTGTTAATCTGGGTTGTCCAGAGATTCTCAACTACCTCTTCTCCGGAAATAACCTGACATTCAGGGTCCTTTCATTTTAACCCTGGCATGGCATTGGCCAGTCCCTGAATTCTCTCCTACTTTGTTTTCTTGGGAATGTAGCAGAGAGAGGAGACAGGGACTTAGCCTAGCTCACAAGGACTGAGATATCCCATGGTCTGGGGTCTTCAAGCTGGAGAAACAATGGTGCCAGTTAGGTATGATTCTGTCAAGCAAGAGAAGACCAACATTGGAAAGGAAAGCTCAGCCTTTCACGCTTTTCCAGCTTTGACTGGCAGGTGAGGCTCACCCACACTGGGGAAGCAATCTGCTTTATTTAGTTTGTTAATTTCAGAGTTAACTCATCCTTTAAAATGCTCAAAAACATACACTGGAATCATATTTAATCAAATATCTGAGCCCCCCTCCAACCCAGCCAAGATCACACATTAAAGTTAACCCTTGAGCCAGTGTGCTCTTTGCTGGACCTCACAAATATCTGCACAACCCTCTCAAGAACTGGAGACAAACACTAGTGACAGCTGGACTGAGATCAGGACAATTTGTTTCCCACTCTGGGAAAAACAATCTCTATTAATATAATCTTCCACCAAAGTGTAAAGAGTTTACAAATGTGGAAGAAAAAACATCCTTTGCTTCTTGTCTCTGTTTGTGGTAGAAGTTGTCTACTGTCTTCATTCAAACTTGCAGATTTCACTCTTTAACTCGGATAAATCTCCAGAGAAGGAAATGTTTCTTAGACACCTATGACCTACTGGTAACAACAATGACTATATTGCAGTTATTCTCATGTTGAAGAGCTACTTGGTACCAGGCATACTACATGCCTGGTCAGTGTCCCTGCAAACTTATATGATTGATCTTCATAGCTCTACTCTATACATGAAAAAATCAATGCATGCATTTTGCTTCCTTCAGGCAAGTGACAGATTGTAAGCTCTCCAATTGCAAAGCCTGTCTATTCTCACTGCCTCCACAGGCCAAGTAGAGGAAATCCAGTGAATAGGTTAGGCTTCTGCACTGGATTTCATGGACCATGGTGATAAGTCATATTAGATCCTGAAGAGTACTCTGAACCAGAATTAATTGGAGATTTTTGAGCAGATCTTGGTATCTTTCACACGCAAACAAATTCTTTACATATAGTGAACAGCCAAAGGGTTAACTTGAGTTACTCCTTATTGACTGGAAAGAGTGTACAAGCTTCCTGTGATGAGTTACCCTCTGATTCCGTTAACAGGCCAAATTAAACAAGGTTTCCTGATATTACTCCTTTCCAGGTTCTTACATTCTGTCCAAGTATGGCTTTGGCCAGTCCTTGAATTTTCTCCAACTTGGTTTTCTCCTTTTAAAAAGAAAGATTGAACGAAATGGGTCTCATATTCCATAAACACTGTCTAGTTAAATGATGCTGTGGGACTCTGCATATCAATACAAGAGTCTCTCCAGGTACATAGTAAATATAAGGAAGAAGACAGAGCTGGTGTCTTAAGTCTTCACTCCACAAAGAAGCTTATGTTATTAATACAATTGGAGCTAGACTGGCATGCTGGCAGGAAGAGACTATTTTATTATTTATTTTAAGGTGGAGTCTCAAGCACTTCTTGCTGGTCTTGTACTCACTAAAATTGGCCCTGAACTTTGGATCCTCCTGTCTCTATCATATCTATGACTTATATGGTTCTGGAGAATAAATCCTGGTATTTGTGTGTGGTAGGCAAGCATTTTACCAATTGAGCTACACACCCAGCCCATAGCTGGAGACCCTTTAAAAAAGAAGTTGCTAGAACTAAACCAGAAGCAGATCGACATGGTTGCTCTGTTAGGTTGAACAAGATGGGCCCAATTTCCACTTTAAAGAATAAACTTATAGATTCCTACTTTGGCCATCCCACAAGGTCTCAGTCAGCAGCCACAAAGGCTACCTCTTTGAGAAGGTTTCAATGAACTCTTGCAAGTCCCATTGGAATTTCTGTGCCTAGAGTGGACAGAAGAAGAATAGACAGACTGAGAATTTTTTTTTAAAACAAAAAAAAATAAAGTTGGATTTGGGTCTTGGTTTCTACATCAGAAGAAATGAAAATAATACTGCATTCCACATCTAGAGTTTTTGTGATGATATCATGATGTAGTTATTTGAATGAGAATGACCCGCATAGACTCTTCTATTTGAATGTTTGATCATCAGGGAGTGGCACTACCTGGAAGGGATTTGGAAGTGTGACCTTGTTAGAGGGAAGGTATCACTGGGGGGACCTTGATTTTCAGATGCCTAAGCCAGGCCTAATGGCTCTTGCCCTTTCTGCTGCTTGTGGATCGGGTTGTAGAACATTCAGGCACCATGTCTACCTCTGAGCTTCAATGCTCTCTGCTGTAAGGAAAATGAACTAACCTTCTAAAACTGTAAATGAGCCCTCATTAAATGCTTTTCTTCATAAGAGCTGCCTTGGTTGTGGTGTGTCTTTACAGCAATAGAACCCTGACTAAGACACATGAGATGATAACTAGTTGGAAAACACATGCTTGGCTAATAGAAGCATTGATGAAAGTAAGCTATTCCTGGTGCCTGGCTGTATTTGCTGAGTGAATACTGAGCTCCCTGAGTCTTCTCTGCTTTCTTCAGGCCTTGAGTCTTGGCATGTTAGACTCAAGAATACTAAACTTCGAATATTGGACTTGGGAAGGAGGAAAGATCCTCTGAAATTAGTTTAAGATCTCAACATTGGAATAATTTCTTTCCCCAGGCTTGAAACAATGAGTTTTATAACATGATTGATTACTAATAGATATTCTGCCATTAAGAAATATCTTTAATTTTTCCTTGAAAACTAAAAGCTTGACACTGTCAGCTTTTTCACTAGTGAGTTACTAACATGTGCTTTGGTAATGTTAGTAAACACATTAAAAAAGACAGAAAGGGGGTACATGGCTGGTGTCTGGTAAGCAAGGAAAGAAAATGACCTGTGTGTGAGATGATATATAGGTGGCACCTGAGGATTCTGCACATATCTGGAGCATATACAAACTTCTGAAGATCTTACAAACTTTTAATGCTTTCCAGCTGCCAGACAGTTTACCAAGTCCTGAAGTCTGGGAAGCATGTTGGCACTCAGACCTCCTGAAAGCTGAACTTTCTGAACTCATGCCCACAATGGATGAATGTGGGAGGTCAGAGGTTGCTCTTTCTCCAAAGGCTTCAGTGGATTTGACCCCTGAGTATTGTGGGATAATCTTTTTGTACACTGTGAAGATGTGTCTTTGCCAAGGTACCTTCTGATTGGTTAATAGCTAGGCAGGAAAGAATAGGTGGGACTTCCTAGTAGAGATAGGAACTCTGGGATGAAGAAAGGCAGATTCACCAGAGAGATGCTTAGAAAGTCACACATACATTACAGAGGAAAGGTAACGAGTTATGTGGCAGAACATAGATGAATATAAACCAGTTAATTTAAGTCTTAAGAGTTAACTAGGAATGAGCTTAAACTAAGTCCACAGTGTTAATAAGAAGTCTCTTTGTGAACTGAAGATCCCAAAGAAATTCCAACAAGAAAGACCTGCTATGCCTGAGTTAACAGGGCACTAGGGGGTGGGTGGATAAGCTATATAGCATTCTGAGTGTGTAAAGGCTTCTTCTCAATGAAACAGAAGAGCTTCCTACGTGCACCACTGGTGGGTTGACTTAGCTGGCTAATGCTTACAGCTCTAGTTTCCTGATCTGTGAAGTGTGAATAAGGCCCTTGCTTATATTGTTGACTATGTTAAAATATGTATTAATACATCTGCAAGGTAGAGTCATAATTTAGACAAGTGCAACTGATGGGAATAAGAGACAGAAACTGGCAGGCACTTTAGGGACAGGGACATTAATTTTTGCTCTTGGCCAGAAGCCAGACATGTCCTTGGTCTTGTCCTGGCTAGAAGCTAGAAATACCAAAAGTATTTGGGACCTCTGGTTCTTGGTCTGGTTTCTTATTGTCTGTCTTCTCCTTTTATACAGTTATATGTAAGACTGTCACCAAAACTCCAGTTCTAGTACCTAGAGGGGCAAGGCACATGTGCCAACTCATCAGTGTGCGAACTGACTGGCCAGCTCACAGTTCATCAACCCAGAAATTCTTATCTAACCCTTCAACATTGACTCTCCATGGAAACCCTTCTCTTGGGCCTAATGCTCTATGCAGGAGCCATACTTACTCCGCTAAACTGACGTCCTGTGCAGGAGCCGTACTCAATGTTTGCTAAGCTGCCACACTTCACTGTGGACTCCAGAGTCACGAAAGGGTTCCAGGACAGTGACCATAGGAGTAAAATTCTGCTGGAAATTTCTATTAAGCTGTTACAAACTTTTTTTTGCCTCAAATTTTGCATACATACATCTACCACACATCTTTCTTCAACTTAAAAACAACAGGAAGTATGTAGTTGTTGCAAGCTTGGTAGACTCTGCTTAGGCCTGAGATTAGTAAATAGCAAGATGCTTCTTAACAGTGACCGGCAAAAAACTGTTAAAGTAAAATATGTGAACAAAAGAGAACTCCATGGTTAGACGGGCTCATACTCCAAAGAGTTCTGCATGATAAATAGTTCAATATTGAGGAAAATAGCAGTTACTTCTGAGTTGCCATATTTGGACTTCTAAGAAAAAGGACATTCAGAATGCAAGTTATACCTTTACAAAAAAACTCCAATTTTTTTTTTATTTTGAAACAAGATTTTGTTTATTTTTTAAATAGCCTTTAAGTACTTGTCACATTTCTCTTGAAGAGAAACAGGAATATCATTGCCAAAAGAAAAAAAAAAGATAGTCTTTGGTTAAAAAAAGACAAGGAGTCATTACGATCTTTTCATCTTTGTTGTTAAGTTCCTTCTGTGGAGAGTGATTTTCCCAGGGGAGGAGTTGGGGGGGAGACGGAACCAGATGGACATGGACAGACAGCAGTAGGGACTTGGAAGTAGATTGCGACAATCGTAGGCATAAGTCAGACAGGGAGTAGAAATAGAAGTCGTTACATTACAACCTACTTATGTTAATGGTAAGGTAGTCTCCCTCAAAAATATCATCTGGGGTTCTCAAAATGATGCAAGTGCTCCAGGTATTGTGATTCCAAACAGTTTCTGCCCACAATCCTTTAGCATCAGAAAAGAAACAAAGCTCTTTAAGTTCACAGTGTAACTATGCAGTGTTGGCTTAACTGCCTTTTACGTAGGACTTCTTGGCTTGTCGGTAACATTGGATCTCTCTCTCTCTTTCTCTCTCTCTCTCTCTCTCTCTCTCTCTCTCTCTCTCTCTCTCTCTCTCTCTCTGTCCCTCTGTGTGTGTGTGTGTGAGAGAGAGAGAGGGGCGTGTATTTTATGATGTATTTGTTTCATGTGTGTGAAGCAAGAAGACCGAGTGCTAGGATTGATGCTGAAGAGGGAGGCTCTATGCTATACCGTGTTGGGATTGCACGCCTAAAATATGCAGACATCATGGTATCTCAGGCTTTGCAATTGCTAGGGTACCACAAAGATGGTCAATTCATCTATTAGCATGGGAAACAATTCTGGTATAATTAAGACTGTGTAATTACTAATCCATTTCATTAGGGGATACATATTTATACTTAATAATCTTAATCAAGAATTTTGATATTTTATTAAATTATGGCCAAAAATACTTTTTAATATATTTTAATTATGTATGTGTTTGTGTGTTGGGGGAGATTCCACATGACATGCATATGTGTCCCAGGGATCAAACTCAGGTTGTTGAGGCTGAAGAGATAAGAGATGGTTCAATAATTAAGAGTACTGACTCATCCAAAGGATGCTGGTTCAGTTCCCAGCATCCACATGGCAGCTAACAACTGTTTGTATCTCCAAAATATGACACCCTCACAAAGACATACATGCAAGCAAAACTTCAATGCAGTCAGAGCTACACAGAAAATCCTCTTAGGGGTTTAAGTTTAGTTTATCTTTTTTGGATTTCAAACACAAAAAAACAAACAAACAAAAAAAAAAACCACCTTTCACATTTTGGTTCAGTGTAAGGCAGAATAAAGGCCAACATGGCTTCTTCATTCTCTGGTTCTACTTCTGACTTTTGTGGGTTTTCATTGTTAGTTTATTTCTGTCCTATCAGCTCTTAAGGTAATAACAGTGTGTGGCCAAGACAACACTTTCTGAGTATTCGTTAAATATTCATCTCTTCTTAGCCGGAAAAATCTTCTTTTGTCCATGACAATTTAGCTGCTTGGGAGTTCAGCTAATGTCACGATGCATTTGCTCCAGATAGTTACAAATGGTACCCAGCTTTGTGTACTGGGCAAGCTGGCATGCCTTGTCCTGCAACCATGCCTCATGGCATCTTCTTGGCTGACTGATCTTTGAGTCCTTTCCAAGTCTTGGTCTTCTATATCTTATTCTATATCCTGTTTGCAAATTCTCCCATCTGTTGCCTTAAAATATCACAATTACTGAATTGAAGAAAGTAAGATTAAAAACCAAAGACACTGGTATTGTAAACATGGTTCTGAAACCCGGTCTAACTTCATTAAAATTATAATTTTGTTTTGTTGCCGAAAAGGAAAATCTTGGAAGCCGTCACAAACCTCTTTGGGTTTGAATCATAAAGATGATCAAGCATTAGGTTTATTATCCAATGAAATAAACGTCCATTAGCAAGGGTAATGTGCATTTAATTCCCCCTTATTCAGAAGGCACTGGCTTACAAATATGAGGATGGTTTAGCAGCAGAATGTAAAAAAATATGGAATAGGAAAGGATGACTAGCTATTGAAGGCACATATTCACCTAGCCCAGAAAACAAACTATTCTTCCCCTGCAAAACGCCGTAAGGTAAGGCTTGAGTCAGCATGGCACTGGACTGAAAGCGAGTTAAGAAGAGACCTGGTGTCTCCCTGTTGTTATGTGCAAGTTATGTGCAAGTTGACCTTAAAACACTGAAACTAGATTAATTAGGATTAGAAAATGGCATTTTCAGTGCATTGTTTGCTAAAGCTAGAATAAGGACCTGCATTTGTTCCTCAGTAGCCACATAAAAATTAGTTGAGGTGGCATGCACCTCCAGCTGTCACCCACCTCTGTCTAAGCTGTATTCACATCTCCTGAAACGCCACCGCTGGCAGGGCAATGAGTCTCCAAAGCCCTGCCCCTGCCCTGTGAGCAAGCTCTTCTAACTGGTCCATACCTAGCCCGTAATCTCCAAAGCATTTTAGTCTATGCACTGCCTAAGCGAACACATGCTAAGCATTTTCAAATACTGTCCCTGGATGAGCGAATCGTCAGAACTTGAACTTAAGTTTGGACTCTTTGCCTTTTCCTTTCTTTGCAAAACTGTTAGACCCATTTTTTCACAGTTGGAGAAGAGTAATAAAGGCAGGATTGATGGCGTGCATTTTATTTATGCACATTTTAGTGCATTTGCTCCTTGTGGCTTGGTTCCGCTCTGTGACGGTGGTGTCACCGCTGTCCTACACCATAATTTCCCGGCGCACTTCACTGCTCCTTCATCGCACAAGAAGCTGTAAGGGTCAGCGATCTCCGGCACCACCACTTCCATTTCCTCATTACAAAAATTGACCTTCTTTCTGTTGTTTGAAAGGGCTCAGGCCACTGTCATTCAGATTTCAGGACTGCTGAACAGTAATAACAGTATAGGAGGACCAGGCAAGCACGCCGCAGCCTGGCATTGTGCTTCTTCCTGGAATCCATTTTGGATTTCTTAGTCTAGACAGCAGCCGCTGTTGCAGCCCAGGCCCAGCCTTGTATTTTACAGTAACTCCCTCCTTGTCATTAAATCATTTAGCTGCGTTAAAGCGTTGTGTGATGCTTGGTGAATGTTTGCCAAGGTTCTTAGGCTTTTTAGGAAGTTTCATGTTCATAACGCACTCATTCACCATGGGAGGAGCAGCTAACATACAAAAAACAGAGCCGGGAGCTTCTGCTAAGCCCTGACCGCCTGCTCGTTGTCCGTGAATGTGGCGAGCATGGTGCGCACAATCAGCTCCCACGTGAAGACTGACAAGCTCACAGAATAAAATCCGGAACGCTGCTGCTTTCCGGGGGAGCTTTGTCTGTTCATCTTCTCACTTCACACAAACTAGCTTCCCAGCAATTATCATAGTCTGCGTGTCTGGCTGATTCTGGGAAAGGAAATTTAAAAATTGAAAGTAGAATATTTGAATTATAATGCATCATTATTATACATTAAAAATAGCTTCCGGCCAGGCAGTGTGGCACATGCCTTTAATTCCAGCACCCGGGAGGCTGAGGCAAGTGGATCCCTGTGAGTTCGAGGCCAGCCTGGTCTACAATAGCTAGATCCACGACAAGCTCCAAAGCTACAGAGAGACCTTGTCTTGAAAAATTAAAATTAAAAACAATAGCTTCTGCATGAGGCAAAATGTTCTCTTTGTACTACTAATAAATTTTATGATAAACTCTAGAGTTATAACTTAAGATCTGTTCTACTTGATTGGAAGAAGATAATTCATTTGCTTGATTTTATAAAAAGTACCATTTTGATTTCACCAGATGTCAGAAATAATGTTTAATGGTGC
>NW_026068068.1:2816729-2836523 GCF_014885135.2 Alexandromys fortis | reverse complement strand
CAAAATCATGATCCATGAGCTCCTGTGAGTTTTGCTATTGTTTCTTTAAGAGGGATTATTGTTTTTATATGCCACTGTGGGTCCAGAGGGGCAGTGGCCAGGCTTCCTGCCCTTAAAGAATTTACAGTTGGTGTTGGATTTTACAATATTTTTCAAGTCTCATTTTAATTTATTTTGTGGTAATACGTAAATATAGGATTTAATTTGGATTACTCTTACTTTTTGAGTCTTCAAATGAAGGCTTAAATTTTTCCATAGACAACTGCTATTTCTCTGTCTTTGTCCCTCTAATCATGTGTGTATGAAGTTATGTATGTGTGTAGTGTGTGTGTTGTATATGTGTTGTGCATGTGGTATGTTTTGTATGTATGGTGTGTGCATGTGTGTGTGTGTGTGATTTTAGACTGTGGTCTCACTATGTAACCCTGGTGGCCTGAAACTCATAGAGATCCACTTGCCTCTGCTTTCTACGTGCTGGGGTTAGAGGTCTGGAATACCTCACTCAGCCTACGTATATATATTTTATATGCAAACATATAACTAATTTTATTCCAGGTTCTCTTTATAAAACAAAACAAAAACACAATTTTTGGTGAAGCAAAACTAAAACTTTTGATTTACCACATAAAAATGTTAGAAACTTAAGACATAATAATTTTCTAAATACACAAAGTCAACACACTGCTTCTTTCTCATTTTAACAATATTTAGTGGCTGTTAATTCAGTTCACAAGCAGCATCCACTGCAAGGATTTGAGGATAACTGTGTAGGTCTTTCCTCTAGCTGAGAACTCTGCTGGGAGTTCATGTGAGGCCTCGGGTTAGGCAATACTGTGCATTGTCAGCATCTCCTGTTTAAGATGGATTAGAGTTGCAAATATAATATTTTTTCTGGGAAGGAACTGATAAGCTGGGTGGTGGTGGTGCACTCCTTTAATCCCAGCACCCGGGAGGCAGAGGCAGGTGGATCTCTGTCAGTTCCAGGCCAGCCTGGTCTACAAAGTGAGTTCCAGGACAGAAAGACTGTGACAAAAAAGAAACCCTGGTTCAAAAACCAAGTTTTTAAAGAAGAAGAAAAAGGAAAAGAAGGAGGATGAGAAGAAGAAGAAGAAGAAGAAGAAGAAGAAGGAGGAGGAGGAGGAGGAGGAGGAGGAGGAGGAGGAGGAGGAGNAGGAGGAGGAGGAGGAGGAGGAGGAGCAGGAGGAGGAGGAGGAGGAGGAGGAGGAGGAGGAGAGAAAGAAAGAAAGAAAGAAAGAAAGAAAGAAAGAAAGAAAGAAAGAAAGAAAGAAATTGATTATGTAACCTAAGGAACAAAACAGGGAGCCAGCAGTTGAAACACCAGCCTAGGAAGAGATACAGCATGAGCTTCCGCACAGTTATGGGAGGAGAAGCCTGAGTTTTCTACAGGCAGGAAAGCAGCTCTCTTCATTAAGAAAAGGGAGGCAGACACAGCTTCACATCTAGATGCTGAGTTTGGCCTCACTCCAGTAAACTTTTGGAAGTAACTTGTGCTGTAGTCGGAACTGATACGTGTGGTTGGTGGACTTCTGACCAAAACTTTCTGAGGGAAAATGAAGCAGTTACCTCCCCTCACACACTCTCTTGGTCACAGTTTCCCTTAATGACCAGCAGCAAGGCCCAATAGCAGCCACTCCCTCCGGGAGGCAGGGATTCTCCTTAGATGCTGTTCCCTTTTCCTGTTTCCCAGCTGAGGTTTTGTTAGGGAGAAGAGAGCTGTCCATGTTCAGATGAAGGCTGGTTTCAGGCAATCTGCATATTTCTAAAGCTTGTTTCCTCTAAATTAAAGTCTCTTAGCATCACGTATTCACACCAAAGAACAGTATGTAAGTCAGATCGTTTGTTTAGTATGAAATGCTTTGTTTTGTCTCAGGAAGCAGTTGCCAAGTGAATCAATACAGAACTTTCCAAAAAAGTACCAAAGCCAAGGTTGTCTTAAATCCAAGACTGTCCTAAATCTAGCACGGCTCTCCGTTGTGTCCCAAATGACTTGTAGGGGAAGTAAAACTTCCCCGAAAAGGAGGAAGATTTAGTAGTGGATCCAAGCAAATGGAGGAAATATCTGCATTAAACAAAAGCACAGCTGGCAAGATGGTAACTAAAGGCTCTTAAAGGCCCGATGACTGAGTTCCCGAGCCAGGACCCACTTGGTGAAAGGAGAGAGCCAGCTCCCCCAAACTGTCCTCTGATCTCCTTGCAACGCTCTCTTCCACCCCCCAACAAAGGAACAAATGTAAAAGAAAATGGGAAAAACTGGGTTGTAGCCTACCATATTTAACTCACAGGCATATCTAGAAACTTGAAGTAAATGAAAAAATACCTTGGGTTACCTTAGGAAATATCTCTCATGGCAACGTTTACACAGAATGAGAAATGCAGTGGGAAAACATGCCTGTCCCTTCTGATTCCAGTGGTTGGCAAGAGTGCCCGTCCCATGACCACAGAAGAGAGGCTCTGTTTCCTACACCCAACGAAAAGTCCACAGCTTCCCTTTGCTTTAGGACTTTAGTAGTGTTGGTGGCTTATTCTCATACACAAAGGGATTTCTTTATTTTATCAATAATTAGTCAAGCATATACTATTTACCAATAGGACAATGACCATACAGGACTACACAGATATAAAGTAGACTTACAGTGCCACTGAAACAAATATCATTTTCCCATTAAAAGATCACACACACACACACACACACACACACACACATTGGTAAATGTGATCCACACCAAAAGGTAAATTATTTTGTTAATATTTCTTCTTTACTGTCCCCAAGACTAATATTGAAAATTATAAATTTTAAAAAATCAAATTTTAGTCCTCTCAGAATATATTGCTTTGTTAATATTTTGTTATTGTTTTGGTTTGTGTCTTGTTTATTATTATTATTGTTTTCTTGAATCAGGGTCTTATGTAGCTGAGGGTGACCCTAAGTTCTTGATCTTCCTGCGTCTATCCCTGAAGTGCCAGGGTTCTAGGCATGTGCCAATCGCTGTCCCCGTCCTTACTCATCGCTTTTTCTCTCCCCGTCTAAAGGACAGGCTGTGCATCTGATGGGAGAGCTGGAGAGTTCATCTATACCTGTTTTCCTTTACTCGGCCAGCAGGCTGAGTCCATCCTCATGCGGTTTTCAAAGCTCCTAGAGTATTTGTCTTGCTCTCCACTCTCACTTGCATGTTTCCACCCGGCTGTTTTACACATGGCTCCCAATTTGAGGAAACTGAGGCATCACTGACACTCAATCCTTCAGGAGTCTCAGCTGCCACGTTCCAGTGGACGCAGGGTTGCCAGAGACACCAGCAGCGGGAAAATTCCATCTCACCGCACATTAAATTGTATAACTTAAGATCAATCAAAAGTAGTATTTCATCGGAGAGATGCAAGCCTAAAATTGCAGCTACTCGGGAGGCTGAAGCAGGAGGATTCTGATGTTTAAGGCCTGCTGTGGTTACAGAGGGGTTCAGATCCGAGTAATGAGACTGTCTCCAAGTGAAAGATGAAAGGGGCGCAGGTCATGGATAGAGTACACACCTGGCATGTACACAGCCCTAGGCCGATTCCAAGTACCTCAAAAACTAGCAGAAAACGTGAGTCTCTGCCCTACCCATTGTTTCCTCTTCAAACGATGCCCCCTCAAATCCTAGGACAGCCAGAGTGAAATGCCAGCACCACACCCTACGGTTTGCAATCCCCAAAGTCGAACAGAGCTTCTTGTAAAAGCCCAAGTTGTGTTTCACACGATCTTCCCCGTGATTTCATTCACTTCTGCCCCTCTTCTCTACCCTCGCCAGAGTTTGCATGTGTACGCCTTGGCCTGGTAGCTGTGATGGGCCACACTGTAAGTACAGCCAGCAGCACCAGATTCTCAACTCACCACAAAGAATATCCGGAGCCTTTGTACCTGACACTTTATACAGTATGCTTCCTGGCTTTAAAAAAAAACATTATTGTGTGTTCTTACTCTAATCAGTCTTGTCTGCCATCCCGGAGAACTGAGAGGTTCATTGTTAGACACCGCTGTCATTTGTCCCATCTCCACCTGCTCTCTGCCTTCAATATCTTTGTGGTATTTAGTGAAAGTAATTTTCAGTTGGAAATCTTCTGCCCTTTCTGTGAGAGCTGTATAGCACTTCATCAATGGCCAAAGAATTCTGAGCTATCTGGGATGTATCAGGACAGTTGATAAAACCTCACGGAGCAACCTATGATAGTACATCCCATCATAAATTAAAAAAAAAAAAAGAAAAAGAAAAAAAGCAGAAAGGGCCTTTGTCAGTGTTTATCTGAAGCGCTTTTATTCTTTGCCCTTGATTTCCTCTTCAGAAAATTGATGCGCCCTTAAATTGAAGCAAGAGGCTTGACAGGTGATGGTTAGTGTGATAACTGCTTGGATTTCATCAGCCAGTGTTTTTCTGGCGGTGCAATTGTCGGAACTTTCAGCTAGATTACCTGTCATCCACTGCATCAGATAAAAGAGACGGGGTTGAAAGATGCAGTTCTGCTGCTGCACCTTAGAGGAGATGAGAGGCGCAGGTGCGGTACAGCAGTGAGGAGGAAACACCAAGATTTTCTAACCACGCAATTTCTCGGAGAAACTTGGGGCCTCAGTTGGTTGGCAACCATTGCAAAGTCTGTACTGTGGGATTTCTTTTCTTTTTCTTTATTATTATTATTATTATTTTTATTGAGCTCTACATTTTTCTCTGCTCCCCTCCCCACCTCTCTCCTCCGGTTCAACCCTCTCCCAAGGGCCCCATGCTCCCAATTTCCTCAGAAGATGCACTGTGGGATTTCTGCGGATGAGATGGAAAGCCAGCACTCACTCTGTGGGTGGAGCTGTGTGCCCCTCCCACTCCGCTGCAACCACCTCACAGAAGCAGACCGGTTTTGTTGCAGGGGAGTGCGCGGCTGATTTGCTGTGCTTCTCAGAGTGCTGCTAGTTTGCTCTGCTCTTAACTGCTCCAAATCAGGAAGGGAAATTTTATTCTTTGGAAAGTTCCACAGAAAGATTTTTCATTTAGAAAGATAAGAAAGTGTGTTTGAAGGAAATTTCCTGTCATACAGTGAAACTGTGAAAAAAAGATTGCATTTTCTCAGGTTTAAAAAGTAAATTCAAGTGATAAGTCAAGGTAAAAAAAAAGTCCCTGAATAAATAAATACAGGACTTTATTTCTGAGGTCATTTTTTGTTGTTGTTGTTGTTGTTCCTCAAGACAGGGTTTGTCTGTGTATCTCTGGCTGTTCTGAAACTTGCTTTCAGACCAGGCTGGCCTTGAACTTACAGAGATCCACCTTGCTCTGCCTCCTGAGTGGCATCACTGCTCAGCATGAAGCTATATTCTGAAAAGCAATGAACTGAACAAATGGTCTCTTCCACTGTTTCACAGCCTCAGAACAGGAACAGCTGTGATATAACTAGTGCCAACTTGTTTCCTTGTGAAAGGTAAAGGAACAACTTACTTTTTCTTGGGTGAACAAACAACATGGTTGGACTGTGACAAAGACTTGCTTTGGAGGTTCCTATAGTTACTCTTGGACATTCTCCAGAGTGAAACTGCACACAAGGAGCGATTCTTCACCAATAGGAAAAAATAGCAACCCTTTCTTTAGATGCTATGTTTTCATTTCAGTTTGTATATATTCATCAAAGCAACTACTTTAAAATATTTATTTATTTATCTGCCTTTTTATTTATTTATTTATTGAGATAGGGATGCAGCATGTTGCCCAGCCTGACCTTGAAGTCAGAATCAGCTCTGAAGAGCTGGGGTGATAACCTGTGCCATCATACCTCTTTTTTGTTGTATTATTATTTTACATTTTAGTGTGTGTGTGTGTGTGTGTGTGTGTTCATACACACCACTGAACGTGTAAAATCTGGAGAGTTGACTTAGGAGCTATCACCACCAGTTTTTCAGACTTCCTGTCTCGGTTTGTTTCTCTGTTGCTACAGGAGAACATTTTGACAAAAAACAACTTAGGGAAGAAAGGTTTGTTTGGTTTTCCTTCCTCCTTGCATCAAGGAAATCTAGGGCAAGAACTCAAGGTGAGGTATAAACCTGGAGTCAGGAACTAATTCAGAGTCCTTGGAGAAACTTTGTTACTGGGTTGCTTTCCATGGTTAGCTCAATTTGCTTTCTTATACAACCCTCAGGTGGTACCACTCACAGCAAGCTGGGCCTTTCTGTGTCAATCATCAATCAAGAAAATCTCCCATAAATTTGTCCACAGACCAAAAATCAATTGAGTCACTCTTCCCTACTGACTCTAGTCAGTGCTGAGCTGATGGAGAACATCCAGTGCTATGCTTCACTGGACCACTCAGCTTCCTATGAGTCCAACTGTTTACAAATCAAATACGTATGTTCCATGATCGGAAACCCTATCTGACCTCTCCTGGAAATATGAAAAGCCTTCTTCTGCAAATCTCAGCTCCTCTAATCCTATCCATAGACTTCCGAGGTCAGGGTGGCCAGTGCTCATTAAAGCTCATACTGTTGAATTGATGAAAACTTGACTTTATTTTGAGCCACATCATTTCCCGATCCATTAGCAAAATGTCTAAGAAAGTTCTTTTCTACATATAGCTGAGATCAAGCTTCCAGTCGCTGTCTGAGCTTGGAGTCCCTTGAATCTGTCTAGAGTCTGCTTCTATTTCTATACAATGGTTTGCAGTACATTCTAAGCTGATCTCCTAATCTTTTTACACTGAATGTTTTCCAGGCTTACTTTGTAGTGTGTGTGTGTGTGTGTGTGTGTGTATTTATTCATTCATTCACTTTTTAGATGTTTTCTTGTATAGTTTCGTTATTTTTTCACTTTTCATTGAGGCTGAAAAAGTAATGATGTGCCTTCAGCATTCCTCCAAAGCATGACCGCAGGCATTGGCCTTTCTTCTTCATACCAACTTTAAAATGTCCTTAAAATACATCACTCTACAAACCTCCACCCCATAAATCCTGGAAGTACCAAGTATAATGGGACTACCTCTTGGCACCAGATATTATTCCAGGAGTAGGCATATGTTATTTATTGATATTCCTGTCTCTCCCAGTATAAAAAACCTTACTTAAAAAAAGGTAAAGAATGAAACTCAGTGGTAGAATGCTTACCCCATAGGCAGGAGGCCCTAGGCTTAGTCCCCAACACAAAAAGTAAATGGAGGGAGAGGAAAGGAAGAAAAAAGGGAGAGAGGGAGAGAGAGAGGGAGGGACGAAAAATAGAAGGATGGGTGAAAAGGGAAGGAGAGGGGAGACAAAGAAGGAAGAAGGAAAGTGGGTTGACCTAGCTTGATTTTAGTGAGCTCTTGTCTTCTGTGTGTGGACAACCGCTGTTTAATGATGGCTTTAAAAATATTTACTATATTTGTGCATGTATATGCAAAATAATCTCAATCTAATTCTAATAATTTAGACAAAAACTAAGTCAGATCAGATCAGAAATTTACAAAAAATGCAAACCAATAAGTACTTAGAAAAACATATGGAACAAGGATGAGGTGAAGGCCAATGGCAAAGTTCTTGCTTCATGTATGCAAGGCCCTAACTTTGGCACCCATCACCTCAGATGAAAAGTGAGGATTGGGGGCATGGTATGGGGAGCAAAGTGTTTGCTGTTCAAGTATGAGAACCTGAGTTTGGATTCTCAGCACATGGGATGTGGCAGCTTAAGCCTTTAGTACCAGTGCTGGGAGGCAGACAACACCATCCTGGGGGGCCTTGGCAATCAGTGAACTCGAGGCTCAGTGAAAATAGGGTGAGAGTAACAGAGTCAGACGCCAATGTTGACCTCTAGTCCACATAAACAGCAAGACACTCACATGTTCAGATAGATGCATAAAACACATGTGCCACACATATACACACATGCAACCACTGGAAACAAGAGCTAGGCCAACAGTTTTCAGACTTGCTATTAAGAACCCAAGCATCAAAGGAACAAATATTAGCTGGACTAAACTCCTTTGAAACAAGTAAAAAGCTGCAGACTGAGCAAAGTATATTGGACATATATTTAAACCTAAAATATTCTTAAAATAACAGAAAAAAAAAAACAAAAAAGAAAGAAGAGAGCTCAGAAATAGTCCAAAGACAAGAAGTGTCATTTCACAGAAACAGAAACAAGCAGGGACGACACTAAAACTGAAAGCTTGGTGCCATTACAAGCGAAGGGGAGGCAAATTAAAGCCACAAGGATACATCACTGTGCATATGTGAGAAGACCTCAGCTAAAAATCAAGCGTTACTGGAGAGGCCTGAGCAGCTAAGAGGAACTCCATCACCGAAGATTCACTGGTATTTGTAAAACAATACATTGTGGCAACTTCTTACAATATTAACAAACATTTATTACATCTGGCAACAGTCTTGCTGTGCATTTCCCCTAGAGAAATGAAAACGTTACCTTTCACGCTAAACCCATACCAGAATGTGCCACATTTTCATTTGTAGTAACTAACTATATGCAACTTAAACACCTTCAATGGATGGTTAAGCAGTCTATGGTATGCCTATACATAAAATACTATTCAATAGTGACAAAGAATTATTAGACTGCTTATCCAGGTGATGTGGTTGTGTGTTAATGGGCTTGGCCAATAAAATTAAAACATGCCTTGTGACATCCTCTCTGGCTGGAATGTGACTGTAATGGCTGGAGATCCAATTGACTTCACGCATCATGTCTTGACAGTAGTATCATTGTAGCTAGAAGCAGCATGGAGCTGTCATCTTGTAAGTCCAGTGGGTTATGGAGGCACTGAGAGAGCAGACTGAGAGAAGGTGGTGAGTATGGAATATTTCAGAGATACTGCAACTAAGACCTGCAGCAGGGTTATTCATAAATTTGGGTCTTGGGCAAGTTGTGGGTAATGATGGTTCAGAGACATGAGTGATTAGCTTCACATGACTGGATTTCAAGAAGAGCTCAGAATGGAGATTAGGAGCCATGGCATAGGACAAACTCAGTCTTGAGGGGTAGAAGCACAGTGGCTAATGCTCTCATCTCACAAGCAGCCTTTCACAGTGAGGCCTAAAGGAGGGAGGGCAAGCTGGGTAAAGGAGATGGGTATTAATGACCAAGTTAAGGGAGGTTAGCATGGGGTTGAGTCAGCCCCTTCAAAGATCGGGAAGTTCAGTGATAGAGCAATGGGTGTGGAGATTGGGTGGAGTGACTGCTGTCCAAGTCAGTTATCTGCAAGAATAGGTTGAGTTGCTGGAGAAAAGGGTGAAGCTGGGCTCATAAGAAGATGCCAAGATCTCAGGAAAGTAGATGTTGGGCAGCAACAAGAGGCAGTAGAACAATCATAGTGGTTTCAACCTCAACTTCTGTTTTCTTCAGCATTAAATGCATTTTAAAACATTTTAATTCAAACGCTATTTTTGTTAGTATAGCTCCATTTTTAAAACAATTTAAGAGACTAATACATTTAAGAGAATTACTAGTTTGTGTTTGGAGCAAACAATGATTAAACATGCAATTTATGATAATTTCCTGAGGAGGAGGGAACAGAACTATAAGCAAAGCTTTTATATGTTATTGAAGTTAAGTTGGTACTAATTCAAATTAGATACTATAGCTTTGGAACTGAGACATAATCCCATAGTAGCCAAAAAGCAAGTAGCCATGGAGTAACAGAGTAGGCAAGATGAAAAGCCACATCTCCACAAACACAATAGTAATATTAAAGCAAAAGAAACAAATCCTGAGTGTAAGCAGCCACAGAACTAGAAGGAGACTGAGATTGTAGTAAAAAGAATAGTTCTGACATGAGAAAGCCTTAGACTGTGGAGGATTTCTACCCAAAATTTAAAGAACGATTACCAATCCTTCTCAAACTAACTTTAAAAAATTAACAAGATCAGAAAAGTTGCTAGCTCATTCTGTGAGGTCAGCATTACTTTAATAATAAGCATGGATAGGGCCAGTTCAAAGGAAAAGCACTACAAGCCAGCACCCTTTCTGATCAATGGTGCAGAAATCATTAACCAATACTCGCAAAGCAAACTCAATGCAATGTTAGAAAAATTATATACCATGACCAAGTCAGATATATTCCTGAGATGTAAGGATCGTTCAAAATTTAAACTAGTAATACACTGCATTAACAGGCAAGGAACAAAAGCACACTATTGTCTCAACTGAGGCAGACAAAGGACTTGACAATCCTTTCAGGATAAAAAAGAAGAAGAAAGAAATTTTAAACTTTTAATTAAATTTTAAGATTTAAAGAATTTTAACTCTTAACCAGCACCCAGGAAGCAGAGTCAGGATCTCTGTGAGTTCGAGGCCAGTCTGGTCTACAGAGGTAGTTCAAGGACAGGCTCCAAAGCAACACAGACAAACCCACTCTTGAAAAAATCACAAACAAAAAAATTAATTAGAGTGAAAGATAAAAGTCTTTAATATAGTGATAGCTACAAATGAAAAAAAGACCCACAGTAGAATTTGCTCAATGACCATATCTTTGTTCCATCACTTAGTAACTATTCACTAGACAATTTATAGTAGACTTCCCCTTCCTTCATGAGTTTATATTCTAAGAGGGTAAACAAAATATTTTGTTATATTACATTATATAGTAAAAGGACTCACATGCTTTGAAAACAAAAATGAAGCAAAGAAAGTGTGACGAAGGAATGCCAGATGAGGACCTATTTTATATACAGCATGGAGAAGATATTTCTTATTTACTTGTTACTTGAAAATGTAAGAGCATCACAGAGTTATCTTCAGAAAAAGGAGTGTTCTAAACAGAACAGTAAGTGCAAATGTCTAGAGTTTTTCCAGTCTATTGGAGGAATAGTGAAGAGGGAAATGTTCAAGAATAGCACAAAAATTCATAGAAGTCACAGCTAGCCATAGCATATAGGCTAGAGCAATAGTAAGAATACTTACATGTACAGTGGAATGGGAAAAGGGCTTTGATCACAGGGGAGGCCTGAGCTGATGTCCTTTAAACAAGATTACTCTAGCTGCCAGATAGTCACTAGAAAGATTGGACCTGGACTATATGAGACGCAGAAGGTCTTGAGGAGTGTTCCTTGGTGGATGGCATACACTCATTTCTGGCATATGATTTATTTATTTAGCATGATTTCATTTACATTCCCCAGTTCCCAGCAGAACTGTCTTCTGTATCTTTGAATACTTATCTCCCCTTTCTTTTTCTGCCTTCCTCTTTTCCACCAACATTTGTTGTTTGCTTACTAAGAGTCAACAATTCTTATCTATTGTTTGAGCTTCCAAGATGAAAAAGGAGCCGAGAGTTCAGTGGAGTGACAGGCAAATGACAGCGCTGTAATTTAGAACAAAATTCTAAAATGGAAGTTTATATGAGGTGCTATGAGAAAAGGACAGAAGAAGTTGATAATTGTTGTAGAGGATGGAATAGTGGTGAGGGATTTTGCACAGTAGAGATGAAATATCATTAATTTGAAAAAAATCCTAATGGTCTTCTTTTTATTACATTGTTACATTGTTAACTTCATTGTCCAATAAATAATTGTTCTATTGCTGTTCCTTCAGTATGAAATTGTTCTTTAAAAAGTATTACAACTGAGAAGATTTCCTTAATAAAAGCATACAATCTTAAAGAAAAAACTGTATATTATTTTTATTTGTTTATTTTATTTTTATGTATATGAGTGTGTTGCCTAGATATATGTCTGTGTAGTGTGTGTTTCTGGTGCCCACAAAAGTAAGAAGAGGGTATCAACTTGACTTATAGAACGATGTGAGCTGCCAAGTAGATGATGAAAAGTGGACTTGGGTCCTCTGAAAGAGCAACAACACTCTTAACTACAGAGCCATCTCTCCAGGCCCCTATAGATATCTTTTAAATTAATACATGATAAACATTTTCAAAAGCTTAAAAATCACTCTCATAACTGTCTTGCCATATATGAATAACATCATTTTCCCCATATGATGTGTTGTCTCCTACACATGTATCATCTCCCCACATATGTACCACCTCTCCCTGCAGTGTCATTCCCCTAGATATGTATCATTTTTCATAAATAGAATCCTTCCCCATACATGCATTATGTCTCTATTCATGAGTCTCTCCTTCATACCACCTTCAGTTAGATAATGCTGCCCTCTGCTATTTCTTTGTAATAGTTATGGTTTCTGTGGGCCTTGCAGACAAATCAAGATTTGCAAATCAGAGCAGGGCAAGACAGAGTTAGGTATTTATACCAATCTTAAGGTGCCTGGAATGTTCTGCAGTTTGGATAATTTGATGTGGAAGAAAAGTAGACCACAGATAGTTAGAGAGAGGGCAAAAAGTACTAACTGGTTAAATTCCAAATGTTTACACCAACTGATAAAAGTGAAATGATGTGGGGTTCCCCTCCGTTTGCTATGCCCATGGTCTATTACCATTGGTTAATAAAGAAGCTGCTGTGACACACAGCAGGGCAGAATAGAGCTAGGCTGAGAAAACTAAACTTAATGCTGGCAGAAAGAAGGCAGAGTCCAGATGCCATGTAGCTGCCAAAGAAGAAAGATGCTGGAAACTTACCAGTAGGCCACAACCTCATGGTGATACACAGATTAATAGAAATGGGTTAATTTAAGATTTAAGAGTTAACTAAGAATATGCTTGAGTCATTGGCCAAACAGTGTTGTAATTAGTATAGTTTTATGTGATTTTTTTGGTCTGGGCAGCCAGGAATGAAAGAATAGTCTCCACTTACAGAGAAAGTCTTTCTAGATGCTCGTAGTCCAAGAATTTATCAAGTGGGACCTCAAGTCAGTGTGCAGGTGAAGAGGGCTGGGCTGTGCGTGCCAAAGCAGTGGTAATACCCATCTTTAAAAAGATTACTTCTTCACACTATATATTAAAGGATTAAAAGATTTTTTTAAAAAGCCAAATTTTAAATTGGTGTGTAAAAGGCCTTTGTAACTAAGAATAAAATTCAGTGCTGGAGAGATGGTGTTTTTCTGGAGAATCCGAGTTCAATTTCCAGCACCTACATCAGGCAGCTTGCAAGTGCCTGTCACTCAGTTCCAAGGGAATCTGACACTGTTAGCCTGCATGAGCACCCGCACATACTTACATGCATATACAGAGATTAAAAATAATAAAAATACAAGCTTTAATATTTATTTAATTATTATGTATACAATATTCTGTCTGTGTGTATGTCTGCAGGCCAGAAGAGGGCACCAGACCTCATTACAGATGGTTGTAAGCCACCATGTGGTTGCCGGGAATTGAACTCAGGACCTTTGGAAGAGCAGACAATGCTCTTAACCACTGAGCCATCTCTCCAGCCCCAAAATACAATTTTTTTAAAAGAACAAAATTCAAATACTACAATAGAAAATTTAAGTAAACTTATAGAAAAGATAGTGTTTTAAACTTAGGAATAGAAACAAAACTAGTAAGCAAGTCCAGACAAAAGCAATAAAGTAGAAAAATGATTTTGTCCCAACAAATCAAAACACTCTAAAAATAACTAAAAACTGCAAGCAATAATGATAATTTGAAAAAAGTAAATAGAATATGAGTATATACTGGATTTAAAACAGAACCTCACTTAATATAAGTGAAACATAAAATTCTAACAAAATATCTCAGTTCAAAAGGATACCATCAAAATCTCAGATTTTCCCAAAATACAGAAAAGCAAAAGTATTTTCTTCATGAGCCTGTGGGATTTTGTTGATGGCACAAATGAATGCATGTATGAGAGTCTGGGAGACTGTTATCATTGAAAGGAAGAAATGCCCACCTCCTTTGATCTAGTAACCCTACCTCTGAGGATTTTTCTTACAGATAAACTTTGCACACCTGCAAAACCACATTCTTTCAAGGAACATGCAAGTGACAATAGCTGTTCCACCTGATTTAACCAAGGGTCTTGACCCAGCAACATCCCAAAAATCCCCCACAGGAGTAGAACTTGAAGCCCTAGAGTTGGAATGTGAGATCTTATTTTGTAACCACAGAAGCTGAGAGGTGGATCTTTGGGGGAGAATGAGCTAGGGTCCCAGAACATAGCTGACATCTCCAGCCTAGCCTTTCATTTTGTTTACTGACTAGTTCAGTTTTATTCAGTGTCTCTGAGCAATGCTGTGTTCCATTTAGATCAGAGTTGCTTATTTTAATATGTATAATCATGTGAGCTAGTGGAGAAGAGAGAGAGGCAATAAAGTGGTGACTGTAAGTTGCAGGCACACATGTGAAACAAATGAAAACTGTCATTCGAGTGGAAAGCCGACTCGCAAAGCGTGTTCTGAGAAGTGTGTGTCAAAAAAAAAAAGTATCATCCTATCATACTTGGCCAAGCAGTGTTTTAAATAATATAGTTTCTGTGTGGTTACTTTGGGGCTCAGCAGCTGGAAACAAACAAGCAAACTCCTACTACAAATTGACGCTCCAACATGATCAACTATATCCACATAAAACCTGAAAAAAAGCTTGGAAAGGAACCCTAGACACATATATAAAAACAAAGTTTAGCCACATTTTTTTTTCAGATGGTGGCTTGCTGCGGCTTGCTGGTGGCATGCTGCAGCTCCTTTAAGAAAGGTTTTCCTGATTCAGCTGCAGCAAACAAAACAAAATAAAACAAAACTGCATGGTTTTTGAAAAGGCAGCTTCCTGGGCCATACTGCCAGCATGAATTCTGGTTCTTTCAGGAGGCTGAGCACTTAAATTGGGTTTGAGAGAAGACTGCTGTAACTGCTTAATGGCTCAACATAGACCCACTGCATACTTGGAACTGGGGCTTGGAGAGGCAATGAACACCCCTCTGTCATGCTCAACTGGGCAGAGCCGAAAGGCAAGGCAGCTTTAGTACTTGTCACGCTGCCACTTAGCTTTTTAAGAAGTGCTTACCATCCCAGAAGCCATCCTGGTCAGAAAAGGATTACAGATATGCAATAAGGACAGATTCAGACATAAAAGCCCTCTAAATGAAACACAGTATGTTTAAAAAATGTACATAGGCCAAGCAGTGGTGGCGCACGCCTTTAATCCTAGCATGTGGGAGGCAGAGGCAGACAGAGGCCAGGCTGTAATACCAGAGCTAGTTCCAGGACAGGCACCAAAGCTATATAAAGAAACTCTGTCTTAAAAAAACAAAAAAAAATGTGCATAGGCTTGGGAGAGAGAAGAAAAAGAGTATCGAGAGTTATAAAAAGAAATAAATGGTTTTTAAAAAGAAATGAAACAAAATCTTTAAGGAGAAAGAGTATAGACAATCATAGATTAAACGAGTAAAGATAATAAAAGAAATATTAAAAAGTAATAAAGTAAAAACAAATTAGCCATGTAAAGATGAAATATATACAGAGAGTCTGGATTATGTATATTATTGTGTTTTTTTTGCATTTTTTGACTGTGAAGGAGCTAAGTAACCGAGATATATACTTTAAAGGTATTTTGCCTTCAAAATTTGGGTCTAAGAATATGTTGCTTCTTTTGTTTCCACAGAAGATGAGAACCTGTGCAATCCTTCCAGACTAATGTGGCTTGATGAACCAAGACCCCCTGAAAGGTTGGTGTCAGCACCACCAAAAACTACTTTGCCCAACAAAAGGCAGGAAGCAGTTTGGATAGAACTACGCCCAAATTCCCAAATATTGTTTATAAATGTTTCTTTACATTTAAAGGGGATATGCTATAGAGATTTGCATTGGTATGGATATTGTTCTATTGATACAAGTTTTATGTCAATTTTATATGTATATTTCTGCTCTTGATTAAGGTATTGTGATTGTGTAGTTCATTTAATAAATGTAATATATAACTAAGAAATATAGTTTAATAGGTAATCATCTATAATATTCAAGCTTGTCATGTTAGTTAGATTTTCTAGATGTACAGAGATGTATTTCAGATGGATAAGCATTCTTCAGATTTTTCAAAGACTATAGAATATGGCATTTAAAATATTTATGAACTTAGGACTTCTCAGGACAATGAGATACATTTGCTCCTGGCAGCACCAACTACTTCAAGAGGAAGACGGGCATCAAAGAGGCTCCTTATAGAGTTTGCTAGCCATTTGGGCAAGAAACTGCTCTTGCCTGGACTGCTTGATGGTATGCTATGTGAACAGGAAATGAGTACTGAACTTGCCTAAAGGTGAGACGGTCCTTTGCAGTTCCTGCTTCATGAAAGAGTCTGCCAGACATTCTGCAGGACATAGAAAAAAGTGATTGACAAACTGCAATATAGACAGAACTGTCTTTGAAATTCCCACTGGACACTATGGGCCTGTGGGCTGAAGATTGATGCCCCAGTGGTACAGAAGAACTTGGCTGTCCAGGCAGCAAGATGTCTCTGTTAATCATATAATTTGGGAAGTGGCTTACAATGAACTTCCTGCTTACTTAGGTAATATTATATCCCTCTGGAGTCTTTGAAGGAGTTGAAGAATTCATAGTTATAGCTTTCCTTAGTTATGATAAAGAATAAAGTAGATATAAATATTATAACTATAATTCTTGTTTCTTACTTTTCTTGTTTCTTACTTGTCTTGTTATATATAATTTTTCTATGTTAAAGTTAAAACCTTTTCTTTATTTAAACAGAAAAGGGGAGGTGATGTGGGATTCGCCTCTGTATGCTGTGAATACCACTGGTTAATAAAGAACTGTCTTGACCTGTAATAGGGCAAAAGAGTAGAGCTAGGTGGGGAAAACTATACTGAATGCTGAGAGAAAGAAGGTGGAGACAGACACTGGAACTTTACCCAGTAACTCACAGCCATGGTTACTAGAAATGGATTAAATTAAGATATAAGAGTTAGCCAATAAGAAGCTAAAGCTAATGAACCAAGTAGTGTTTTAAATAACATAAGTTCTGTGTGATTATTTTGGGGCTGAACAGCTGGGAAAAAACAGTAGACTCCTATAACAGAGGTTAAACCTTTCTCTTTAGGAACTTTAGCCTGCTCTATACTCTTGTGCAGGAGTCTTGCAGAAAACTCACATAATATCCCTTAGAGTACAGTCTGTTCTGCTTGGCTTTGCACCCATAAAGTCAATCAAATGAAGAGGAAAAGCACTTGAAAAAGCAAAGTCAGTGCTGAACAGCAGAGACTTTTTCCTTGTCATTATTTCCTCCTAAGCACACAGCACAGCATTTACTTACACGGCATTTGCAGTGTGTTGGATATGGTAAGTAAGCCTTAGAGGGCTTAAGGTATTCTGAAAGACATGGATAAAGTATATGCAAATACAACCTGCACATGGTATCCTGGGATCTTGTGTCTGTAGTGTTATCACGCCATTAACTTACCAGTTGTATTACAATGGGAGCTATCATTGAGTACAGACCTACTACAAACCAAGGATCCACATGACGCCTGATCGTTAGAACAATCCTGAGATGTCTGTTGTCTTCTTCCACCTAACACGTGCAAAAAAATGGGAGTTTTGGAGGCAGAGATAAAAAGCTTGCAGAAGAGAGTAGGGATTAGTATGGATTTGAACTATTTTGGAATCTCAGTGCCTGTCCTTTCTGATATCACTAACCCTGGAGAGCTCTTATACTTTTGTGCTCCTATTGAAGTTGATATGAAAACGAATCTCTAAAAAATTCAATTATATTAGATATATTATAATGATATGCAATTTAGTTCTTATCCTACTAAAATTATTCAGCATATTGTATAAGGTTAAATAGAAACTATAGTATTACTTTAGTTGAACGATCATGATTTTTAGTAACTACTACTTATAAAAATTAGTCTGTCTACCAATCCATTCATCCACTGAACAAATGGACCTGTGACAGTCAACTTACTAGTCTAGGCCCCAGAAGTCCAGAAGATGTCAAATTTTCATTTTGGTCTCTATTATATCATAACTTTCTATTAATGAAAATGTTCCATATCTGAGCTAATGAGAGAAACTTAGCAATGATATTTACAATTATATTTCATAAAGTTTTAGCTAATATCAGTTTAAACAGCCACAGGTGGCTGGCTAGTAGTTACTATATCCAGATTCTTGGCTCTAGAGGGGATGGCAGGTTATCCAGAAATGGAGATGTGAGCAAACAAGCAAATGAACCTCTTTATTTGGATGAGTTCTACAAAGACAACAAGAAAGTAAGTAGGCAATTGATGGAGGCTGGGGGGGGGGGTGCCAGCAGTGATTGGGGATTCCAGGGAGACATCAGTGAGTAAGTTCCAAGTGAGCTGACTCAAGTGAGGAGAAGTCAAACTGATTGAGAAGGGAGGAGAATATCTTAGGTCTAGAAAAGTGAAGCAAAAGCACTAAGCATAAAGGCCCTATGCTCCTGTGACAGGGAGCGGAGAGGAGTGGGTGAGAGCCTGGGAGCCCATGGGGCGATGGAAGGACAGGTGAGGAGCGCTTCCTAGACCACAGGAAATGACACTGTTTTTACCTTAGGTGAAGTCTAAATCTACAGAAAATGTTTAAAATTTTCAAAACATCCTATAAAATACGCCCATTTCAAGCTGAATCATCCAAGAGGAAACAGATGACAGTGCAGCCCATGTGAATTTTTTAAAGCCTTTCCTGCTGTTTAGCTCTTGTGATGACTAGTTTTATGTCAACTTGGCACAAGTTAGTCATCAGAAAGGAGGAAGCTTCAAACAAGAATATGCCTCCATAAGACTGGGCCGTAGGCAGGCCTGTGGGGGCATTTTTCTTAATTAGTGATTGATGTCACCACTCATTGTGGGTGACATCACAGCTGGATTGGTAGTCCTGGGGTCTATAACAAAGCAAACTGAGCAAGTCATGGAGAGCAAGCCAGCACTCCTTCATGGCCTCTGCATCTGCTCCTGCCTCCAGGTTCCCACCCTCCTTGAGTTTCCGCCCTCACTGTTGATGCCGAGCTGTCCTATGGAAGCCTGAGAGACGCCCTTTCCTCCCCAAGTTGCTTTTGTCCATGGTGTTTCATCACAGCAACAGTAACAGTAACTAAGACAGCTCACAACATGCCCCATGTAAAAGACAAACTACTGGTGACTAAGAAATTGTCTTGACTACTCAAATGTCTGTCTTTAAGACATTCATTAGGAAGACAGTGAGAAACGTGTTTACATAGGACATCTCCAGAGAGGGTGGTACATCAGCACGTTATTTCTCCAGTCTTTTGTAGTTTGTTTGGAACAACTCTAAGGACCAATCTGCTTTGGGACACAGATAGGAAACTCTCCTTCTGGGTGTGGCATGGGCACCATCCTCTAGAAATGTGACACTGTATGCGACTGATCTGCACACAGTCTTTAGTGAAAAGCTCATCCTACCAGAAAAATGGAACCGGGTGCTATTTAGTCACAGCAAAAAAATCCTGCACTCCTTCGCCAACCCCGAGGAGAGTTCTTTAATTGAGACTAGAATTGAAGACCTTTCTGTGAATTTGTCATAACTCAGCTACTGATCCAATCAGTTCAACACAGCTGCCCTCAGAAGTCACAAGTGCAAGTGGGCCTGTGCATGAAAAAGAGGGTCATAGTAACCCAGTCTCCATAGAAACTGCACAAACCATCAATCATGGCTCTCTTGTCAAATAAAGCCATAATTCGTGACACTTTTAACATCACTGGTTGACAATAATGTGCACAATTATGCCTCATAGGATAGTGGAGAAAACTGAGAAAGTGCGTGGCTCAAATAAGCAAATTTCTAAATTATACAGGCAGGGCAGACCACTACAGCCCCACAGGCTGTGTTGCACAACCTGAAGTCACGGTTCTTCCAGACACAACGTGAAGACCTCCGAACTCATACTTCAAATAGAGGCAAACTTTTTTGATAAGCTCTTAATTACTGTTTTGTTTCA
>NW_026068068.1:2781660-2816720 GCF_014885135.2 Alexandromys fortis | reverse complement strand
TATATATATAGTAACAAAAGCAAAACTAAACTGCCTATAAAAAGATAATACAAAGATTTCCAAGTTTATATTTATCAGTCATTTGTAATAATAGAGGGCCAATTGGTACACGAATAACAAGGGCGAGTGGAGGAAGACGGGAAGAGAGAAGCATTTCATCCCATGACAACGTCAGTGTGTGGCTGGGAGGGGCAAACCCTCATTTCCTTCAATAGAACATTTTTGGTGTTGGAAATGCTGCCCCTCTAGGGAGTTACCACAAAAGCAGAATGATTCTTTTTTAAAAAAAATTCCACCTTTACTACTAAATGTGGAATTATGATTATTTTAAGCCATTAAGCCAAACGCCAGGCATGAGTGTGGGTTTTGTCTTAATTTGGGAGCACACTGAAAGCACTCGCTGTGTCCTTTGTTTCAGATACACCCTGGAGCTCAGCAGACCACGCTCACCCTAGTGAAATTAGCTGAATGAATTTTGGGGGAAGAGAAAGGAGTCTGTTCATTTTAATATACCTTCAGCAATATTTTACTCCTTGATGATGACAGCAGCTCTCGCTGACAACTATTAATACATTATAAACACCCCATCAGAGTTATATAAAAACATGTCAGTTTTAAAGAGAACATCTTTGACAGCAAATTTTCTGATTGTGAAACAGCTGTGCCTTCAGCACAATGCATTAAGTAGTTTATTCCTTTTAGATAGTTAAATTGTGCATGAAATGTTGCTGGCGCAAGGGCTCCAAATCTGGCCTGATTAGCGAACATCTGTTACATTGGAAAAATTCATGTCTACCCTAATTAGCTGTCAGGCTGATGTACATCAGGCCTGATGGTGAGGGATCCTGTGCTGTTTAAGTCAAACAGGTTCCTCTCCTCTCCCGTCACCTGCCCTCTCAAATCTCTCCCTTTCATGTGTTGCTGTAATTAGAGATGGTTGGACATACAATAGAACAGGCTATGGTCAGTTATAGGCCCATCTGTGCGATATATTTATTCCCACCAAACTTGGAAGCCAGGAGATAAAGTAGCTCCATGGCAAGGAAGCTGTTAGACAATCTTGGTCTACAATTTAATAATCCTGGACCCAAGAGCTCCTTGAAAGACTCTTTGAAACCTGAAATCCCTATAACCAAAGCTGCTGAAGACTTGATCTTTGTGGTGCTTGCTTTAAAGAGCAGTAGACCCCAGCTGCAAAGAGAGCCCCTGCAGGGTACTGCGGACATGATGATGCAGGCTAGGGATTAAAGGAGCCTGTGACAACAAAGAAAGGACTGAATGTTCTGCAAATGGAACTTGCACAGCAGAGAAAAGTGACTGTACCTGCCACACAATACAAGATGTGATGGTATCAGGTTTACTTAGCCTAGTGTATACAGAGATTTCTAATGCAAATTCAAACTTTCACTAATGTACAGACCGTAACTTCCTGTCTGAACTGGCTTCCCTTCCAGTGAAGTGGAAAGCAGAGTCTGAAACATCCCTAGCTGGAGATATCCCAGTTTGCTCTAAGAATGACGTGGGACTGTTTTCGGGTTCAGCCTGTAAGACTAAGGTCATGAAGATGACATCATTGTGTCTCCTTAGAGTGTGATTGGGTCTCAGAGGGATGAAAATCAACCATTCTGACTTTGACTTGTTCCTTCAAGATAACTTGAGTATAGGATTAGTGTGTCGTAAGCATATCTGAGGGAGAATTGCAGCACATGCTGAGATCAGGGAATGGAGGGAATGTTGTATGGAAAGCTGGATATTGTTATACCCAAGGAAACTCATAGCATCAGGGAGTCTGAAACTAGAGATTGTCGCACTTGAAGTTCAGAATAGTCTCCAGTAGCAACTGCACTTGAGATAGCTGGCCCTCAGGAGGCTGGGTTTCTCCCTCTCTCCCTCCTTCCATTTCTTCATTTCTTCTTTTGATCTTTCACACTGAAATATTTACCCCACACACCCAAAGCAGAACTAAGAAAACATTTAAGTATGGTCTCCAACATCAGCTCTTTGTTGTCATAATCAGCCTTGCTTGAAGGAAAGGGCAATGTTTATTGAAACCTTATACCCTGCACTACAGATTCAGAGGCATCACCAGTACTTATTCACCCTCCAACCTTGATACCTTCATTTCTTTAGGGGACCTATGTTTTCCATACTTTCATTTGTGTATTTGCTTGCAATAGCATGTCACGATCTAGACTAGACTGTAGGGTCACTAGAGATGGAGGTCATAGATTCTATATACATCCCACGAAGTATTGTTTGTATCAGGCACTTGATGTATGGTTTGGTGTGTGGATATTATGTAGCACAGATATTGAGAATTCACAGACCTGAATGGAATTGCATCCCCTCTGACTAAACTTTAATGAGTCACAAGAAAATATAGTTATCTCTCACTGCACAGAGAAGTCACTATAGGTTAGTTGGGGACCACTAGAGGCTGATTTAGAGTTCAGGTACATTATGATAAGGGATGAGCATATAAATGTTCACTATTCACAGACACATATCCTTCCTCCTCTCAATGATGTCTCCAGATCCGTGATCCTGGACAGACACTGCTGTTCCTTGGGCCTCAGTTTGTGTGCATCTTCTTTTAGATTTAGATTTGCACTGCATCCCTTCTGGAAGACTCAGTGATGATTAACCAGCCTGGACCATGAGCTCTGAGCTCTTGCTCCTTCCCCATCTGCTTTCCCAGGCCTTCTGCATTAGTTTCTAGACTGTCACTACAGGGAACACGGCAAGAGCACAAATCTGCTTAATTCTACAGATTTGAGAGAAACTTTAAGGCCCATTTGCCAAGCACATGCCAAGCCTTTGGAATTCAAATTGTTCCAATTTCAAAACTATTTTGTTGCACAGCCATGCATTGCTTAACAATAGGACACATTCTAAGATTACATTGATAGTTGACTTTTGTCATTGTGTGAATACCAGACTCTGTTTACATGAATTAGGATGACCATAGACAGCATTTTTAAGCAGAACAGATTTATGGGAAAGCTGTCAATACATAGGAGATAACTGGTGGCAAAGGGTCTTCTGTGGTGACTATAACCACGTTAACAGAAAGCTGCAATGTGAAGAATGCCCTCTAGGAGACTCCTCCACACACACACACTTTTTGATTCTGATATCAAATGCTTCTTCAAATTTACAGTACATTTCAAATGTTTTAATGCAGATGATCTCATACAAATCTAGTACCATTTTCCCTTTTGAGCTCTGGATACACCATTAGTATTTGAAAACAAGCAAACAAACCTGAGGCACAGAGACGTTTAGATGTTTACCAGGCTAGACTTCACAACCACCATCATTCCCAGCTGAAACAGCAGCATGACTACAGCCCAGGCTTTTTATTCAAACATCTGATATGTGCCATTTCTAATTCACAGCTTGAACAATTCACATAAGTTTCTGCGATATTTCTGTCCTCGTTTTAAAAAAGACAAAATTGAAACACAGAGATGATGTGACTTCCCCACAGCGCCACAGAGATGAAGAGCCTGGTTTAAAAAAAAAATCCTCCAATGTTGCTTAACTCACATGGCATCATAGCTCCCACTTAATTTTATTGTTATATTTAAATGTTCATTAAAAAATAATGCTTTTCGACCTGGAGAGATGGCTCAGTGGTTAAGAGCACTGGTTGTTCTTCCAGGGGTCCTGAGTTCAATTCTTATCACCTACATGGCAGCTCACACTGTCCATAACTTCAGATCCAAGGGATCCATCACCTTCTTCTGGCCTCCAAGGGCACCAAGCACACATGTGGTACACAAACATACGTGTAAACAAAACACACATACACGGAAAATAATAATTTTTAATAAAAAATAACACTATAATCCCTTTATTTGTGGTCTTAGGAATATTTATGAAAAGTCTAATGGAAACATTTATTTGGCTAAAAGTTAACCTCCAGAGGGAAGCTATTTTGAGGGGGGAGGGGACTGAAGTGAATCCAATTGAGTAGCCTTGTAATAATCTATACAATGTTTTACCCACATTCTTACATTGTATTAGGGAATAACTAAAGTGAGAATAGACATTAACCCAAATTAATAAAGGTTGCAAAATCTCCCCTTTGGTAGCTTTATCGTTTAACTCGAAGTCTGAGTTCTGGATTCCACTAAATTCTGATCTTTGGAGTCAACCATATGAACTGGGACTGTACTGAAATCATTTTGATGACTCAGACACTCTGTGCTTTATAGTCATATAGCAGCTATCTGTGGTTTTGACAAATTTGATTAATAAAATCAAAAGGGTCTTTTCTGCAGTTAATAAAGAGTGATTGAACAAAAATATTTACTATGTACCATGCCAGCAATGAAATTAACCAGTAATAATTGTTTTCAGTGGTACCAATCAACAGCTGGGGGAAATCACACCGGTTATTATATTTACCAAAATTAATTAGAGGGCTCTTCCTACCCTCTTGTATACTATTCCCTTAAACATCCTGAGTCACACACACAAACACACACACACACACACACACACAGAAGAGAATGCTAATTTTTCTCAATGTTTGCTTTGCTTCTCTCAAAGCAATATTATGAAGTTTTAACCTTTTATTGGTGATACAACAAATTCCTTATTGTTATTGCAAGTCTATAGTTTACCTTGAGTCTGCTGATGCCACCCTTCCAGACAACCACTCCTGTCATGCTGTAGACCGTAGTTAAAGGTCATACCTCTTCTGTAGGACTTACTCTCTGAGTCTTCCATCAACAGGCAACAGAAGTGCTCTTTCCCTCAGAGAACAGATACATGAAGGCCATCTAACACCAAGGAAGAAATCATTCCTTCTGGAAGCTTCACACTCCATAAAATGGGAATATTTTCGAGACAACTATGTAGTTAGCTCCCACGGAGGCTAAGCTCCTTGTTTTTAGGTAAGCAATGGACTTCTTCCCAGACATCCAACATGGCCCACATTGGGCCCCAGTTCTCTGGTCAGTATCCTCATTGTCTGGGAGCGGCTTTTAGTGGATCGTGTGGATGACCACCCCAGAGACTTATATTAACTGGATGCTGCTTGCAGGTGTTCATTGAACAAATTTGAGGTAGAGGTGCTTGGTAACACTTCTCCTCGAAGTTAATGTTATCCCATTGTAAATGTTGCAGGGAGAGAACTATCCGGGACGAAAACTCACTGTTGTGATGACAGGAGGGGCCACCTGGGGAAGGAGCCTGGAATCATGTGTCAACACAACCCATTAGGTCCCAAAGTTAAAGCTCACTTGAGTTCTCAAGTCAATTTTGAATCCTCTTCTCAAACATGATCCTCTGTAGACCTAAGGGGAAAGGCAATCATATTGAACAGTGAACTCTAGGAAGAATTCATCTTCCATAGTAGACTTTTTACCAATATTTTTAACAAAATGTTTGATTTTTACTGTGACCATGCTATCTCCCATCTTTCCAGGCCTCAGTCTTTCGTTTCTTTATTATTGTGAGAATCACAAGAGCAGGAAAAGCAGAACTGCTTGTGAGAATCAAAAAAGTTACCCTGTCCCTACGCTGAATGATGAAACAATCCACTAAGAACAGGAAGATGTCTCTTTGTAGACAGAACCAAGAAATAACTCTGTCAACCAATATTAAGATGAATTTTAAACAGATTTTCTGGTATTCTGCTCTTGTTCTCTCACCGTGAGACCCTCCCAGCTCACTGAGAAATCATCGGGTTTACACTGTAAGCCAATCCTCCCCAAACCCTAACAACTTTACAGCTTCCCACGAGCGCCAAAGCAGAAGGTATCAATTATTTTCAAGGTGTCTAACTTTTAGCGGGGAATACATTGCTGTAGACATGTGGCGGCATCTGTAATCTCAGGGATGGGTTTTGGAGTCCTCTGTCAGATAATAAAGTAGGCTCTGGTTAGGCGCGCTGTACTCCCCCTGCACGGCTTTCCACGGAAATCTGGGCCGTGATTTACATTTGAAAGCCCCAAATCAATATTTGAGGAGGGATTATTTTTTATCAACCTGGCTCTAATTCTCTGAAATATAAAGTTATTTTTTAAATGTCAAGACCAACTACACCCACCATGGCATGAAATGGCTTTGTCGAAAAAGTTGGAAAAAAAAATTAAACGTAAATTTTGTGTTGACATAATTCAGGTTAAGGCTAAAAAAGAAAAATTCTTACTTTTGTAAAATGAGAGGCTATTTTATCACCCAGAGAATGTCACATCAATTGTAAAGCCATCAGCCCAAGGTTTGCTGGTGATTGCTTCATATTTACTGTTAGTCCAGCGATGGGGATGGTACTTTTACAGTCTTTGGACAGACTAGTGAGTGTGACATTTAAAGTGTTGATTTTTGCAGCACTTATGTTAATTGTTGTAATTTTCCTGATGAACCACCATTCTGGTTTCCTGATGCAGCCAAGATAGTTTTACATTTTCTATGCAGGGCCTCTTTGCCATTTGGTCTGTGTAGTGTCAGCTTCGAGTGCTACTGAAAGCAGACAAAATTGCAAGCAAATTGCATCAGATTGCCAACATTGTGAAAAGGTAAATTGCTTGCAAATCTATTTAAACCACTGCCCTATTTTCATCAGCTTCAGTACTTGGTATTCATGATTGCTTAATTGGCGACCTTTCCTATTGTGTAGTGCTTTATGGTGTAATGGAAAGCGATCTTTACCAAACCAATTACCCTTTTTTTCTCAGCACTACATTATTGCTGTGATTGCAACTGCCAGTCCTTTGTAAATGAACTTTCTGATTTCAATGATGTTTTTAAAATGTAAGATAGAAAAAAGTGGCATTCATATTGTGCAATGTTCTATTTTGAAGCCTCTTTGTAGTCACCATTGTCTGGGAAAATGGACTGAAGGGTTACACAGTACCTACAAATATCCATGTAACTATTATTAATATTATTATAATGTCCTCCTTTGTACTGCAGCTCAATTAGGAAAGGATAGGAGAAATATTTTGTCACCCTGTCAAGAGCACAGGAAGTGTATTTGAGGCTTCTTTTTTGACACATACATTCTCTCTAGTAATAAGATTCATTTTAAGGAGTGGTGATGAAGATACGAAATCAATTTAAATAAAATTCACATTGCTAGTTTTATGGTCACTCAACATTTTAAAAGCAGCCTTGAATGTGATAGTCAGACTTGGAATATAAGCTTAATATTATTAGAGACAGTGGTAAGCATGCTTGGAAATGGTAACTTTTTAAGGTCTTATGATCCAAATACAGAAGCCAAAGCTCAACAAAATATGGATCTTCCAGACATTAGAGCCAAGAGCCGTGTCAGCAGATAAGGGGCTAGAATTCAAACAGAATAAAGACACTTAAAAAAATCCCTTTAATATTATTGCATAGAATTCATATATATCTACATAAATTCTCAGGAAGCTAGTACAGAGAGTTGCATTCTGTTTATGTATTTTTGTGTGGTTTAGAAAATTATATCATTCCTCGTAAGTGTGCATAGAGAAAGTAATTTAGTCATTCCCTGATAGGGTAAGTGGAGATGGTTGCATCCTGCTACCCCCTACAGCCAGAAAGTCATTGTATAAAGAACAGTTTGCAAAGGTTTCTCTTACTCTCTTCTCACTTAATGAGGAAAACAAATGGAGTTCAGACAAGGCTAGCTAGTGACAATCAGGTTATGCTGATGTTAGCACCTCTGGTGCAATGTAATGATTTATTTACAACACTGACAGTAGAGAATGTGCCTATTATCTGATGCTTACGGGAGTGTTCATGACAACAAATCTCAATGGATATTGAGGTCTCATATAGTTATTACTTTGAATCAGGATCATAGATTTTTCTGGAACAACTAGACATGATTCAATTAACATATGATTCAATATAAAATATTTATAACATAGTTATATATATATAACATATATATATTTATAACATAGTTATATGTTTACAGATGGGAGGGTGACATTTTTTGGGGTGTTTAATTTATTAATTTATTAAAATGTGGAATTTTAAAAAGGTTAGTTAGGGGACAGAAGATACGGTTCAGTGGTTAACAGTCTGTTCTGCAGAAGACCCGAATTTGGTACCCATCACCCATCATGGTGAGCAGCCTACAGCTCCAGAGAAACTTAAATCTTCTGGACTTATTGGACACCCGCCAATGTACATTTACATGATTTTAAATAATTATAATAGCCAGACAATGGTGCTACGGGCCTTTAATCCCAGCATTCAGAAGGCAGAGGTAAGCTGATCTCCATGAGTTTGAGATCATGGTCTACAGAGCTAGTTCCAGGGCAGCCAAGGACTACACAAAGAAACCCTGCTTTGAGAAATCAAGAAATAAATTTTAAAAACAATACTAACAAATATTATTATTATAAATATTTAAAAATGGGAGCAGGGCTCCCAAAGATCTCTCTACCTGTGGACACTATTAAACCACTTTTGTGCAACGACTTTTAAAACTCCTTTTCTTTCTTTCCTTTTTTGAGGGTAACATACGGAGCAAAGTGATTCACAAGAGGAAAAAGTTCTTGAGTTAGCATGGACGGGAACTATAGGGTATCTTGACTCTTCATTCATCTTTCTAAACCAGAAGGAAGCCTGCGGACGGTGACCAGAATATTAATGATGCTAGCTCACCAAGCCAGGGCTAGAAAGTGCCTGACACTATAAGACCTTTAGCTGGCTCTTTCAATTTAATCCTCCTGAAACTGTCCTGAGGAGGTAGTAGGGTTCTTCCTACCTTATAGATGAGCTGATTGAGGTGTAGGCAGTCCCAGGGTCACGCAAGGTCAGCCATATAGCCCATAAGAGGTGAACCTGGGATATGATTCCAAGAAGGCTGAAGACATAACCGCCCTACCTGTTTTTCTGTTTGTTTTGAAGCAAAGTCTTCTCTATCAATTTCTGGCTTCACATTCAAAACCGAGGCTGACCTCTTGACCACTTCCCTCTATTTTCCAAGCACTGAGAGTACCATGTGCTAACTAGTTCATGTCAGCTTGACAGAAACCATTCATCTGAGTGGAGGGAACCTCAATTGAGAAACTGCCTCCCTAATATCAGGCTGTAGGTAAACTTGTAGGCAATTTTCTTAACTAGTGATGAGGGCTCAGCCCACAGTGGGTAGAACCATCCCTGAACTTGTAGTCCTGGGTTCTATACGAAAACAGACTGATCAAAGCATGGGGAACAAGCCAGTAAGCATCACCTCTTTATGGCCTCTGCATCAGCTCCTCCTTCCAGCATCCTGCCTTGTTTGAGTTCCTATCTTGACTTCTTTAAATGACCAACTACAATGTCAAAGTGTAAGCCAAGTAAATATAACCTTTCCTCCTCAGCTTGTCTTTAGTCATGGTGTTTCATCATAGCAATAGTGAACCTAACTGGGACAACCATCATTCCCAACTTATATGGTACTGGAAATAAAGCTCAGCCTTTCATATCCGCTAGGAAAGTACTCTACCAACTGAGCCACAGTTCCAATTTCTTCCTTGCCTCCCAATTTCTCATTCTTGAGTTGAGAAAAGGAAACTTGCTAGTTAACTCAAAAATCTAAATACACAGTGTCTTAGGGTTTCAGTTGTTGTGAGGTGATACCATGATCACAGAAATGCATAAAGAAAAACAAATAATTGTGATAGTTTATAGTTCAGAGGTTTAGTCTATTACCATCATGGCAGGAAGTAAGGCAACATGTAAGTAGACAAGGTTTTAGAGAAGCTGAGAGTTTTTACGTCTAGACTCACAGGCAACAGGAAATGGTCTGAGACACTGGGCTGTATCTTGAGCATATGAGACCTTAAAGCCCACCTTCACAGTGACACAGTTCCTTCAACAAAGTGACGCCTAGCTCAACAAGTCATATCTCATAATAGTGCTACTCCCTTTGGGGCCCAGTTTCTTTCAAATCACTACACATGATTTTTTTTTGTCTGTTTGTTTTTTGTTTTATTTTTTGAGACAGGGTTTCTGTGAAGCCCTGACTGTTCTGGAACTTACTCTGTAGAACAGGTTGGCCCTGAACTCAGAGATCTACGTGCATCTGCCTCCCAAGTAGTGGAATTAAAGGCATGCAGATTAATCAAAGGACAAATGAGGTGGGGAGGAAAACCAACCTGGCACAAAGGCCTTTTAGGTAAGAATTTGCCACATTTCCATCCATCAAATTCCCTGAGTGTATTTACTGAAATGTCTCGGTTGTGAACACAAAAATATTATATGTGAAGTTTTATGTCTTCCCACAGTTTTAGGAAACTACATGTATGATGTGCCCTTTTGTGCTGTGTGCTGCTGTTACTATTGTCCCTTGTGGCCTGAGGGTGGCTTAGTCTCATTTACCCCAAACAGACAGGTGCTAACTGTACATATGCTCACTAACCCCTTCTTCAAACCCTTGTAAGATGCAACCCACCTTTGCCGTTGTTAACTCTGACAGGGACTGGGGAGCAGGAAACTTGTAAGAATACTTGGGCTGTTATTTCTCTTCTAAAAGAGGGTAAATGATGAGTAAGCAGCTAATATCTTCTACATTATAACTGATTCTTCATGGTGATGCTGCCTTAGAAAGGTTGTCCACTTTCAGAGCAATGGAAATGGTGTGGTGGAGGGAGGACCTACAATTTGTTAAACTGAGTCAAAAATTCAGAGATTAAAGAGGTGGTTTGTTGTTTTGTTTGTTAGTTTGTTTTTTGGTTTGTATATATTAGGAAGAACACAGCTGTTTGATATACTGCTAATAATAACAATAAATCTCATTATTTAGCATTATTTAGGGTTTATTACTAGCTGAGCAGCAAATCTAGGAGGGGGACACCATTGGTGTCTTTTTTAACAGATGAAGGATTAAAAGTTTCACAGCTATGAAGTCAAATGTCCAAAGTCAGAAGGATTGTGAGTGGCAGATCTGGGATTCCACTTCACAGAGTCTAGAAGCTGTTGATGAGTTTCAACATGAAAAAGGAAGAGAAGGGCCAAAGAGGTGGTTCAGCAGGTTCAGGAGTCTACTCCCAGTCCTGACCACCTGAGTTCCATCCCTGGGATCCACGTGGTGGAAGGAGGGAACTGACACTCCAAAATTATCCTCTGACACCCCTCCCACATACTAGTACTCAAGAGTGTGTAACAGTAAGTGCGTGTGTGTGTGTGTGTTGTGTGTGCGTGTGCACATGCCCACACATACAAAAAGAGAAGAAGAAGGAAAAAGGAAAGGAAGAGAGAAAGGGAGGTTGAGAATTTTAGAAGAGAACCATTAAGAAGGTTGGTGAGGTGACTTAAACAAGTAAAAACACTGGCCAAAAACCTGATGACTGAGTTCTAGCTCCAGAAATCATATAAAAAGCCAGATGCAGTGGGACAGATGTACAATCCCAGCATTCCCTTGGGGAGATAGGAGACAGAAACAGACCAGCCTTCTATAAGCCTGAAGGCCAGCTAGCCTGGAATACATACTATAGGAAAGAGTCTGACTCAGCAAGGGAAGGCCAGAACTGGCTCCCACAGCTCTTTGACCCCCACCCACATGCTGTGGAAAACTCAATCAATCAATAAAAATTAAAAACATAAAGTCAGCAGGATCTGCATTGTCATCGGCACTCTTCCAAATTCTGAATCTAGAACAACAGAATTCAGATTCCTCTGTAGTTTTCTGGGCTCGCTTTGTATTCTTTTTGTCTGATTTGAGAATCTTTCCCCTCTTCCCACACTTTCCACCGTGGACTCTTATGGTCAGTGCAGGATGGCATATCCTTTAATAGCTTTGGTGGCAAACACTGCTGCCCGTCATTTAACAGCATTTGTAGATGTTACACTGGGAAGGCAAACTTGTATTTGTCAGTGCTAAAAGAGGTCAGGCATGGAAACTCCTCCATAGAAATGTTCTCTCTCTCTCTCTCTCTCTCTCTCTCTCTCTCTCTCTCTCTCTCTCTCTTTCTCTTTCAAGTTGAAATTTTCAGGGCTTAATGCAATTATAGAGAAATGACAAGACTTGGGAGAAAGAGCACTGTCAATTCCAGAAGATTGTCCAATGTGTTCCTTAAATTGATCTATTGACAGCTAATTGCCAATGTGTCCCTTAAATCGATATATTGACAGCCAATTGCCAGTGTGATCATCTTAAGAAATGGGGTAAGGAAATAGCTCAGTGGTAGAATTCTTGCCTAGGATATACATGAGGCCCTGGGTTTAATTTCCAGTACAGTGACTAAATGGTCTAAATTAAATATGTAGAGAGTATAAACATGCTGGTGTGGAGACTCAGGTAGTAAAGCGCTTGCGTTGTAATTGTTAGAACCCACATTAAAACTAGAAAGACTTTCTACCCCAGTACTGGGGAGATAGACATAGGGGGATTCCAGGAACTCAGTAGCCAGTCAGCCTCCCCTAGCAAGTTCGGATCAGTGAGACCCCCCATTCAAATGACAAGGTTCCTGGGAGATGACAACCTACCCAGGCCGACCTCTCGTCTTCGGGTGCACACACAAGGAAGTGGCATTTCAGAAGGTTAAGGATTTAGGATTATGTCCTGAGAGCTCTGTCTTCATGTGATTCGTGACTCTACAAAAGGGTTGGAGGTGCTAACTCTTGAACTGTCCTTCTGTCTTCCACCATGTGAGCACATGCTCTCAGTCTCTTCTGTATATGGATGAAACAGCATGATGCCACCTTGTAAGCAGAGGCATGGGGTCTTCAGTGGACAATGAGACTATGGATGCCTTCATCTTGGATTTCTCAGTGTCTAGAACTTTGAGGAAATATCTATTACTTTTCAATTACCCAGTTTCAAGATAATTTGTTATGTACCCAAATGGACAGAGACCCCAGTGGACATAGACCTCAAGAAAAATTTGATTTACTTTATTCTGAACCAATCCTGAATGACAGACATCCATTCTAAAGAAGTGTGTTCCTTTGTAAATGAATCTTCTTTTATTGTTGTTTGTTTTGTTAATATTTATTTATTATGTATACAATAGTCTGTCTATATGGATGCCTGCAGGCCAGAAGAGGCTCTCATTACAGATGGTTGTGAGCCATCATGTGGTTGCTGGAGATTGAACTCAGGACCTTTGGAAGAGCAGGCAATGCTCTTAACTACTGAGCCATCTCTCCAGCCCTGTTTTGTTTTTGAGACAGGGTTTCTCTGTAGCTTTGGATCCTGTCCTGGAACTAGCTCTTTTTTTGTTTGTTTGTTTGTTTTTTTGTTTTTTTGTTTTTCGAGACAGGGTTTCTCTGTGGCTGTGGAGCCTGTCCTGGCACTAGCTCTGTAGACCAGGCTGGTCTCGAACTCACAGAGATCCACCTGCCTCTGGTACTGGGATTAAAGGTGTGTGCCATGACCACCTGGTTTGTAAATGAATGTTTAGAAAGATAACAATTTAACTATTTAGAAAAACTATTCAAAACAAGCAAAAGAGAAAGGAAGGAAGGAAGGAAGGAAGGAAGGAAGGAAGGAAAGAGAAAACCATTCAAAACCCAAAATGGACAGTTAATTTCCTTGCCACCAGATAAAGGATGATCTCTGGACCAGAAGAACCTTCATTTCTAAAAGACTTGGGTGGTGGAGGAATCCAGTTAGCAAACACTGCAGAACAAATAGTGTGAGAATTCCCAACAGGGAATGCGCCCCTGCCTCGGCATTGAACATTGTCACCAGCTGTAGATATGTACCAGAACAAACACAATCCTTCATGACAAAGGTTTTTCTTTTAATTAAATAAGTTTGACAGTGAAATCAAGGAAAATCTTGTAGAACAAACGACCAATAGACCTGTGTATCAGATGGAGACTCCTTACCCTGGACATAGATAGACCTGGGCATCAGATGGAGATCCCTTACCCTGGACATAGAGAGACCTGTGCATCAGATGGAGATCCCTTACCCTGGACATAGAGAGACCTGTGCATCAGATGGAGAGCCCTTACCCTGGACTCAGACAGACCTGTGCATCAGAGGAGTCCCCTCACCCTGTGCATTAGATGGAGACCCCCTACCCTGGACACAGACAGACCTGTGCATCAGATAGAGACCCCTTTATCCTGGACACTTACTTCTATTTCTCTTTAGTAGACACAAGAGAATTTCATAATATTAACACCTTATCAACTTTAGTCTTTAAATTACATTTTGACATTTGATAACTATTAAATATCAACTCTTAACGGGCTCATAGTTGAAAGTACTCACAAGTTAGAACCATTTTAAAAAGATGGAGACTGTTTGACTCATAACATCCTCAGAGAATGAAAAGCTGAAGGCACTCCCCGGCTTATTAAGAAGTAACCATATTTCACCATATTTGAATATACTAGGTAACTTCTCAGAGCATTCTTCCTAAGAATGACATGCTGAGTTTTTCTGAAGTGCTGAATTTTCACAGATTTACTGGGGAAAAATTAAGTTTTTAGGGCTACCTTACCATGAAAGCACTTTCATGGGCAGTTCCACCCCGTGAGCTGATGACATCGTGTCCGAGGAGACCAAACCGTGCTTTCTCTGAAACTCATAGCTCATGTGCCTGGCTACCCGGAGGCTGAGCAGGAAATTTCCTGCCAAGGACCCTATGTCTGAGGAGCAGAGATATCAGTCGGCAGTGTGAGCAGGGTGGGAGAGCACACACACAGCAGGCAGCGTTTCCGCTCTGAAGTCATTCTTCAGAACAAGAAGGCTGCCTTTTGAGCTAGCAGCAGCGAAGACCCAGGCCATCTTCTGAGAATCTGCTCCAGCATGAGGGTGGGCCAGATTCATGGACTGTACCTGTATTTGTGCATCTGTGTTCAAAAGGGCTGCATCCTCACTACAGTGTTCTTCTACAGTTGGGGGTTTGTTTTGTTTTGCTTTGTTTCGCTGAGACAGGGTTTTTCTGTGTAGTCCTGCCTGTCCTGAAACTCACACTGTAGACCAGGCTCCCTTGAACTCACAGAGTTCTGGCTCCCTTGATCTCACCTGCCTCTGCATCCCTAGTGCTGGGATTAAAAATGTATGCCACCACCATTCAGCTTCTACAAAAGTTTTCAAATCCTTGACTTTCGAATAAGTTATTTCTCATTTTTATTACTTAGCTGACTCTAACATTTATTTCAAATTAAGGATGTCTGTTATGCAGCAATTTCCTCTGAGCTAAAATCTTCCATCTTAAAGGAAGTTTGCAAAGACACAGGGAGCTCTAAAAAAGTGGTTCTCAACCTTACTGATGCTGCAGCCCCTAAATACACAGTTCTTTGTGTTGATCCCCAAACATAAAATTACACCAATACTAGTTTATACATGCAATTTTTCTACTGTTATGTATGTAAATATCACAGCCCACAGGCTGAGAACCCGTGCTCTGAAGGGAGATGGCAAAAGTTCATCCTGCTGGTCAGCTTGGAAGGGCAGGAAGAGAGCAATTGAATGCCTTCAGGAAGTCCCTGAAACTGGTGATGCATGTTAGATCCTCCTCTAAGTTTGGGTTACTATTGCTATGGTGAAACACCATGACCCAAACAAGTTGTAGAAGTAAGAATTCATTTGGCTTATGCTGCCACATCCATAGTCCATTACTGAAAGAAGTCAGGTAGAAACTCAAACAAGGTGGAAACCTGGGAGGAAGAGGCCATGCAGGGCTCAGCCAACTTTCTTACAGAACATAGGACCATCAGGCCACAATGGGCTAGGGCCCCTTTTAATCTTGAAATTAAGAATTTCCAGTCTCTTCTAATTAAGAAAATGCTTTACGGACTTGCCCACAACTGAATCATATGGAGGCATTTTCTCAACTGGGGTTCCCTCCTCTCAGAAGACCCTAGTCTGTATCAAGTTGACATAATATTAGCAAGGACAATTCCTTCTTCCCAAGTGTATACAAACAGTAAAGACTGTTGAGAGACGCTCAAACCACCTGAGCTGCCTGGAAAAGACACCCCAACCTGGTGAGCTGCCTGAAGACTCTGAGTGTGCGCTAGCATGCCCCCATGGTGGGGGCAACTTTTGTTAATGCATCTGCCTTTAAGTCATTTCTGCTCCTGCAAGTCACCTTTCACACAGACTCCTGTAAGTAACCCCAATACAAGCCTTGGTTACCAGCTGGACCTCATTTTGGTCCATTGCCTGTTTCCATCTACTGTGAGAAGAAGTTTGCTGGAGCCTCATGGGGACTGGGACTCAAAACTTCTGCCAAAGAAGCTAGTGAAGGGAGGGCCAGAAGACATCACAGAACAGTTGGTGAAACAAGGGACGGTTAGTGGGCAAAAGCATAACTCATGATCAAGGACACTCTTAAGGGTATCATGATATTATAAACATGAAAAGGATTGTTGAAAAAGGAACTTGAGGTCTGTGGGTCTGTTACTAGAGTGTTCATATTGTAAAAATAATAAAGCGCTAACATATTTATGTATTTGAACTTTTAAAATAATGATTCCCAATGAAAAATATGTTTTTCATGGGCGTGTATACACAACTAAGTATATTCTATAAGCACATCATATACACATAGTATGTCTTCTGATGTTCCCTATTTTTATCTTCCATTTATTTGTTTGTTTCATTCTTGCTTTGTTTTATTGTTTTTGTTACAGGTTTTCTTTATGTAGCCCTGACTGTCCTAGAATTCTACATAGATTCTATGTAGATCAGGCTGGCCTTGAACTCAGACACCTGGCTGCCTCTACCTCCCATGCGCTGAGATTAAAGGCATGTGCTACCACATCTGGCTCATTTATTTATTTTTGAAGACAGGGTTTCATGCATCTACAAGCTAGCTTCTGATCCACTAGGTAGTATAGTAGAGGATCACTTTGGATTTCAGGTCCTCCTAATTCAGTCTTCCCAGTGCTGAAATCATAGGCTCTCATCACCATGTCCAATTTGCGTGGTGCTGTGGCTCAAACCCAAAAGTTTGTGCATGTTAGGCAAGCACTTTGCCAACTGCATCCTTGGCCTAATTCTTTTTCTTTTTTACTAACACATTAATTTCTTGACCAACTAATAGTTTATTATTTATTATAACATTTTTATTTGTTTGTTTGGTTGTTTGACTTTTGAGACAGGTTTTCTCTGTGGCTTTGGAGCCTGTCCTGGAACTCCCTCTGTAGACCTGGCTGCCTTGAACTCACAGAGATCAGCCTGCCTCTGCCTCCTGAGTTCTGGGATTAAAGGTGTGTGCCACTACAGCCTGGCACATAACAACATTTTTCTAGTTGTAAAGTAATTATTTTCAAAGGCAAAATATTTCTAGTTCTGTAGGTGCCTGAGTAAATGACTAACCAATTAATCAGGAAGTCCAAGAAATTGGAACTAATTCCTAAGTGACCTGGGACAGCACCCTTGATATGCAACTATCTTTAATAGCACTTTGAATGAAACATGTCCTCCCTCCCCACCCCCAAGACTGGGTTTCTCTTTGTAGTCCTAGTTGTTCTGGAACTCACAGAAACCCACCTCCCTGTACCTCCCGAGTGCTAGGATTAAAGGCGTGCACCATCACACCCAGCTGATATATACTTTTTAACCCAGAGAGTTTCTTCCATTTTCTAATAAATAACAGAATGATGTTAAGTCTCCAAATAAAATCCTTGCAATATACAAAACAATTTTGTTCTACTTATAAAAGTATGGATTCAGTCTACCACTTTCCAGTCCTTTCCAGACCCCTCAAAAGCTGTGAGGAGAAAATAGCAGGCAGAGTTTTCGAACTCTTTAACTCCTTAACTGAACCTTAAGTTTGGACCCAAGGACTGATGATGAGCAATGGGACTCAGGGACAAAACCAATGAGTCAGTATCTTCCTCGAGTTTTAGGCTCTGGCACTGTCATTAAAACAAAAGCTTCCTGAGAGACAGGGCCATGTGTGTCCAGGCCCCTGCTTCATTTGAACAGGTCTAGTGCAGTATCTGACACACAGTAGGTACTCAGTCGATATTGGCTGAATTAGTCACTTTTTAAAAATTGCCACACTAAAACCATGGGGAAGTGGAGGATATCACTTTTAAACATTATCCATGGGGAGGTGGAGGATATCTTTGAACATTCTCAAATTGTTAATTGATTAACAATTTTAATCACAGAAGCACATATTTTTGCCAAAATCTGCATTTTTATATTCATCTTATAGATAAGACTGCCAAGGCTAACTCAAAGTGTCTTCTTGACTGTGGCTTAGCCTAGCAACTCGGAGGCAGAAATCATGATGCCTAGTACTGATTTGCTGACCTGTCTGTTGGTAAGCTCTAGACAGAAGCTGTAGGTGGACACCCTGGGGTCCTTTGAGTGAACAGGATGCTTTTCAGTTAGTAACTTTAGAGAGACATTTAAAACATTGTTATTTTCTGAATTGGTGTAATTGATTTAAAAAAATAACAACAACAAAAAATCCAAGCCATACAAAACTCTTACATACATTTGTGGGCGTGCCTACTTTCTTCCTGAATATGACAGCCTCACTGTTAGCAGCAATGTGTTTCATAATATCGCCATATGATTGAACACACACAGTAACGAAATAGGTTTTTCTCCACCCTTACTGGAGTTACTACTCAGAAAAAAAGTGATACTCATACCAAGTGAGTTCTTGAAAATGTTATGTCCCATCTGAATCACCAGCTGTGTTTTTAAGATGACAAGCGACATAACACTTAGAGTTGCCCAGGACGCTTTAGGCACTGCTTCGGCACTAACGTAACCTTTAAATGTCTCCTCTGAAAGGGTAACAGCAGTAGCATGACCCTTGTCCAAATGGACCCGCCTGTCTTGCTTCACTCCCTGGATGCATGGAAGTCTGCTGTTGTTCTCCACATGTGCGTCACAGTATCTTTCTGTTGGCACACAGCAAGGCATTGTGGCACCTTTGGAAACTAAGTCTTGGCTGTAACTGTAGTAATCTATGTGTTAGATGGCTTGGGCCATCCAGATGCTTTGACATTCTTTCAACGAAGCAACAACATTCTCTTGCGTAATGTGTACATCTTCAAACTCACTCAGTTTTATTTGTTTAATTTTTTATTACATTTATGTATTTATTTTTGTGTCTGGGGTGCACCTGTGGAGGTCAGAGACAACTTTCTGGAACTGATTCTGTCCTTTTTCTTTTTATAATGTGGGTTGCAGGCATCAAATTCAGGCCTTCAGGCTTGCCAACAACCACCTCTGCCTGCTAAGCTATGGTGCAGCCCCACCTCCTTCCAAAAGCAACTTTATAGAGCACAGTTTCAACCAGCACTTGTTCCTTCTGTCATTCTGATTTCCTGAGACATTGGTGCTACTCTAAACAGGAAGCAGGAAAGTAGTTCAAAAGGGTCTTAACCTTTGCAGGGAGGCAGAATATCCCAACAGAATCTTAGAGTGTTTGGTCTGCTTTTTAGTTACTCCTCAAACAAGATGGAGAGACATTTGCTGCAAACAATTTCTTCTATAAAATAGTTTCACAAAGAAGTGCCTGTGGAACAGAACTAAGATTCCACACAAAACAGACTATTCAACATTAGTGTTAATAATAACACAAATTTTAATATGAACAAAAAGAGTAATATTGGGAATTAAATTATTGACTTAATAAAGCATTGCCCTTCCCAAATTAAAACTTAAAGTATTCAAATAGGAAAAGAAGGGTTGGAGATGTAGCTTGGTGTTTACTATGGGTACAGTTAATGTAGATGTAGCTTGGTGTTCACTATGGGTGTAGTTAGTACAGATGTAGCTTGGTGTTCACTATGACGTAGTTAGTATAGATGTAGCTTGATGTTCACTATGACGTAGTTAGTATAGATGTCTTGGTGTTCCTATGGGTGCAGTTAGTACAGATGTAGCTCTTGACTTTCAACCTTAGCTCTGTAGAAAGAGACAAAGAGGAAGAAGGAAAGAGAGAGAGAAAAAAAATAAGAATTTTAAGTTTTTCTTTTAAAATATCTTCATGTTCTGATTTCACACACACACACAAACGTGTCTAAACACACATAATCTTAATGTATGTATACTTAACACCAAGCTCCATCTATAGAAAATGAACAAATTGTGTACATTCTTGGTGGTGATTTATTTCTGATTGGAAGGTTAGCATTATGGATAATTTTGAGTTTTTAGTTTACTTTAATATAAATTGAATATTCTATAATAAACACTTATTATTATAACTATTTTTGATAAAAAATATTATGATGAATATTTAGGTAGAGGTTCCTTTGCTCGTCAAGCATAAAACTTCTGACTCCCAAGTTAGGGTGGAAGACTATGAGTATGGACAAAATCAACTGGAGCAGGCCTGGAATTTGCCAGGTCAAGTTGAGTCACAGGGAAGAAACCACAAGAGCAGAGACAGGAGGTAACCCTGGGGGAGAGGAGCTACATACAACCAATGGATCACTGTGAACACTTTCCTACATTGGCGCCTTTTAGGTCCACCTGCACCAGTTAAGCTGCTGGTTAGGCAGACAAATCTATAGGGAACAGGGAGTCTTTTTACACTAAAGAAAACTGAGGTTAATGGTAGAACTTAATTTAGGAACCACTTAAAGACTTTTCTTTCTGTCTTTTGCTTCAGAAAGAATACTTTATGCATTGCTGTTAACAGAGCAAAATCTAGAAAGTCATACTGAAACAGCCATATTATTGAGAAACTACTGATTTCATAGGCCAAACAGGCGTGATGAAGGCTAATGAATTGGAAAGGCCTAAGGAAGAGGACAGATGGGCACAACATGAAGTGTCTTGCATAGTGTACTAGGTGCCACAAACTGTTGCATCTAGAAGCCACACACACGTGTGGGCCACATATATTCATATCTTACTTTATCAACCATGAGACTGAGTGAAATTCAGTGAGCTATGGTTACATGCAATGCAGCAAAAGTCGGATAAGGGCCTTGATGGATTAACTGTCCACCTACCTTCCAACCTTCACCATATTCCTTTAAAGGACTGTTCTAAGTCCATTGCAGTCCTATGCATCTATTTACTTCTGCACACGCACACCACTCAGGATCTCTGTTGCCTACCTCCTGTGTGCCCACTGGCTGACTTTGCTCACATAGCTTCTGATATTTTTTGCCTCCTGCTTTTTCAGTTGACAAGAATATTCCCCATTCTGTGTGAACACACGGGCAATTTCTGCCTATCTCTAGGGCTCTATGGCAATGCAATCTTTCTGTCCTTTCTTCCTGAAGTATTATTCCCAGGCAGGTTTAGTGCTTCTCAGGTATATTTCTATACATTCATGCATACATGCTTGCATAAATACATACATATATACATACATACATACATACATACATACATACATACATATAATATTTTAAGGAGACGGATTTTGTTTCTTTGTTAAGATAGGGTCTCACTGTGTAGCCCTGGCTGTTCTGGAACTTGATATGTTGACCAGGCTGGCCTCAAACTCAGAAATGCTCCTGCCTCTGCCTGCCAAGTGCTGGGGTTTGAGACGACTGTTAACATGGCTCTTTTCCTCAGTAGACTTGACTTAGGAAGTGGCCATACCTTCTTCATCGGTATCTCTGCCACACATGGAGTTTTTCAGAAAATACTTTAAGATTACATTTACATATTTTAATTTAAGATGTTGTATATGATTGGGGCAGGAGTTGGATACCATCTCTAGGCAGACCAAAAGGCTGGGGTAAAGCATGTGCAAATTCCAGACTCCATTTCCAGACACATTTTCTCCAGGCATCTGATTTTGTGCTTTTCCTCTGTTCTCCATGCCTACCAGTGTTACTCTGTCTACTGTCACCCAGGGAGCCAGAGCCTTGACTGCACGGGATAGGACGCCCTTGTTCCTTCCATCAAGGCAGGACACACACGGCTGTTACCAGCTAAATGGCAGTGTGGAAACAGTTGGCTTAGCCAACAACTGCCCGAGTGCCACAGTGAGTGTCTTTTCTGTAATTATTGCATTTAATACAGCTAGTTACTGGCACAAAAGGGCTTCCGGATCCAGCAATTTCCACTGGGGGCTGTTTAGGAATGCACAGGCCCATCATTTAGTCCTGATATTGTTGGCTTGTCAGAATTGATCATAGCTCTTGACGGGAACACCTCTAGCTCTCTTTTTTACCGAGTGCCTCAGAGTGACATTTCACATTGTTTAAGTAGGACTGATCTGTTAGTTTATATTTGATCTGAAGCTGCAGATCAGATGACCTCCCTCAGGGCCTAAATACATGAATCCTTTTCGCATGTTATAATTAATAGTGGAGCCGAGAGAGAAATTCGTAACAAGGGGCCGAAGAGCTGGGCAGAGCTGCTTGTCAGCAAGGAGGAAATTCCACTCCAGATTAGCTTATTTTTAAGCACGTCAGGCTCTACACACAAACATGATCTATTGCTTCCTTGTAGTGTCTGTTTGGGCCGCATGCTCCAGGCGGTGTCGACTCTGCTGTAAATTTTGTCTGAGTCAGGGCAATTCTGATTGATCTCTGAGTGTAAAATCGATAAGAAGACACTGTCATTTTCTTAAAGGATGAGCTAGAAAAGGGAAATAAATTAAGACTCCACTGAGTGTCTATCTTCAGTGCTCATTAATTCAGTGTGGTCTGTACTTTGTTAATGTTCCAGCCTCCGCTTTAATCTTCCAGGTGCTCATCCTGTGACTACTTGCCAGAGCCCTTTCTTGTGTTATGTATATTTCATCCCACTGCAGGAGGGGGACAAATGCTTCCTCTCCTCTCTCCCAGAGCTCCTGATTAATCCATTTTATTATTTTGGAAGAATACATCACCATGGGCGCTGATTAACTTTAAAATGGCCAGAGTCAATCCCCCCATCTCTCCTTCTCCTTCCACTTCCTCATCAGGGAACATTCATTTGTCTTGGGCAGTTTGGACAAATAAGAATTCTGAGCATGTTTGCATTATATGATAAATTCCATTAAGATTAATTTTTCTCTTCCACTTCACTCTCCTTCCTTCCCTCTCCTTCCCCCTCTCTTTCTCTCTTTATCCCTCTTTCTTCTTTTCTTCCTCTCTCTTATCCCATTTCTTCCCTATTCTTTCTCCATTCTCAAGAGATATATTCATTTGACTTGAACAGTTTGGGCAAAATAATTACCAAATATTTTTGTCTTCTCGAATAAACCCCATAAGAGCCAACCCAGCTCTGTGTCTACCTCTATCTCTCTGCCTCTCTGCCTCTGTGTGTGCCTACTTCTGTCTCTCTGCCTCTCTTACCCCTTCTCCCGACTCTTTTTCCTTCCCCCTTTTCTCTCCTCATTTTCTTTTCCTCATTTTCTCTTTCTTCTCCACTTTTCCTTCTTCCTCCCTCTCTGACCCTCTATTTCTTGTGCCTGAGACATTTTATAAGCTGTTTTCTTAGATTTTCTCAGTCTCATAGCTTCATGTCCATCAGGGCTTTCCCACTATATCTCCAGAGCAGTAGCACACACACACACACACACACACACACACACACACACACACACGATTTGAAACTCTGGGACTAGGATATGATTCAGAGCTAGAGCAATTGCCCAGCATTCATGAGACCCCAAGTTCCATTCCCAGGACTGAAAAAGAAAGACATCGGAGATTTTATGGCTCACAAAACTGGTCGTTGACTTTCAAGGTCTGCATTTCATTACTCAGAGAAAGGACATGATAAGCAAATGCCCCTCCCCTTGCATTTGGCATTTCCAGTAGCACTGTGGTGTTCTGTAGGGACTGAGAATCTAGTTTTGTTGGTAGCTGTATCCGTGGTGCCTGTGAGTGGAGGAGGTGAATTCCATGTTCCCCAGCCATTGCTCATTACCGACACATTCTCAACACCTCACGAGACACTGTTGTCACAGCGTTAGCTGGTACTGGAAATCCATGGGGAACAATCAAAGTCTCGATACCTTCTAATTACTTATTAGAATATATCTAGATGGTATAAAATTTCTTCTGTTTTGTCAAAAAAAAATGCCTAGTCCCAAAAGAGGAGGGAGGATTAGAAATATCTAGATCAATTTGTTTAAAAACAGCATTAAATTCATATTCATGAAGGGTGTTTACTTTCTTTAACAAAGCACACTACAGGCCAATTAATTATTTCTCAGGGAGAGGTCATTTAGAGGACTCTGTGTCTCCATCTTTCTGACTGAGCATACTAAATGAATAGATTTGCAAATTTAATCTAAAAGTGAGAACGAATTTGGCCTTGAAATTATTTGGCTTATCCCTCGTCTTTTAAACACTGGTCTTTATGCATTTTGGGTGCCACAATACAACCAAATAACACTTTGAAATTTGAAAATAGTATGTAAATTTTTTTCAGAATTAACTTTAAGAAGAAAATATGTATGAAAGTAATCTATTTAGCACCCGGCCTGCCTCCTACCATCAATATGGCGCCACTGTAGTTCTTCACAACAGAGATGCCCCAGGAAGATGCTCGGTGGACCAAGCATAGCAGTGAGGACTTGCATCTTTCTGTTTCCCTTTTGTTCCTAATATCTGACAATGTAAGAAAATGTATTTTTCTTGAAGGATCATAAATAGCTCTTTTTAAACAAGATATTTGAAGATATAGTTAAATGGTTATTAGTACCCACAGGGAAGTCTATGGGTTGTAGAGGAACACATTTATATCCCCACTTTTACTGTGTGCTTGGCTTTCTGTCTTAAGATCCAGAGAATAAGTGGAATGAATGTAGAACTCATGAAGGCCATTTCTTCCTGTGCCTGCCAGAGATGAGCCCTACGTCACAGGGTTTCAGAAGCAAACAGGCTATAGCAGGGTTTACCCATTGATGGTTTCACCTTTGTCATGTACAGATCTGGTGACCTGAGACCAAAAGTTGCTTAAGTCATTTCAATTTTCTCATCTCCAAAATGAAGTAATGATTCTTCTCACATGAAACTTTTGAAAGCATGAGTGTTACTGGGTCTTGTGGCAGCAAATAATACGTGCCTGCCTTTCTACCACTCCTGTTTATTACTGTTGTAGTCTTTTATTGGGTCCAAAGAGCCTAGAGAATTTGGAGTTGTTCAGCAGGACACATGAAGTACTGAAGAGTGATAGATAGTTCACACATTCCCAATTCTAATTACATTGAGTAAATATTGGAATATAATCCATTCACATCAAACACGAGATCACTTTAGGAAAGGCTGGGGCTTCTCTTGAGGCTGTTTTTATGTTATATGTTTTCATGTAACATGCAGAGGTGTCTGCTGTAACAACAGGCGCAGTCACATGACTGTCTTGATCTGATATTGACAAGTACGGAATGAAAAGTTAACTTGCATTTACATGGTATTCATCTTTTCATGGCCATTAGACACCCTACTGAGATGGCTTGGCTTTGAAACCGCCTAGGGTAGAGAGGGAATGAAGAAAAGGCATACACTGAAGAGTTTCAGACATACATATAAAAAGCAGGGGTCAGACAGCTGTGTGTCCTCTGGTGGAGTGGCACCAGTGACAACTGCAGAGAACCTCGGTGTACAACCCAGAGGAGGAGCTCCTGTAGGAGGACAGTCATAGGCTGTTAACATCAGGGAGGAGGAAGTGCAGTTGCCAGTTCCTGTGCACAGCTGTCGATACTTGTAAACACTTGTGCTTGAACCAGAGCAATGCTTTCCCATTCCTGCAGTCTCAGGCAGTGGATCTGTGACACGTGCACACCCTTGTAAACAGTACACATTCCCCCCAGGCTTCCTTGGATCCCTACAACCAGAAAGTCCAAACAGATGAAAAGGCAGAAACTTTGTTAATGAGACAGAAATTAAAATTTTCTTCATGTCTATGCGTGTGCTGTGGAGGGTAATTTTAATATGATAAGAAGTGAAATGTGTATTCAATCTGACTACTCAGTTATACTTTTAGGAATGTAGATAAACTAATTCAACAAGTGTGTTCAGATGTTCAAACATGGCTATTTAGTCAGTATTCCTTAAGAAATTCTTAATTGATTTTTCAGTAAAAAAAACAAATTGTGATTTTTTTAACTGCCATTGAATCCTATACATAAGTTTACAATGTTGAGCATGCATTCTCATGGTACCCAGATTGACCTTGTTGAGATCATTTGGAAGAGTAGCTGCTAAGAAGGAAAGAATATCTTTTGGATGGAGTATGTTTGGGTAAGCTTTAGGGTGTCTAATATTGTTTGAATTTTTAGAGTGACTAAGATTCATGATGGTAATTAGGTAATCAGGAAAAGTAATAGGGGTTTATTCTTAGTCAGAGGTGTTGAGAAGCTTATGCTCAGTGCTAAGAGAAGAGTATTTTTGTAGGACTGCAGGGCACCTTTGTTCTGTCCCACCTGGCTAGCTTACACCCAAAATAATCACACAGAAACTGTATTAATTTAAACACTCCCTGGCCCATTAGTTCTAGCCTCTTATTGGCTAATTGTTACATCTTGATTCAACCCATTTCTAATAATCTTTATGTCACCATGAGGTAGAGGCTTGCCGGGAAAGATTCAACATGTCTGACTTGGCAGCTCCATGGAGGCTCTCTATCTGCCCTTCTTACCAGCATTCAGTTTTGTCTACTCTGCCTACCTAAGTGCTGCCCTATCAAAAAGTCAAGGCAGTTTCTTTATTCATCCAATGAAAGCAGCACATAGACAGAAGAACCTCCTACACCATTTCTTCTTTTTCTGTTTAAGCAAAAAGGAAGGCATTAACTTTAACATAGTAAAATTACATATAAAAACAGTTATCAAGCAAGAATTACAGTTACAATATTTATATCTACTTTATCTTTTATAAGGAAAACTATAACTATCTATCTATTCTTCAGCTCTATCAAAGACTCCAGAAGGATATAATATTACCTAAGTGAACTAGAAGTGCACTGTAAGCAACTTCCAAATCTGTAGAATTGACAGAGACATCTCACTGCCTGTATAGTCACCCAAAGTTCTTCTGTACCATTGGGGCATCCATCTTCAGCCTACAGGCCCATAGTATCCAGTAGACTTCCATGAAGCAGAAAATTTCAAAGACAGTTCTGCCTATATTGGCAGTTTTCACTCACTTTCTTCTATGTCCTGCAGAATATCTCACAGACTTTTTCATGAAACAAGAACCCCGAAGAACCATCCCACCTTTACGCAAGTTTAGCAGTCATCTCTCTGTGGGTTCTTCATGTCCAGTTTATGCAACAGTCCAGGCAAAAATAGTTTCTTGCCAAATGGCTATCAAAGTACTTAAGGAGCCTCTTTAATGCCCATCTTCCTCTCGAAGTAATTAGTGCTGCCAGGAGCATATGTGTCTCATTGTCATGAAAAGCCCTAAGTTATTAACACATTTAATATCTACCATATTTTGTAGTCTTTGAAAGATATGAAGAATGCCTATCTAACTGAAATATACCTCTGTATATCGAGAAAATCTAACTAACATGACTACAAGCTTGACTTATTGATTGATATTATTGATGATTATCCATTAACCTATATTTCCTAAGGGTTTGGGGTAATGGGTTCAATCCATGTTCTTCCTTTTGTATATTCACTCCTTGCCATTTTTTCATATTTTTAATGTCTACATAAAGAAGCTGGAAAAATCCCACATTAGTGAATTAATGGAACATTTGAAAATTTTAGAACAAAAAGAAGCAAACTCATCTAAGAGAACTATACTGCCAGAAATAATCAAATTGGAGAGCCGAAATCTACAAAATAGAAACAAAGAAAACAATACAAAGAATCAATGAGACAAAAAGTTGTTTCTTCGAGAAAATCAACAAAGTAGGCAAACCTTTATCCAAACTAACCAAAAGGCAGAGAGAGAATATCCAAATTAACAAAATCAGAAATGAAAAGGAGGACATAACAACAGACATGGAGGAAATACAGAGAATCATCATGTTATATTTCAAAAACCTATACTCCACAAAACTGGAAAACTTAATGGAAATAGACAACTTTCTGGATAAATATCACTCACCAAAATTAAATCAAGACCAGATAAGCAAATGAAGCACACCTATANAAAAAAAAAACAAAAAAAAAAAAAAAAAAAAAAAAAAAAAAAAGCCTAGAACCAAATGAAATGTTTTCAGCTAAGAATTCTACAAGACATTCAAGGAAGAACTAATACCAATACTCCTCAAGTTATTCCACACAATAGAAACAGAAGGAACATTGCCAAACTCTTTTTATGAGGCTACAATTACCCTGATACCTAAACCACAAAAAAAAAAAAAAAAAAATTACAAGGCTGGCTAGCCAGTGCCCCCCCCCCAGAATCTGCCTGTTTCCATCTGCCAGAGCTGAGATTGCTGACAAGTGCCACTATGCCCTGATTTTGATGTGGGTCCCAACGATCTTAACTCAGGTCCTTAAATTTGCACAGCAAACCCTTTCCACATGGAGCCCTCTCTCCAGGGTTAGTTCATTTGTAAAATGTCGACAACTGCATTTAACATAGGGAAGATAAGAAATACTGTTAATTACACACCATAGCAGTTTGTTATGTTATTGTCAAACACCAGCGTGTGGTTGTTTACACAGGGCATTACCACACATCTGATGTTTGTCAACTCTGATGTGGAAAATAATAAATGGGTCAAATCCCCCAGCAGAGATCATTTGTGTGAAAATGAGTGGCATAGAATTGAAATAAATTTGGGCTCAATAATATTTTTCTTGGGGAAATAGAAGCAGGCAGGGAATGTTGTCTTGAGTCAGGGGAAGAACTGGGAATTTTTTTTTCATTAAATGTGTTGCCTTTTATTTGAGATGTTAGACTAAAAATGCAAATTTAAAGAGAGTATGATTTTTTCTTTATGGTGTCAATCAATGAGATGATTACAAAATAGAATGTAGGATTTGGCCCCAGATTTGCTATTAAATGACAGCCATACCTTAACAGTGTGAAGTCCAGTACTACAAGCTTCAGTCTGTCCAGTCGCCATCTCAGTTCCCACCAGTAAAGTGGGTTCACTACCACCTGCCTCATAAATTGTTCCTGAAGTTATATTTAAAAATATTGGTATTGCATATAGTATAGAACTTGATCAAAATGATGTCTGTGTTCCAAGAAGGAAATTACAGCTATTTTACTTTAAGAGATTATAAATACCTGGGGTAGTATTTCATTCTCTTCTACCTACCTAGACTTCAAGAGCTTTTCTGATTAGACACTGTTAATGTCTTTGTCCTATAAAAACATTCAAAGGATTTTTATTCTATTTTCCATAAGCATTCACGTCCTTTGGCAAGCACTGTTTTATACTGTTCCCTACAAGGAAGAGATATGGCTTTTGAAAGCCTTGGATTTTTTTTTTATCTTGAACCAATTGTCATTTCGTTAAAGTGCTCTGCTGAGGTATTCATTCGCATGCATTCATTAGGATGAATTGCAGCTCTTCTCTGTAACAGCAATATCATAGGCTCAGTCCACATGTCCCCAAACCACAGCTACAGGCAAAGTTCTACTTCCTGAGGGGCATAAAGATCTACAGGTTTGTTCTGGGCTTCATGAAAAAAAATCCTGCTTCCAGATTATGAGAACACAAGCCCAAACAAGAATCAGATACCAAGTACTAAAATGGATGTTGAAGAATAAATTTTTTTTTTCAAATTGTAGTAAAATGTACACAAGTTTTTAATTAGCTTAACCATTTGTATATACTTGTACAATTCATTGCCACTAAATCCATTCCCAGTGTTGGGCAATCAGCATCTCATCCCCAATCTAACTTTGTCTGTTTTAATTAATACATTCCTATTCTCCCTACCTGTGCTGGGTGTGGTGGTTTGTTTAAGACTGTCCCCCATTGGCTCATAAATTTGAATGCTTAGTCACCAAGGAGTGGAACTGTTTAAAAAGATTAGAAGGATTAGGAGATGTGGCCTTGTCTTTGTCAGCGTTCTATTGCTATGAAGAAACGTCATGACAAAGGCAACTCTTATAAGAGAAAGCATTTAATTGGGAGCTTGTTTACAGTTTCAGTGCTTTGGCCCATTACCATTATGTTGGGAAGCATGGTAGCCACACCAGACAGGTGTTGGAGCAGTAGCTCAGAGCTATATCATGATCTGTAAGGAGAGAGAGAGAGACAGAGAGAGAGAGAGAGAGAGAGAGAGAGAGAGAGAGAGAGAGAGAGAGANGAGAGAGAGAGAGAGAGAGAGAGAGAGAGAGAGAGAGAGAGAGAGAGAGAGAGAGACAGAGAGACAGAGAGACAGAGAGAGAGAGACAGAGAGAGACTCGGCTTGAAATGGCTTTTGCAACCTCAAATTGTACTCCCAGGAACACACTTTCTCCACCAAGGCCACACCTCCTAATCCTTTTAATCCTTTCAAATAGCACCACTCCCTGGTAACTAGGCATTCCAATATATCAAACTATGGGACCATTCTTATTCAAACCAGCACAGGCCTTGTTGAAGGAAGTGTGTTATTGGAGATGGGCCATGACCAGTCTCGCGCTCTCTGCCTTCAGGTGTAGCTTTGGTCTGCTGCTCCAGTACTTGCTGCCTGCCTGCTGCCATTCTCTGTCCTGGTGATAATGTACTAACTTCTCACACTGTATTCCAGCCCCCTATTAAATTCTTTCTCTTGTAAGAGTTGCCTTGGTCATGGTGTTTCTTCACAACAATAGAGAATCGACTAAGACACTGGGTAAGCTCTTTTCTACCTGCTGTCTCTATGAATTTGTTCAATCTCTGTATCCCACATAAACAAAATCATACAATGTTTATTCTTCTGTGTCTGGATCTTTTCATTAAGCAGAATGCTTTAGGGCCCACCCACATTGTGCCATTCGTAAAAATTTTGTTGGTTCTTATGACTGAATTGTATTCTGTATTATGTTGGCCCCGCTCATCTGCACATGGACTCCTGAGATAGGGTCTTTCCATGCAGTCTAGACTGGCTTCAAGAGTTCCATCCTGCCTTCACTCTGCCTCGACCTTCCAGGGTTGGGATTGCAGGTGTGTGACACTATATCTGGCCTTTACTTCGTTTTGAAATCTCTGTAGTTGTTTGGTACATTGTTACTCTAAAAATATATTCTGAAAATTAATCCCTTGACAGGTTTGTGTTCTATGTAAACTGTCTTTTTAAATTTCACTTTATCTATTGTTATTGTGTGTTTGAGTAGGGTATGGGGAGAAGGCATGCATATGGAGATCAGAGGACAGCTTTGTGGAGTTTATTCTCCCCTTCCATCTTTATATGAGTTCTGGCGATTGGACTTAGGTCATGCAGTTGACACAGCAAACACTTTTACCCACTGACCCACCTCACTGGCCCTTTTGGCTTTCTTGATAGTCTGCTTTGATGTTCAAAGGTTTACTTGCAATAATTCTTGCTGCAACTTGCCTCTGTCTCCTGGTATCTCTCACCATCAGCTGTGTCTTGTTTTATGGAGCTCTGTGCTGGTGACGAATTTCTTCTACAGCCAACATGATGCTCAAAGTTACATACAACGAATGTGTCCTGCATACCCTCCCCAGCAGCCGCATGGTGCCTCATCCTTTCCTCTCTGTGAAAGAAAAGACAAGGCAAGGCTTCAGTAGTATTTGTGGTCTGAGAATATGCTGTGTGGGGAGTGTGTACCCCTTCTAGTCCTTTTTTATTCAGGTATAGAGATCATCTCTGTCGCTTAGGGTGCACTTAAACACCTCAAATTCAGTGTTGAAAATCCCTTTCCCACTACACTAAGTATTTGAGAAATCCTTGTTAAAATAAGACTTCTCTCAATATTATATGACTCCTAATTTATTTCTTCCTTCTTTCTTTCTTTCTTTCTTTCTTTCTTTCTTTCTTTCTTTCTTTCTCTCTCTCTCTCTCTCTCTCTCTCTCTTTCTCTCTCTCTCTTTCTTTCTCTTTTAAATTTTTACTTGTCATTGCTAAAGAGCCTTCCAGGGACTTCATGAACACTAAGTATATGCCCTACCATTAAGTCCCACCCTCTCTGGCCATTGCTCTTCAGTTCTTGTTTAATTTTGTCAAATTTTTAACTCAATGGGATTAAAAGTAGAGAGGGAAAATCAGAAAGGAAATCAGTCATTTCTGACGCCATCCTGAGAGGAGCGTGGGGACCTAGGAGACCAGAAACGTCAGTGCCAACCTCAGAAATGCCACAGTCTAATTCTGCTTCAGGACATTGCAAGCCGTTCTTATCAGTTACCGGGTCACTTGTGCAAATCAAACACTCTCAGAACAGATCCTGAATATCAGTGCCTGGGATCTTAGGGTGTGGCTTAATCTAAAACAAAAAACAAAAATGGAAAGATCAGAAACAGCAGAACACTCAGAGGGCCACACTCGCTTCTCTTTCACCAATGGTGGGGCCTGGTGAACACCTTCAAGGAGCAGCTCAGGCACACTCAAGCACAAGTGTGACTGCCTCATCTGAGCTCCAAGAGGAAACAGAAACACAGTACTCAGTGGAATCATATTAGATGTACAGAAAAGGCTTTTCCAGAAAGAGGCTAGGAAACCGCTGGTAAGAAATCTCACTGGGAAACAAGATGCATCAGTAAAGGACCAGCATGGACAGCTCTTAGCTTTCCCACAGGGTTGGTACCTGAGGTGTGTCACAGTCGGGACCTTTCTATCACCCATAAGATCCTCTTCACTGCCCAGTCCATAGGCCCTTGCACACTGGTCTCAGTCTTTGGTATTGGGGTCAGCAAACTTTTCAATATAAACCATATGGTAAATACTTCTGTAGTTGGGATTTAGGAGGCCCAAGCTTAGGATTCTGTACTGTGATTTGTATAAACAGACTGTGTGCTATTAAAGATGGAAAGCTGGGCTGGGGACAGAGCTGGCAGAATACTTGCCTAGAAAGCATGAAGCTCTGGGTTTGGTCTCAGCATCAAATAAACTGAGCTTAGTGGTGTATGGTTGTGATCCCAGCACTCTGTAGGTAGAGCAGGACGATCAGATGTTTAAGATTCTGTGTTACATATCAAGCTCAAGGCCGGGGATACATGACACCTGTCTAAAAGAACACATTCTTAGCCTGATTTTGGTCCCTGACCTGTAATTTTCTGATCTCTATTTTTTTATTATTAAAAATTTCTGCCTCCTCCCCACCTCCCATTTCCCTCCCCTCCCCCCACTTCCCTCCCCCTACCTCTCCAGTCCAAAGAGCAGTCAGGGTTCCCTCCCCTGTGGGAAGTCCAAGGTCCTTCCCCCTCTATCCAGGTCCAGGAAGGTGAGCATCTAAACAGACTAGGCTCCCACAAAGCCAGTACATGCAGCAGGATCAAAACCCAGTGCCATTGTCCTTGGCTTCTCAGTCAGCCCTCACTAACTGCCATGTTCAGAGAGTCCGGTTTGATCCCATGCTTTTTCAGTTCCAGTCCAGCTGGCCTTGGTGAGCTCCCATTAGATCAACCCCACCGTCTCAGTGGGTGGGAGCACCCCTCGCAATCCTGGCTTCCTTGCTTATGTTCTCCCTCCTTCAGCTCCTCATTTGGGCCGTGGGGGCTCAGTCCGGTGCTCCAATGTGGGTCTCTGTCTCTATCTCCATCCATCGCCAGATAAAGTTTCTATGGTGATATGCAAGATATTTATCAGTGTGGCTACAAGATAAGGCCATTTCAGGCTCCCTCTCCTCAGCTGCCCAAGGAACTAGCTGGGGATTGATATCTATTTTTTTTTTTTTTATGACTGGTCTATACTTGGGGTCTCACAATCAATGCCAAACACTAGTAGCATGATCAATTTGGAAGTTCTTAATTATACAGATTACAAAGCATTTTGTCCTCAGAGGAACTAGACTATGAAGTCCCTTTCAAGGCTATGCTTAAACAATAAAAAATAACTTGTTTTTTTTCCAGTAATATAAATTGATATTACAAGAGTTGGACAAGTCTAAAGGCTGTCCTCCCTGCCCTGATCTTGCATGAGTGTTGAGAGGTGCAGTGTAGCCATCTCACTACCATGGTCACAATGGGGACTGCTGAGCAGGACCAGAGGTTAGAACCATGAGTGAGATAATGTCTATAGTGTGCTTTGAGATCCTGAGAGGAAATTTTCTTTGTAATTAGAAAGTAATGCTGCATTATTACTCTTATTATGACTGTCACCATTATTAAAGGCAGAGCCAGGAGACACAGCCCTTGCAATGAGAAAAGCGGAGTAAAGCCAAGTAACTCATAAAGGAAGTGGTTCATGCACCAGTTATGAGCTTTCAGTTTGTAATTACAGTGCTCTGGGTGGCTTTCCATGTACCAGTTGTTATTCATCTAAAAGAACAACCCTGGACATCTGGAATAGCTCCCAAAAGGTACCCATCCATGCCAAGCTCAAAGACAGCCAAGAAGGTCCTGGGTTACCACTGAGCTGTAGAGCTGAAATGCAACTACTTACTAAGGGCCACCTTCTCATCCACACATGAGAAATTGACCTGTTGATTCAAAGTGTGAATCTGACATATTCAGAGGCTGGGGGATGGGAGGTAGTTACCAGAGGAGTTGTCTTTTCTCTTCACCTCTTCGCACACAAAGTGCACCCAGCTTTTACTTACAACCAGTTGATGCCAAGATGTGAGAATTCCACACTGTTCTCTTCAATTTCTGAATTCTTGTTCTATTTCACCAAATCTATGATCTCCACATGTCAAGTGACAAAGAATGAAAGGTAAGGTTAAGGAGTAAACAAAAAATCAAGGCAGGGCTTGATGGAGACTCTCAAAGCCAGCGCAGTCTCTGACCCAACATAGAAGTCCTTGAGACCATGGAAGGGTGTCCCCAGAGGTCAGATGACCTGTTCATGTACATGTTTCAAATCTCATTGTAAGCTCTTTAAGAAAGTGGAAGAGAAGCTGTGGTCTAGTGCAGAGCTCCAAGACCTATGGCTGAGTTAGCCCAGAGAATGCCAGGCAGGACGCTCCTGGCTTCTGAGGTTGGAGTGTGTTTCCTGGTTTGGCTCTGTAGATAGAAAGCCTGAATTCCTGTCACTTGCCACTTAACACTACCCAACATGCGGTCTTTCAGTTTACCTTTTTAGGAATTCTGTATCTACAGAGAGATACCAGTATTACTTTCTACGGTCATTAAACTGAGGAACAGACATTTTAAAGCCTGTCATTAGCAAGTGTTTTTGCAAAAGCTAATTTATAAATATAAAAGTTAACTACCCATCTTTTTCCAGATGAAATAAACACAGTCTCATCAAGTCCTTGAAGAAAAAGAGCTTTTATATATA
>NW_026068068.1:2734361-2781616 GCF_014885135.2 Alexandromys fortis | reverse complement strand
TATATCCTAAAAACTATATTGCCGACCTTATTCACTAGCGGAAAGTCAATGAGAACATGGGCAGAGCCTTTGGACATCAGGAGTAAAAAAATCCACGTGTGTTTGGAGAGAAATGAGAAATTACATTTTAATCTTTCAGCCCTTTTCTTTGAAGACAAGTTCTATGTGTCTACTTTTGGTTCATATTTCCAATACCTGAGTTGCATGTAATTATCACTTCCATTTTACACTTAAAGAAGATAAGGCTCACAGAGGCCAGATGTTCTATGTTGTGGATGGGTCTATTCTGTTATGGACTTCATACTAAGACTGCATGTCAGGTTACAAGGTTGGCTACTAGACAGATGCCCAAATAGCAAGCAGTAAATACTGCTTACTCAGCTGTCTGTAGATTAGTGAAACCGTGAGCCATTTGGGGCTGCTATGACAGTTCCACCATGTGGGTGACCCAGCCTGAGTCCTTGATCTTTAGCTTATGGCTTGTTCCTCATATTCTAACCAAATGATTTTAGTTCTCAAATTCACATGTTAGTTCTAGCTAGCAGGAAGGGGAGGAGAAAAGAACAAAGGTGTCTCCACCCATCTGACTGGCAGCACTTTCAGCACTTGTACACATCTTCTGTGTGCTCATCAGCCAGGACGCAGGAACACCTAAGACAGGCACTTTCTACTCAATGAGCCTGAAGCAGGCTACAAAAAAGGACAAAATGTCACAGGCATGTTGGGAAATGACACTTTTAGTACTTGTGTGTCTAGAATTAGCTAAGGCACCGGAACAGAGAGAGGAAGAACATATGGCTATTCCCCCTCTACTTAAACCAACCTGTGCTTCCCTTCCATTCTCAGATAGACATGTTTTGAACCCCAAATATACCATATCCAGGTACCAAGAAATTATGAATATTGCCTTACATGGTAAAAATGACTTACAGTTGTGATTAAGGGAAGTTGTGATTTGGAAGGGAAGTTTATTACACACTATCTGGTGGGACTAGAGTCACCATAGTGGCCCTCTTAAGAGGAAGAGAGCAAATAAAAATTAGTAGAAGAGAGTTCAAGGATAGAAGTATAGTGGAACACAATCTGAGGGCTGCCAGTGCAAAGAGAGGCCAAAAGAGTTCAGAAATTGATACTTACTCTGCTGAGTTCAGTCAGAATCTTGGTTTTAGGCCCTATGTGATTTAATTTTCAGTTCTGACTTGAAGCACTATGTAATGATATGTTTGAGTTGTGTTAAGGTAATGAGTATGGTGTTCAGTTGCACCAGCAGTAGGAAACTAGTACGTGAGGTAAACTAGGAGCCCAGACGTGGCCACTTCTCAGAAGGGCTGAAAGCCAGGACTTAAGTCTTTGTATGGTGGGGACTTAAGACTCCACCCAGATGGAATACAGAAGTCTAATTGTTTTTGTAAGTGATGCAGCAGACTCTTCAGTCTTTTGGTTCTGAAGTTAGATTATAAGTCCTACAGAAAGTTCGCACACCAAAGGCCAGCTGTCAATCATTACTCATCATAGTGTCAATCATCTGTAAAGGCTTCTTTGTTGTTGTCATTGTATTCCAGTTGTTTGGGGAAACAAGAACATACCCTGTCTACTGGTAGTTTACTCTCAGAGGTGAGTGGCCCTGTAATTCCCTTTGGGGAAAGTAACACCTGGTATATCAAAGTAAAAACAAAGTCCTCCCAGCTCCTTCCAAAAAAAGAAAGAAAGGAAGGAAGGAAGGAAGGAAGGAAGGAAGGAAGGAAGAAAGAAAGAAAGAAAGAAAGAAAGAAAGAAAGAAAGAAAGAAAGAAAGAAAGAAAGAAAGAAACCCAACTCCCTCTGCCCAAAGAAAAGAATATCAAACCTTAAAGGAAGATAGTGAACCAAACTGCAAGCCACTATGGCTTACTCATGCCTGAGCAGATATGAACTGCTGTGGTCCTTAGCCACAGTCCTGGCTGGAATGTTCCTGAGGTAGCTTCTTTTCTCTGATTTGAAGACACTGGATGATAAAAGCTGGCTGCCCTGGAACTTAGGTGAATAATCAGAGAGTTGGCTCTTGCATTCATAATGGGTTGTTTGAGGTTGAATGAGTTCCTAACCTGAGCTCTGGCCATATATCTGGTAAACAGAGCTACACCAGAGCTGAAAGCTGCAGGCTGCCCTCTCCGAAAAAAGGCAGAGTCAGAAACTACTCAACTTTCATAAAGAAAGATACGTCTTTGCATGTTATCACAGTTTTGATTTTATTTTTCTTATTAAGGCACGGTCTTATTATATGCAGTCATGCCTGTCCTGGAAGTCCCTTTGCAGACCAACAAGACCTCTGGCTCATGGAAATCCACCTGCCTCTGCCTCCTCTACCATTTTCCATGCTTAATAAGCTTTATTTTTCAAAATCATCATGTTATTTATTTTTTCTCACCAGTGTGAGCAAATGCCTGACAGAAGCAGCTTATGAGGCCACATGGCTTAAGGGAACAGAGTACAGCAAAGCAGAAGGCATTGCAACTGGGGCTCTATCAGTGACAAGGGAAGTTTAGAGTGAAGTCTGCTTCTGTCAACCAGGAGTAGTGGCCCACACCTTTAATCCCAGGCAGACACAGTAGATCTGAGTTAGAGGCCAGCTTGGTCTATAGAGCAAGTGCCAAGACAGCCAGGGATTCTCAGAGAAAGCTGTCTCAAAAACCAAAAAATAAAATAAAATAAGAAAGGAAATAAAGAGACTTATAGGAAATAGGCTGACCACAATTCTCAATGTCACCCTTATATCCCGAAACTGCCAGTTAGCCTCCCATATCTAAAACATTCCACAACCTCCCCACACAGCCAAGGATCAACTGGTCCAGCACAAGATCCTGTGAGGAATACTACATACTCAAAACAAAGCAGTCACCAAATTAGCCTTCCACTTGAGTATAATAATAAGACATAAGAAACTCCATGCAATGCAAAAACTCTATGTTTACTAAGTATTGCTGTGATGGAAAGGTGTTAGCAACTCTAGTGGTGGTCTCAGGAAACTTCACCCAAGTGTCTCCAGATGCTGCAACCCATGGGCTTTGTTCAGCTGGGATTCACTTGGTATTCACCTGTCCCAAACAACAGACACAGGAAAAGCGTTTTTATGCCCACTTGGTGGGGTTTCTTTTTATGTCTTTCTTTTTCTTTTTTGTTTGTTTGGGACAGGGTCTCACTATGTAGCCCTGATTTCCCAGAGTTTGTTATGTAGAGCAGATTATCCCGCAAATTGCTCACATGAGGTTAAAGGCACCACTATGATCTGCCCTCATGGGTCATATATATGACATTTTTCTTCTTATGAATATCTTGCTAGCTCTTTTAAGAAAGGTATGATATATCATTTTTAAGATTAATTTGTTATTATTATTGATGTGTGTGTGCATCTGTGCATGTTTGTATCTACGTATGCTATATGCTTGTATGTAGACAGAAGATTCTGTTCCACCCGGTCCTGTAGCTGTTCAGTTCCAAACCCACAGAGGCTTATATTAATTATAAACTCTTTGGCCTATTGCTCAGGTTTATTACTCACTAGCTCTTACAACTTAAATTAACTCATAATTCTTGTCTATGTCTAGCCGTGGGACTTTGTACCTTTTCTCAGTAAAGCATTCTCATCTTGCTTCCTCGGCATCTGGATGACTACAGGATCCCTGCCTTTCCTCTTCCCAAAATTCTCCTAGTCTGGTAGCCCCACCTATACTTCTGCCTGGCTAAACCAAATCAATATTTTATTAAACCAGTATGAGTTATAACCTTTACAGTGTACAAATTATCCACAGCACCTGTGGGTGACAGTGTAGACCAGAGGAGGGTGTCAGATCCTTACTCAAACTTACTAGTGGTTGTTGCCGACCTAATATGGAACTAAATTCAAATCCTCTAGAAGAGCAATGAATACTCTTAACTGCTAAGCCATTTCCCCAGCCACACATCTTACTGTCTATACCTGTGTATAAATGAACTGGATTACTTCATAATGAATACCACTTGATGAGTCTCTCACAGTAAAAAGTCCGAGCTGCAGAAACCTTTAGTAGTACAACCTATTTCAGTTATCTGCTTCCATTATTGAAGGACTCCACATATGTGAAATAACCACTTTAATCCTGGTTAAATGAGAGAAGACAAGAGTGTAGCGGGAGGTGTAGTACTCCTCAGTCCAGGAAAGATGAGAACCGAGTCCTTCCTCTTACTGCAGGCTCAAGTATCATCTTATTCTCACTGGAATTTCATTTCCTGCTCTTCCCACCCATTTCATACCACCACCAACCCTTTTCTCAACCTCACCATCCCCAAATACAATCTCCCTGATGAACTGTTTGTTCAGGATTCTCAGAAATTTGTTAATTCATTTTACTTCACACCTGGCTCAGTTCTCATGAAGCCGCCATGAGCTGGATGGATAGAAAGAAGCCACTGGGAAGCTTATGTTTACAGGGCAGTATTTTACTAATTCAGCAGACTGCCATGTTCGTGTACATATTGCGTTCTATGGCCTTTCTGAATGCTACATACACTCTTGATCTCTACTGAACTGTCTGGTGCATATCTGCTGAACATATGTGTACATTGTGCTGCATGTGTGATTATGGGCATAATTCCATTTTAAAACTTGTCAAGAGAAGTCTTGCAGACATGATAAAGTAAGTTTATTTGCAAGGTGATCCAGAAGACTTAGATTTTAGAAGACTGAAAAGCAAAAACATAAAACAAAACAAAAAGACAAGCAACTTATTTGAAGGTGAAAATTTTAAAACAAAAGAAAACCCTTCCAGATTGTGCTGGCTAGTTTTATGTCTACTTGACATGGACTAGGGGCATCAGAGAGAAGCCTCACTCGAGAAGGTGCCTCCATAAGACAGGCTGTAGACAAGCCTGTAGGGCATTCTCTTAATTAATGATTGGTTGGGAAGGGTCCAGCCCATTGTGGATGGAGCCATCCCTGGACTCTTGGTCTTCTGGGCTGTTGGTCCTGGGTTCTGTAAGAAAGCTGGATAAAAGTCAGGCAGTAGTGATGCACGCCTTTAATCCCAACACTCAGAAGGCAGAGGCAGGTGGATCTCTGTGAGTTCAAGGACAGCCTGGTCTACAAGAGCTAGTTCCAGGACAGGCTCCAAAGCTCCAGAGAAATCCTATCTCGAAAAACAAACAAACAAAACAAAAAACAAAAAAGAAAGAAAGTTGGGAAAGGATGGGGAGCAAATCAGTAAGCAGCCCTTCTTCATGTCCATTGCATCCAGGTTTCTGCACTAAGTTCCTGTCCTGCTGATTTCCTTCAATGATGGACTAAGTTGTGTAAAACAAATAAACTCTTTCCTCCCCAACTTAATTTTTGTCATGGTGTTTCATAGAAGCAATGGAATACCCAGATTTTCAAGGTTATATTCATTAATTCATCTCCTTATAGTGGAAAACAGGCAGTTTCCTCAAGCTCATCCCATCCACAAAGGCCAGACGGTTTAGAGAGCAAAAACAAATAGTTTTATGGTTTTTTCTTTTCTTTTTTTGGCTAGGCCAGCATCATAGGAAATAACCAAGGTCTTGTTCTGTTGAGAAACTAGCTGCATGAGTGAGCACAAGTCAGGGTACTTCCATGACTTTTTGAGGCATGCTGGTGGCGTGCTTGTGCAATAGAGAAAGAGAAGGGGTTGGCTTTGCTTGTATACAAATGTACATATGAAGCTTTGTTGACACTGCCAGGGCTTTCAGGGTGACGAAATCAGTTTACACTTCCTCCAGAGGTGTGAGCTGGTTGTGATTGCTCTGCATGTCACCTGCTCATGACAGTGCATGTATTACAAGTACAGCCATCCTAGGAGCTCTGTGGGCCCATATGATGCAGCACGGTTGTATAGTTCCCATTTCCCCGTGGCCACAGGCTCATCTTTTGCTTGGTGTCATTCAGTCTCATTCATTTTTACAATTGGCTTGTTCACTTTCTTCTTTCTTCTTTTTTAGGCAAGGTCTCGGGCTGGCCTCCAATGCACACCTCGCTCCAGCAGTGTGCCAGCAGTGGCTTGTTCAGTTCTCTCATTCTATGCAGTGTGGTATGTTATGCATATGAATTTTTTCTCTGAAATAAGGAGTGTAAATGATTTTTCCTACTCCATGACTTGTCTCTTTCTTCCTATAAATGGTGTCTTTTGATGAATGTAGTTCTTAATTTTAATGTAACCTAATTTACCCTTTATTTCTTTTGTGTCTCATGGTATCGGGTACTCTTTTACAAAATCCTTGCCTGTTCCAAGGTCTTGACACATGCTCCTAAGTTTTCTTCTAAAAGCTTTCATTTTTTTACCTTTCACATCGAGATCTGCAATTCGATTAGAACTGAATTTTGTAGATGGTATGAGACAAAAGGTTCACCATTTGTTTGTTTCTAAATGGATATCCAATTGACCCTGTGCCATTTACTGAAAAAAAAATAATTGTTATCCTGTCCCACTGCACTGCAGTGCCAGCTCTGACAGACACCAGGTGTCACTGTGTTCTGATCTGTTTCTGAATTCTAATTTGTCCCACTGGTTCATTGTCTACCCTTGCCCAATACCAATCCATTAGCCATTATTAAATCTGGCGGTTTATGTCCTCAAGTTATGGTGTCTTCAAAATTGCACTGAATGTTTTTAACCATTTGTATTTTGTATGCATTTCAGGATCAGATTTTTCAAATGACAGACATACAGACACACACACATGCTGGGATAGTAATCAAAGGGGCATCAATTAGAGACTGATATATTTTTACTATTCCATCTTTCAATTCTTCAACATGGTGTGTGCTTTCATTCATTTAGAGAGTCTTTGCTCTGTCTTAGTGACATTTTATAGGTCATTATTGCTACATAGAAAGTGGGAGGCCAGCCTGGGCTACACAGTGCATTACCTATCTCAACACCCACAGCAATAATAACAATAATAATAATAATAATTTATAACAGGTAGTATAAACTTTAACATTTATTTTGTTTGATTTACTATCAACTATTTAAAATATTTCATTCCTTTTATAGAAATTATGTGCACTCTTTTGTTTTTGTGCCTATAAATTCTGTGTAATATAGAAATGCTATGGCTGTGTCATCCTCTCCTAAAGCATTGCTGACTTGAATATTTTGTTTGTTTGTTGAGACAGGGTATGTCTGTGTAGCCCTGGCTGTCCTAGAACTCACTCTGGAGAGCAGGCTGGCCTCAGTCTCAGAGATCTGCCTGCCTTCGCCTGCTGAGTGCTGGATTAAAGGCCTGCACTATCACACCCGCTGAATTCCTTTCTTTATTACATTGGGTTTTGTGCACTTTATTTTGTATTCTATACAGAGAAATATGTCAAATCTCACTAATAATAGACTGACTTTTTTCCTTTCTATGGATACAACAATTAAAGATTACTGTAGATTAAAAATGGAGATGAATTTCACCTCTCTATGCCTTCCTTTATATATAAAACCTTTATTTTTTGCTTAACCCACAAACAATGGATAGGTCAGTTTGGGATATGAGCGTAATGAGGATATCTTTCTCCCTGATCTCTAGGTTCCTGAACACTATAAACAAAATAAAACTCTGAGACAGAAAAAAGAGTAAAGTCGCAGCCTCATGGCAGTCAGGTGAGGACACTCTAGAAGAGTTCCAGCTGAGCCCTGCCTTTCAGCCACCCTGACCAAGCTTATGAATGGACCATCTTGGGTGTTTCAAAGCTACCCAAATTCTAGAAAATACCATTAAGTGACTGGGTGACTGGTTAATGTCATGTGTGATAGAATACTTATATTCTTTTCTTTCTTTTTTAGGGACAAGGTTTCTCTGTATAACCTTGCTTTATAGACCAGGCTGGCTCAAACTTACTGAGACCCACCTGCCGTGGTCTTCCAAGTGCTGGTATTATAGGCATGTGCCACCATCTCCTGTCTGAATACTTATGTTTTTTACCAACAAATTGTGACAAGTGTTTAAATGTGCTGTAGTATCATGCTTTTGTACATTGTAAAGGTTTATTACTCATATTGGTTTAATAAAATGCTGATTGGCCAGTAGCCAGGCAGGAAGTAGAGGCAGAGCAACGAGACTAAGAGAATTCTAGAAAGAGGTAAAGCTCAGTCTGCAGTCACCACGCAGACAGAGAGGAAGCAGGATGAGAATGCCTCACTGAGAAAAGATACCAAGCCACGTGTCTAAACATAGACAAGAATTATGGGTTAGTTTAAGTTTTGAGAGCTAGTTAATAATAAGCCCGAGCTAATAGGTGGAACAATTTGTAATTAATATAAACCTCTGTATGTTTATTTGGAACTGAATAGCTGCAGGACCAGGCAGGACAGAAACTTCTGTCTACACAAATGCTATGCTTTTAACCCATTATATTTAAAGAAATTTTTCTATGAAGCTGTAGGTCTAATTTAAGGTGATCTTGACTAGAAGTAGAGCTAATAGATTTATATTCTTCTCTAGCACTGATGGAAATAATTAAATATTTTTCTATTGTATATGATGCTACTATTGTTTTTTTTCCCTTTTAGCAGATAGTAAGTTATCCTTGCTGTCTCAAATAGTCAGCATTGTTTTGTATTTATTCTATACTTTCCTCAGTAATTATCACTGTGTTGTTAGATATCCATATTCATCCAATCTTTTTTATTTTTATCTATCTATCTATCTATCTATCTATCTATCTATCTATCTATCTATCATCTATCTATCTTTCTTTCTATTTATCTACCTACCTACCTATTTATCATCTATCATCTATCTATCTATCTATCTATCTATCTATCTATCTATCTATCTTGAGTCAGGGTCTCATTATGCAGCCTCAGCTGGACTTGAACTCATTGAGATCTGCATGTCTCAGCCTCTCAAGTGCTGGTATTAAGGTGTGTGCTACCATGTCTGGCTTAATACAACTATTATAAATACCGCCAATCTTTTCTGTGTCTCTTATCAAACTCCAAACTCACCTCTTTCATGAGTTGATTCTAAAGACATTTATTTGATCTGATTACAGGAACTTCGTAAATTTCTTGAAACTTATATGCAACTCTCTGGTTCAAGTAAAGTTTTTTAATCTCATTGGTCAGTCATTTTAACAGTACATTTTGGAAATACATTGTATCAGACTTGAAAGAAAAGTTCATTCACATGCCTGGTATAAAATATGTAGATGTTGACTGAGAATCAGGTACCATTTGGTTTATTTTGATTATTAAACCTTTGTTCTTAACATTATGCTATGATTCTTTGCACATAATCCTTGCAATAAGCAAAGTGGAGCTAACAGATTTGGGAGTTGGAGGTGAAGGCCAGTGTAAAACAGCTGCCTGATACATGAACTGATTTGTCCCAAACCATGTAAGCAACAGCTCCTCAGAACACAATCTAAGCTTTCATTGTAAACGTATTATAAGCTATAGCCACGATTCCAACTTCCTTTCTAATTATTAAACCATAAGCAAGTGGAAACACAATAAATGCTGTTGTTTTCACCAACTGATGTACTTGTCTGGTCACATGTATTCTGGAAGAGTCTGACAACAGACAACTTAACCTTTATATTTCTTGCATCTTTTGTCCAATTGTGTGTGTTTGTGTGTGTGTGTTTGCATATGGCTATATACATATTGAGTACAGGTGCCCTTGGAGGCCAAAAGCATCAGATCTGCCGGACCCAGAACTGGAGGTGACTGTAAGATGCCTAACATGGATCCTGGGAACTAAACTGAGGACCACTGGAAAGCAGAGAGTGCTCTTAGCTGCTCTGCCATCTCTCTAGCTCTGAAACTCTCTGCCTGACCATTAACTTGGTGCTGATCTCGGTAAGTTCCTCTATCACTTTGGCAACATCATTTATGAAATAAGAGAGTTAAATGATGGAAATCTTTTCAACTACAGGATTTATTACAGGAATCCAATAAAACAGGATTTGCATTCCCAACCAAATTCTAGAATGCCCCACCTCACTGCTTATTGCAAGCACAATCTCCGTGAAATCTTAGAACCTAAATCTGGCTGTTTTATAATGCCAGGGATGAAGGAATTTATAGCTGATGTTCTACTTCACCACAACACTGCCATGGTATCTATTAAAAAAACCTTCTGCCTGATTCAGCTGAGATCACCATATCAGTTACAGGCATGGGAGCGGATCTGCGAAATCAGTTTAACAGGTTTAAATGGAAAGGCAAATCTGTTTATCTATCTAAAAATATAGTTGTATTATTTTTCAGTGAAAATTATAGTAGATTTTGCACTTGTTTTCTCACAACAGGGACAAAATTTACTCTGCTGTTCCTTTCTTTCTGAGTCAATCTTTTCGGCCGAGATGGCAGAGGAGAGCCTGTAACGGCAGTTGCAGCCTTCCGAGACCAAGCATCCTCGACCTTGTGGAGCTCCAGTTCTTGGGGCGTCACACATATCCTGTCCTCCTCACAGAGCCCACAGGAGCAGAATGAAACAAGTGAGTGCATCCTGTGAGCTGTAAAGTTGAAAGCTCGGTATTGTTTGTGACTTCACTGGGCCTAGTAATTCATTACCATGTACTTAGCAAATACTTTTAAGTACCTATGGGTTGACAAGGGAAGAAAAACAGCAAAAAGAAAAATGATTTCAAGTAGTAATTTTATTATTATGAAAGAAAAAAGAAAGGAAGGAAGAAACTGGGGCAACTGAGGAGCAGCTGGAGACGGCGCTCTCCGTGTAAGGCGATCTCAGTCTTCAGTAGAGGTGAGTGGTAATGCCAGTCAGCACAGCTTGGGAAGAGGTCTCCCTCTAAGGGCTTGACAAGCACAGGGACCGACAGTCAGGGCAGTTTCACATGTTTGAGGAGCAGAAACAACTTATGTGGCTGTGGTGTATCAAGTAAGAGCAAAGGTGGGGTAAGATGAGTTCAATAAACTAGGACTTGCATTCCGAACAAAACTGTATGATATTCCAGAATTTCCATATTGTTCACCTGAACCGATGCAGCTGCTGTGCCCTAAGAAGGCTGAGATGATTCCGGGGCACTCAATTGGTTTACACAGGTTAATAGAAACTCTATGACACCTACATGCTAATTTCCAAAGTCTTGTTTGGGGGAAGTTGGACATCAAAGGAGAAATCATAACCAACATGCTTTCTCTTTGAGATGAAAGCCACTTTCCCTTGTGAAGTTCCAGGGAAGCAGCCTCAGACTTCCGCCGCTGAGTTTCTCAGATGGGATTTCCATTCAGGAGGAGGTAAGGTCTACATTCCCACAGCTTGTTTCTTACTTTTATAAGGTGTGGGAAGTTTGAACTTTGAGGACCTGCTGCTGCTTCTGCTCTACCTCAGGAAAGACTGGTGGAGAATGGAAGGCACAGAACCTGAGTCTTTGTGTTCTTCGAGGCGCTTCTGCAGGTTTAACTGGTTCTGATCCACTTCCTGTTCACCTCGGTTACTCAGTCAGTACAAAGAGTCTGCTAAGGCTTTCTGAAAAGCTCACATGCAGAGACTGAGACAGCCTGTAGTTGTAGCTGCTGGCCTAAGGGACTCAGTGTTCCACAGGCCAGCTCTTCCAAGGACGCTGAGCGCTGTGTGTGTGTGTGTGTGTGTGTGTGTGTGTGTGTGTGTGCGTGTGTGTGTGAGTGTGTTTGTGTGTTTACATAGGCAGAGGCCCTTATGTGCTTTTAAATGCTTGCTACAAATCACAGAAAGTATTTCTCCTGAAAAGAAAGTCATTTAAGAGGCTCAACACATCATTTATTTATTTGGTCATTTACTTATTTTGAGACAGGGTCTCTCTGTGTGGCTCTGGCTCTCCTCTATGAAAAACAGGCTGGCTTCAGACTCACCAAGATCTGCCTGCTCTGCTTCTCTATTGCTGGAATTAAAGGTGTGTGCATCAGTATACCAGGCTTCCACATTTCTTATGGTAGAAAATCAATAAAGGTTATGGAGATAACTTGACATCCAAGCATGGGTTTGCATCCCTGTACTCATGTAAAAACCCAGGTATGGTGGCACTAACCTGTAATTCCAGGGCTGAAGATACAGAGGCAGCAGCCTCACTGGGTTTCCTGGCTGCCACTCAGTGAACTCTAGGTTTGGTGAGAGACCCTGCCTCGGAACATAACCTGGAAGTTGGGCATGATGGCACGCGCCTTTAACCCCAGCATGAGGGAAACAGAGGCAGGTAGATCTCTATGAGTTCAAGGCCAGCCTGCTCTACATAGCAAGCTCAGGACAGTCAGAGATATTTTAAGACCCTGATTCAAAACAAAATAAAGAAAGGAAAAAGGAAAAAGCCGGAACCGGTCAACCTCTGGTCTCTAACTACATGAGCATACGCATGCATGGGTACCTAATAAAAACTGAAAACATCAAAGAATTAAATAAGGTATTTATTTTTAAAATTAAATCTGTAATTCTTTTTTCTAGAGTATTCCTTGGACTTAAGTAATAACTGAGCTAAGTATTTCTAAGAATTTCTGTCAATCTGAGATGGTCATCCTCCCCCCCACTTCTCTCCCCCTAGTCTGTTTTGACAAGGCCGGTGTTTTGTCTTAATGGCCCTAGGTTTGGTTGTTGGTGCTTTTTCTCAACTTCTGATTTGCAAGGAGCAATGTCACTGTTTGCACTGGAGCACTGGCTCCCTTCTGGTCATAGCTGTGCTGTGTGGAGAGAAGCAGGCGGCACAACAGGGTACTGAGGCTAGAGACTTGGCACCGAAGTCAGGTCAGCGGGTCCTCTTTTTTTTTTTTCCCTTGGAGTTTTCTGCAAAATCAAAAGCAGCGACTTAATTCAACACCTGCATCTTTAACTACTGGAACAGTGTAATTACCTTTCTTAAATATTCTATAGAATTGTCAAACAGCAATTTCCTCCCAGAAGACAGGCTTTTCAGTAATGCCGTTTACATACCGAGTTTAACATCTCTTAGGCTAAAAATCTAATTATAAGAATCTGAAATTTACTACATGTTAATAATTTAATCTTTATAAAATTGCTAATCAGAGCACCTTTAACATATTATGAAGCAGAAAAAATATAGTCAGTTAAAATTAAATATTTGGGGTTTCTTGAATATATGTCAATTTCTGTTAATATTGGTATATTAACACTGGTATCTCAGTGTGATCCTCTTGAATTCAGTCAGTTCTTGGAGAGATGTGGATTTCCATGACATGATTTATCAGATCGTCTGGTGTCATCATTTCCTCTTGCTTAATGAAAAGTCCCAATATTTTAAAAAGCTTCCCTCATTATTGATACATAGAGAAGAAATGACATATTTGAGCAAGCTGAGGTAATTTTCCAGTGGCTACATCAAGGAACAATGCCAATACTAAACAGGATGAGAAGTTCAGCAATGTACTGCCCTCTGATGAAGAGACTCCCGCCACGTTTTGCAACATTCATCATCTTTGTCATTCTGGTTTTATAATTTTTGAAGTGCAAATGAGATTGCCAATGACTTGGGAGGTGTGTCTTCACTACTGGAACACAAGGGGACCAAGAAAGTGGAGGACTTAATATGTTGCCATATTATTCCATTCTGGTACAAGTACTAAATTTATGTCTGCTACGAGCACACCTGTGAAACTCCTTACAATACGCTAAAGAGTACCTTCTGGAATCTTCAGATTGTCACTCTGGCGATTCTTCTGTTGTCCCACGTTTTCACAGATTGTCAAGCCAGCTACTTTTGCCTCCTGTGACTGTTTAGAATTTCTATTCTCTATAGCCATAAATTCTGTATCTTTTATAAACATTTTTCTCTCCAGAAAGCCATTCAGCCTGAACCCTAATATACAACCTGTTCAGATACTCTTTCAAAAACACACTCCTTCATTCTCAACACACACACACACACACACACACCAGTTTAGAACAAATTCTTAACAGTCTTACAAAGAATTGTTTTGAATTTCCATCAATTGTCTGGATACCTAATGTTTCTTCAGACTCTCCCAGCTATAGAAAGGTCTGTCGTGCAGACTTTCATGTGTATCCCATTTCCATTTTGGTTATACACAACATGAATTTCAGTCTGATATATTAAGTATACCAGGAAGGAGGACTTGCCAAGTTTGAGGTGGCAGAAATGATGTATTCTTTAAGTTATGAGACTTTGTTTAAATCTTAATATTTCATGTTTGGAAAATACAGAGGAAAAATGAAATGATACACTGAATAGCCCACCTGCCCAGGGGCGACTTTCAGTAGGTGCCTCGCCCTGCAAAACTGTGTTGCTGTCCTTTTCCCTCCGTTCACATGTGCGTGCTGGCAGAATGCTTGTATGCAGGATGGGTGTATTCTACACACAAACACCAGAAAGGAAGGCGCATTCTAACTCAGCATCCATCTGTGTGTAATGCTGTTATAGTGCCTCTCTCTGCTTCATATTTTATAGGGTTCCTCTCTTACAGCTGGATTAAAGAGCAAAGACAAGTTTTCCCCATTACGAAATTCTCATTTAATTCTTATCCACATTTAATTTATCAAATTAAATCGACAAGATTGATGCTGTGGCTTTTCACGCTGGACAACGTGTGTAAAATCGGCAGACAAGGGGTTGTAAAGAGAGCCCACCGTGACTTGTCAGAGCATCTTGCCTCAGTCTCAGTGGCCCTTGCCTCCATCCAGGCAGGGTCAGGATGCTTCTTGGTGTTCCACTGCAGGGAAACAGAGTAGGGACACAGCCTCCAGCAGAGTCCTTTATTACACCCTCGGCCCCTTCACCTGCCCCACCATTCAAAATAACATTACACCATAAAATATTCATGAACCACACCATGCTCCAGCCAGGGTTTGGTACTGCAGGTGGCTGTTACATCAGTAATTGCCCAATCCTTCCCTCCACAGCGTAAAATTGTTTTCATTATGTGTCATGAACACAGCCAAGCAGAGCCCTCTTGAGTGGATTCCCAAGAGCTGAGGGAGGTGGCACTTAACTTAAACAGGCGCTTTTTTTTTTTTACTTAGATAAGAAGAAGAAGAAGAAGAAGAAGAAGAAGAAGAAGAAGAAGAAGAAGAAGAAGAAGAAGAAGAAGAAGAAGAAGAAGAAGTCAGTGAAAGCTTATGATTAACTGCCTCCTAAGAGCAACAAAAAGCAGACGCTCCTGCAAAAACTCCATAAAGATTATCCTAAATGTCTCAGTTACTAGGAACAGCTTTAGGGCCTTTAGCGGGTCTTAACGATACTTCAAGCTGCAGACAAGAAAATCACTTTCCACCTGACTGAAGTTCCCATGGAGTGCGGAGCTGGGGGATAAGCAGGTTCCAGCAATAAACTCCGGCATTGTGAGGCAATAATGCCCCGCCAGGTCCCTGCATTTTGATTCAACGGTGTCTTTTTCTTTCCCCCCTACAGAGGGCTAATCACAGCTCCACTTTGTGTAATTGCAGCAAAGAGAGAAATGTGTTTAAGAAGTCATTCTGGACCCCTTGAAATGAATACTGGGGTTCTCGAAGGACAACAAACAGGATGCATAATAAATAAGATTTAATTTTCAGATCAAAATAGGCAGGGTTAAAGATTTTTAGCGACAGATCTGGAGATGCGGCTGTAAAGAGACTCCAAAGTGGGGGTGGGTGGGGAAGGAAGGGCGGGGAGAGCAACAAGTGGGATTAAAGTCTTGGTTTTATATGGCACAAGCTGTTTTGGCATGGTGGGAGGGTCCTTACAGGGCTAAAATCTTCACAGACTCGAGGGCTCTTGGTTCTTCTTTGCAATGTGACTCTGATTTAGAAAGAATGGAAGGAAGGGGAAGAAAGGAAGTGAGAGATTAAAAAAGGAGAGAAAGAAATGTCCTCGGTATAAAGGCCGTGAACCTTCTAATTGACAGATTTGCCGACCCTAAGTTTCAAGCTCAAGATGGGAAAACTGTTGAGTGCAGTGGAGATGCCCTCAGGGTCCTGAACTGCCCGGGTTTGGAGGAAAAGAATGTGTGAATCTGTCCCCTGCTTTCTTTTGGAGCTTGATAAAACTCAACCTCAGATCCAGTAAGAAGGAAGCTCTTTTTTTCAGCATTAATTTAAAATCTATTTCTTCCCACTCTGCCCTCAGGGTCTCTTCTTAAGGAAAGTAACTATTTCCTTCTTGTCTTTAGAAAAAATTGCCTAGGCAGGGCGATGGTGGCACACGCCTTTAATCCCAGCACTCGGGAGGCAGAGGCAGGTGGATCTCTGTGAGTTCAAGGACAGCCTGGTCTACAGAGCTAGTTCCAGGACAGGCTCCAAAGCCACAGAGAAACCCTGTCTCGAAAAACCAAAAAGAAAAAAGAAAAATTGCCCAGGAATGACTGTTGTTTATTTCAGACAGCTGGTCTTAAAACGCTCATGGGCTTGAAAATGTATAATAACAAATTCTCCATTTCAAAGCATGACTACACAATTCTAGAATGCCTTTTTATAAAAATCCTAATAGGAATTTTCAGCAGGGTACCCAGAGAGAAATTATCCATCTTAAAGAGAAGTTTGATGGTGTGTTTGGATGGTATTGGTTTTCTGTTGCTCTCATGGAATCCACTGGTAAGAAATTGGCCATAGACAACTGTTAGTCCCGCACACCGAGGGAAGGAATGGGCATGAGGCCACTGGAGAGCATCTGCCGCAGGGGCCTTTCCTCCAGCTTACGTGAAGATGCAAGCTTGTTTGGTGCTCTGCACCAGCAATGTGAAGTGTGTGTGCATGTCAGTGAGTGTGTGTGTCCACCCTACACGTATGTATCAGGAATGATGGATTGATTTTCTTTGCATCTGGTAGCTATAGACGTTTCTCCTCTGAATACAGCAAATGACTGCTTCGAAATGAAACCACTATGTGTTTGAGTGTTGTATTATGTATGACTCGTTCCTTTTGGAGTGAAAGGAGGCTTTAAAGGGTTAGGTATATCATTGCCAAAAGGAGGCTAAATAGTATTGTCAGCATTTTGAGAAGGCATAGGTCCTCTTTTCTCCCTTCCTTCTCAAAGTTCTTTCTGGACAGCTGTTCGTGACTTAGCGAACTTTTCATATGGATATGTATGGTAATGACAGGCAATGAACTGGAGATGGAGGGTCGCAAACAGGCCCAGCTCTTCAGTGCACATCAAAAGCCTTCACAAAAGGAGCAGCAAAAGAGACAGCGATGGCAGAGCCTTCACTTTTGTACCCTGAATTAGTTCTGCAAGCAATGAAACTGATCTTTTCTTCCTGCCAGAAAAGTCTGCTGATTCTCGTGAGCGCTCATTAGCACAAGAGGCATTTCTGAAGATAATTGACCGACGCCGGTGCTGCGCCTGTCACAACAGTGCCAGCCGGCAGTGCGTGCGCATTTCAGAGTTGGAGCGTTTCCTTCTGACTTGGTGGTTTCTAAAAGGTACTACTCTCCCAAAGGTTTATACTCCTTTTTGAAGCAGGCAGTTTAAGAATCTTCCTTTTCAAAACTGATAGTCAGCCTTATCTTTAAAAAAAAAAAATGTATACTTCTTTGCAGTATCCAGTGTGGATGGACAATATGAAAGATTCCATCCACTAATTTTAAACTTAGGATCATACAGAGAGGTAGGCAGAAATTGTTTACTATGAAATGCACATCTGGATGATGCGCGAGAGTGTTCTAATAGCAGAAACTGTCCAACATCACCAGAGGCAACTTTGGTGATTGAGTAGATTTTTAGATTGCTTTTTAAAGTGTCCTTCTCCATGTGTGTAGCCACAAAGAAAGATGGAAAGAAGATATTTGGAAAAGGGTACTATTTTTGAAAGTTCTACCTTAGCAATAGGCTGAACTTAGCAATTCGTACAGGACAAATTCACCTAGAACATGATGGAGGAAGGTCATTGGCTAATCAACAAACTGCCTTGGCCCATCTGATAGGGCAGAATTTAGATAGGTGGAGTAAACAGAACAGAATGCTGGGAGGAAGAGGAAGTGAGCTCAGAAATCATGCAGCTCCTCTCAGAGCCAGAAGCCATGAAGCAAGCTGCCAGGTCAGACATGCTGAATCTTTCCCGGTAAGACTGATGCTACACAGATTATTAGAGATGCGTTGATCGGGATATGAGAATTAGCCTGTAAGGACTAGAGTTAATGGGCCAAGCAGTGTTTAAAAGAATACTGCTTGTGTGTTGTTATTTCGGGTAAAGCTAGCCAGTGGCGGGAGCTGGGTGGCAGAATGCAAACCGCAGCTCCTACTACAAGAACATGCCTCTGAAGAGACAAATCAAGACAGAGGACAACCTAATCACCACAGACAGTGCCCAAGAATTCTACATTAAAAAGAATTCTACATTGAGCAATGGGAGTATAATTTTCAGTCAGGTTTTTGCTGCCAGTTGGTGACATATCATGAAAGGTACTGCCGCTTAGTTGACATATGGCACCTCTCTTTTCTGAAGGAACTTATAAAACATTTACTTGATTTAATTATGCATTCATTGGTTCTTTGTGCACAAAAGCACATCTGGGAGCTTACATGCCATTTTGAGAAAACAAAGACTCCTCCCTATGTGGATGGTATAGGTATATGTATAACACTCTGCAATCCATAGCTTAGTAAACACCACATGAGGATTCTGTACATTGCACACCTTAGAGCGCCCTTTTCATGTACGCCTAGGTGCCTAGCTGCATCAGATGACACAGAATACTTTAAAAAGTACTAAGTTCTTCTGGGTCACAGAGGCGGAATGCACTGAGTGGGTTGCCTTTGAGTCACCACCTTGCAAGAGCGAGTGTGAGATGTCTGACGAAAGCTTGGGTGTACGTGCTCTGCCTGCTCAGCTTCGGGTGACAAGGCTGTCCTCAAAGGGCTCCAGAAGAGAAATGAAAGGCTGGTCACTTCACTTTTCTTGTTTTATTTTTTAAGGCTGTCCTGGAGCTTGCATTGTAGGCCAATCTGGCTTGAACTCACAGAGATCCGTCTGCCTCTGTCGCTGCTAAGATTAAATGTGTATGCCACCATTGCCCAGCCTGGTCACTTCACTTTTGAATTTGTTCCTCAATATGTTTTTCACAAGCAGGCTCTTGATTTCTCAAATTGTAGCTATTGTGTCAATATTTGCTTGAAAGCAGGTAGTTGAACTTATATGGCTTTGGTGGATAATATATGTTTACCACTGAGAAATGCAAGTCAGAGCATTCTGAGAAAATAATTAAAATTCCAATTCTTCCTTTTTAGCACCCTGTTTTCCATGCTTGGTGTTCTGGAACAAGGGAGCCAGCCAGGCATCTTTCAAGTGATGAAGATAGCTCTAGGAAGGGTTGCCCTGCGGTCCACACTGCCCCACTTCTGTGCCAACAGCTGTAGAGAGGAAGACTGCTGCGTAAACCGCCCTTCCCCAGCCACGGAAGGCTGTGTGTGGTGGCAGGTACCTGTCAGTCCTGCCTTATGGAGGCCAGGGCAGGAAGACTGCAAGTTGACGTCTCATCTGATCTACATAATGAGTTCTCTGTTAGCCTGCCTATGTAACCGTTTCTAAGAAACTGCATTTCCCTTACTGTCTGCTCTAACATTTGACCTGTAAGGGAAGATTGGTAGCTATTTTTTTTAGCTCATCAGAGACCTACTTCATTCCCACACTTGATTTCTACTATCTCAGAGCAAGTTGCCAGCAGAGTGTGCTTCTTCTTCCTTTTTCATGGTCTTTTTTCTGCTTCCTGTCTCATTTGTACTCTTTTCATGCCTGGTTTTTGCAAATATAAAGACACCTCTCCTCGAGTATGTTATTTACAGACAGTTCTCACTACATAGCTTAGTCTGGCCTCAAGCTCATGATCTTGCAGCTGCTGCCTCCTGAGAGATGAGGGTTTGGTTTTGTATCTATTTATTTTTTTAACTATCTTTATAAGTATTATTTTTTGTGTATGGGTGTTTAGCTTGCATGTATATGCACTGCTTTTGTACCTGGTGTCCACAAAGGATGTCAAATCCCTTACAACTGTAGTTATAGGTGGCTGTGAGCTGCCACATGGGTGTTGGGGATTGAACCCAAGTCTTCTGAAAGAGCAGACAATGCTCTTTACCCCCTGCTCCCTTTTTTTTTTAAAGTCTAAATAGTATCAGTGACCCTGACTCTCACCAAAAACATTTAGACCAATGAGATCCAGGGGCTACAACTAAACCTGTGTTAGAAAAATATGATCAAATTTGTAATATTTTAATATTTCAAAATACAACCTTCATCACCAAGCCTCTGAAAAAGTCCTTGTCACTCTCTACTTCTGTTAACCATTTTGAGCATTTAGTAGAGTCAAAATGTGTGTGTATTTACACATCTTTGTGTGTCTCCAAAAGAGAAGGAAGTAGCTAACCAGTCAAGAGGAGTCAAATCTAGGGAAGCTACTAAGAAGACTGTCTCTAAGAAGGGCCAAGTGCACACAATTCTTAGCATGATTTCAGACAGTGGACATGAATTTCCTAACATGATACACTCCAAGTTGTAATATAAATAAAGAGATCTCACTAGGAGTCTTCGTCAGGCTTTTTGCTGCGCCAGAAAGAACCTAAGAGAACGATTTAGATGGAGGCAAGATTTATTCTGGCTCATGGCTTCAGAAGTACTGACCATGGCTGACTGGCTCCACTGATCTTGTCCAGTGGAGCATCATGGTAGAATGGTAGGGTAGGGCACAACTTATTCACCTCTTGACAGAAGGAACCGGGAAGGAGTGACAGCAAGGGGACAAGGCAAGATGCACCCTTCAAACTTCATCTCCAGTGACCTCCTTTCTCCAACCAGGCACACCATCTAATAGCCTATCAGTGAAATGGTACCTTCCTGGTCCCTTTGTCTCTAGAAACATCCTCATAGACAGTCCTACAAAGTGCACGTGACCAGTCTCCCAGGCTCTGCACCATCAATATGTACCTCACAATAACTATCTCAAGGATGGCAGATGTGCAGCCTAGGGAAGTGGGGTGTTAGCATTGCAGTCTTCATCTGAACTCCGCAGCTTCTCACAGGCCAGTTAGGTGTTCCAATGTTTCCAGAGGAAATCTGCATGGACTTTTGTGTTAAGTTTTTGTATTTTAACAAATTACACCACAGACTTGTAAGACATCCTTGTGGGCTGAATGTCACAATTTATATGTATAAATAAAATAAGTATATTACGTTTGAACTTGTGCATGCATGAGCCCTCATGCAAATGCCCCACGGCAGAAATATTGAAATCTGGACAACTTACATGAGTAGTTCTCTCCTACCGCATGGTTCTTAGGTATTGAACTCATGTCTTCAGCTTTGACTGCAAGCATCTTTGTCTGCCTAGCCATCTTGCCACCCCTAAGACTACATATATTTTTCTGAATAAATAAAATTTACTAATGGAAACAATGTTAGTGAGATGGCTCAGCTAGTAAAGGTCCTAGCTTTGTAAACTCAGTAACCTGAGTTTGATTCCTGGAGCCCTTATGAAAGTATATGGGAAAAAACAACTCCACAGCATTTTCTCTACACACACACACACACACACACACCAAGGCACACATACGTTTCTCCCCACTCTCTAATAATAATAATTTTTATTTTATATTTTATAATTTTATAAATAATTTTAATTATATTTTAATAAATAAGTAATATTTTAAGTATAAATATCTTTCGTATGTTTTTACAAAATAATATTATTATAAATATAAAAACATTTAATAAGGGAAATAGGTACTCCTCAAGCTTTTGTTTCGTATCATTTTCAAGGAGAACTATTTCTCATGTGACGTGCTCCTGGCCATTTGTAAGGCACAAGTTGGCCCTGTGCCTGTGCCATTGTTTCCGCTTAAACACCTTTCGTGGTCTTCATGTAAACGATAAATTACTACGCAATGTTGACCTCAAATGGAGATAGTAGAGGTAATGGCTTTTATTTTTCATTTCATTGAGGTTTTCTTACCTCTGTTTTGTTTGTTTGCAGTGTTCAGCTAGCAGGGGTTCACTCTGGGTTTCTGATTTGGCTTGTTCTTCAGTCCAGTTTGTCCAGTCAGCAATAATTTCCAGACAGAATTATCTGCTGTGCAGGCAGACCTACAGTTCCAGATGACTTCTACCCAGAAGCCCACTTCAGGATAGCTGAAGAGTCAAGGCTAATTTCCCCATGAAAATTAGCACAGGATGTTCTGGGGCCTGGACTCCCATCACCCCCTGGTCTTTACTCCCTCAGAAAGGGGAAGGAACCAAGAACTCTGTGCGGCTGGTGCTGGTTCTAAGCACGTGCAGATAGAGAGGGACAGTCTCTCGGTGGGAATGGCATCCTGCACACTCCCAGGAAGCTGTGGTGGACAAACTTAAATGTTAAATCCCCTTTTTTATCCAGGACTGTCCTGTTCTTGTGTTCATTGGGTCTTCACACCCTCCTTTTGGGATCAGCATACTGGCCTGGCACTGTTATCTTACAGACAACTTCCAAGTCCAAACTCTTTAACACATACATTACATTTATGTGTTCCTCTATTTGTCGTTTCTGTGGTGTTGGGGACTGGACCTCATATCAGTATGTTCTACCCATGAGCTACATCTACCCCGACTGCTTTATCCCATACACGCATACATACATTTACATTTAACACACAGCAAGATATTAGTACCGAAATAATGAAATACAGTATCATATAAGTCATTATGGAAAATTTCCATTCAATATATTCAAATTTTCCTGGACCACAAATAACTGAAATTGTAATAAGGAAATAGTAGCTGAGTAAGAGCTGCTGTTAAACACTTGTCTATTGATTTGAGGAGCGGGTTAGATGTGTTATATTCTTAAAATTTCATAATTGTTGTCTTGGGATGATTTTCAAGGCACATTTTTTAGTTGTTTTTTAGTTTGTTTTTCTTTTTCACATACTCAACTCTCTCCTCCCTCGATCTCTCACTTTTTGACACAGGGTCTCAACTTGGAACTCACCGTGTGAGGCTGAGCAAGGCAAGGTTGCCATGTGTTCAGCTCATAAGTCACGAGTTCTGAGTGCTATAAAACATTGTCTGCTGAGGTCAGTATCATAGTGAGTCCAACTCTTTGCTTTTAGCCAGGAGGTACAGGTACCAAGGGCATTGCCACTTCTCTGCCTGTCACCATCATCATACTGGTTTCAAAGTGTTCCTTTTTCTCCATTTTTAATATCTATTATCTATCCAGTGCATGAATGGAGAACAGTTTTCAAATCAGCTAGAGATTATAAAACTAATGCACCCATTGGTGTTTGTGAAGTTAAAGCAACTTTAGTTTCTTTTTTCTTTTTAAATATATCACAAGCTTCTAGCTACTGTAGAGTTCTCCTCTGGCTATTCATTTGCAGTGGTAAATAAAATGTGTTTTAAAAGTCTTATCATTCCTGAGTATATTTACATCTAGTGAGTACCTGTCAACATAGCGAGTGACGCTTACTAGAGCAAATCCCTTGGGAATGGAAACAGCTTGTCCTTGTGGATGGGAAGGAATAGGGGGTTACACCTCATCATCATTTGCTAAGTTGGAGCCATACCCAGGCCTTTCAGAAGCTGCCATGCTGTAAACTCTCTGAAGTCTGCGACTGGAGTGAGAACTCAAAGGTTAAGAACATTGGCTACTCTTCCAAAGGACTAGGACTCCATTACCAGATCCTGCATAGCTGTTCACAAACCCAGTTCCAGGGACTCTAATGCCTTCTTCTGGCCTCCATGGGCAGTGCGCACATATGGTGCACAAACATACATGCCAGTAAAACACATACAAATTATTTTAAATAGTAAAAATAAAACAAAGCAAAACTCCAGACCCTTTTATAAACAAAACGTTTATAATACAACTCATATCCAAATGTTTAAGACAATTTGTAGAGCCCCAAAGGAAAATTCTGTGAGTCTTTACTTAGCTCCTGGTGTGTGTGCAACTGAGGAACATCTTGAACTTCTGACTTTCTGCCTGCTGTGATTACACATGTGTGCCGCCACATCTGGTTTCAGCAGCGCTGGGGATCAAACTCAGGCCTATCCATGCTAGACCAGCAGTGTACTCACTGAACTATATACCCAGTCCTTCCGTTATGTTGTTTTGCTTCAGAGAATCTCTAGCGATATAAACAGGGCAGAGTGGAAGCACCACAAGGACTAGAGTGGGAGGAGCTTAAGACTTTTTGGCAAAAACTTAACTGAACACCTGCCAGCAGGAAGCATCTTGCTGTTCTACTGAATATTGTATTTGTATATATGTAACACAGGCTTTCTTAGATGAGACAGAAAGCATCTTGAATGCAGGCTGTGTGCAGAACTATTTCCCAGCAGCCAGCAGAGTGTCTTCCACTTTGGGCACATTCACTAACCGGGATGGCTGAGGAAGGAGGTCAATGGGTCAAACAAAGACCGCAGTACTGTTTTTACCTATCCCATCTAGGCGTGCTTTTCTTCTTCAAAATAATCGTCACAGTCCTAGTGGCTAGGGGACGGGTATAGCAGGGAAGATGACTTTCTTGTTGATTCCATCAGCTCATTGCCCCGTATCAAATGAGAACCACGGCCATAGTCTAAAGCTGGAGAAAAATGCCCCCAATACTGCACTGCGCCTGTTGTCAATCCACCCAGACAGGCAAATTCAGAAAACTGGTTTCATTAAGTTAAGTCGACTTTGTCACAGTCTTGTTGTTGAAGTAGTGAGAGTGAAGATCTGACTGAAGTTTCTGGATAGAACTAGTAAGGGCCATGTTCTGTGGTGATGGCTGCCAGAAGGAGAGTGGTGACAGCCGTCTAGACAAGGGGACAGCTGCCAAGTCGCACTTTATTGTATCAGACAGTTGCCCTACTACGGTACGCTCAATTGTCCAGAAGAGACATTTCTACATGAACTGTTCTTAATTTGATTGGAAACAGACCAACTGTTGTCTCAAATGATAATGCGAGCGGCTAAACTGAAGGGGTTTTGTTTTGTTCTTTTTTTTTTTTTTTTTTTCAAGGGCAGTACCTTTGGAAAAGCAAATGAAATCCTCAAACATTGAAAGTCAGGAGGATTCCTGTTTGGCCATGTAATTTTAATTAGCATTCTGGTGGTCCCCATCCCTCACCTGACTTTCTAAGTCCACAAAATAACCACCTCAGATCTTGTCTGAATTCCTTCAAGATAAAAATCAAATTCTTTTATTGAAATATTCTGATACACTGAAAACAAAATTTGGTTGGTTTCTTTCCCCTTCTTTTAAATATAATTTTTTCTTTAAAGTTGTTAAAGGTGGTTGATAAAATTAAACTCTGCATTTCAATTCTAAGAGAAAAAACAAAACCCCCACTTTGTCTAAGCATTTAACAAGGAGTTTTTCAGAGGGAAGTGTGGCCCGTATAACCAGTTCCTTTTCTCTAATTTTTTTCAGGTCCATTAGAACTGAGTAATTCTGTAACTTTATGCCAGTATTTTTACGAATTTCAATCCAATTTTTTTTTTGTCTGTTGGCAGTGAGTTTTAAAAGTCTTAAACATGCCCAAACATCTCAGCGGATTTAAAGAAAGTTATAATAGTAACTAGTTTTTCCTCTGTCCTTCCTCCCCCCTCAAAAAAGTAGAACACACTACTGAAATTCTTTAAATTGGCTGAGCCTTTTAAGCAAGTAAACACATTTTAACTAGGTTTTTCTCCAGTCCCTCCATTCACGCCAACTACAGAAATTAGCCTTCACTCTTCCTTCGCTTACACATGGGTACACACACTTGCATGGACACAAGAAAAATCTCTTTTCCCCTGTCAGCATTCCTCCCCAACAATGCTTAGATTAGCGGCGCGAAGGCGGCCGCAGAGAAAGGACATTCAGGCCAGAAGGCTCCCCACAGTCACAGCTGGTAGGGGTTAATGGCAGCTGAACCTCCCAGTCAGGGCCCTTTCTCTATTGTGTGTTCAACTCCTGGGAAGGAAGCCGACTTGTGACAGCCTCTGCGGTGCGGCTGATCAGAAGTGTAGCAACTGGGTCACAGAGGCAGTGTTCCCGGTGGAGAGCCAGAAAAAGTGACTCTGAAATACACATGCGATGTCTCTGCTCACAAGGGCTGCAGGAAGATGGCTCATAGTTTTTACATTCATAGTGGAGCCAGACAAGCAACTGGGCAGTGATGCTTCTGTACCTCCTCAACAGTGTTCATATATGGCTAGCGTATGTTATTCAAGTTTGAACACTGACGGTTGGGGGGGTCTGTTTTCCATGTGGAATAAAGACTCTGGAGCTGTGACAATTAGGGCCTCCTGATAAATAGAGGTTGTGATGCAAGCAGAGAATGATTTATCATATTATATGAGTACATGTCTAAATGAAGTAGGCGGGCTTTCCTAGGCATTGTGGGATGGGGCCAACGTGAATGTCTACCAGAGTTTCTCATTTACCTTTTTATTTTTAAACAAGAAAATGCACAACAGCTGTGCTGGGCCTGTTACAGATATCAGATCTCTTTAATAGATATTTTCTTTCCCTCTTACCTCATTCCCTAGATGGGGTCTCACTATACATCCCTGGATGGCCACCAGTGGCCCTGAATGGCTACGTCGCTCAGGCTAGCCTCAGACTCCTGGCAATCTACTTCCCTCATCTGTTCCTCCCAATCTCTAGGATTATAGGTCTGAGTCACCATGCCCATTTTAATAGGCACTTAGTTATATTGAACATCGTAGGTAAATGGGACTTTATAGGCAAAATATGGTTTTCAGAGAGACAAAGATTCTTAAAGAAAGCAAACATGACACCTCTAAGGATCGTGTGTGGGCTTTGTCATGGAACATTTTCCTATATCGGAATAGGACTTGGCAAACTAAGGCACCTCGGTTAATATTAATTAAATAAATAAAGACCCCACCGTCACAAAGGTTGGCTCTGCTGCTCATTTTTAACCCAAGAGCTTTTCTTGTTAAGAAATCACAAGAGTCCCAAGCAGGATGCTTTTGTTCTGGTGAAATGAATTTGTTTCTTTTCAAAATAGCTGAGCTTCCTGACCAAAGACTGTTAGGACAATTCATTGCTGTTAAAGTTGTCTCATTTCTTTTCTTTAAACCCAACCTTGAGAACTAACTGGGGACTGGTTTGGGCCATGGGGAGGCATTGAATGCTGGAGGCATCCTTATTCTAATGCTTTTGGCTTGGTTTATCTAATTTGAAATTTTAATGCCACTTGACTAAAATTTTCCCTCTCCTTGAGTTTGTTTTGACTTATCACTCTGGGAAAAGGAAACAGGGGAGAGAGAACAAATTAGGGCCTTGGTGTTTTACCTGCAGCATAAACATTTAATACTTCCTCTTTCAAGCCACAATAGTTGGGGGGAACAATGCAGCCCAGTGAGCTCATTAAAGCTATTCTTCTTGGGTCATAATGGGGAGGGCCAGCAAAGGAGTCAAAGGAGATGAGGTCGTGGTAATCTTGAGACCACCACAAGTCTCTCCTGGCTTCCTCAGATGGTTTCTTTTGGGAGGAACTAAGGTCCTGTGTGTAGCAGCACTTCTTAGGGACCGCTCTCTGGGAGCAGAGCAAAGTGACTCCATCTTCAAGCCTGGAGTTTCTCAGAAGATACGGTGACTTGTGCTGAGGTAGTTGGGAGTCAGGTGGCAGGCTAATGTAACCGTAATGTGACCATTGTAATGTACCCCAACCTGCTTCTGTGGGGAAGTGATATGACAAGTTTGTGTCACGTGCAAAACTCACACGTGGCTCTATCATATTCATAAATACTTCTATTATTATGTTTCACTGTAAGCTTGGAGAATTATCCCAATATATGGCTTTTAAAAATAATTTAACTTCATTTTTTTTTTGTTTTGTAAATACAGAGAGGAGGAACCAGAGAAGTCTTTCTTGTATGAACAGTCAGAAACCCTGGGAAGACAGAAGTACCTTCCTGAACTTGGCCCCACTGCGCTGGAAGAGGCTCCTCCCTCCTTAGACAGCACTTCCTTCCCTTTTCTTTACATCTTGCTTTGTTGAGGTTGGGGGTGTGGCAAACAAAAAGGATCAGAGAGTCCCCTTCCTTGATTACTGGAATACAAAGCAGAATCTAAAGGGTTAGAGGCCGTTAGAGGCCGGTGCCCAAGACTGTTTGACCTCAACCTTGGACTCTCTCCTCTCTGGGTGCAGGAGTGCAGAGTGTACAGATATCTATTCACACGGTCATTTGTTCTTTTCCTTTGGAAAAACAAACCACACCTGGACAGGGACTTTTTAATTTTTCTGGGATTCAACTCACATTGCACTGTATTGTTGTGTTTTAATAAACCCAAGAAAATAAAGAGAACATAGTTTTCCGAGAGCAGAACTTGCTAGGGTGATAAGATACACTTACATTCCCTGTATTTTGGATAAAGAAGGTGAGACTAGGGGAGTTTGTTGACCTTATTGTGCTGGAATATGTATTAGGCACACAAAAATACAAAGAAATATTAAATTAAGAACTAGTAAAGAATTTATTCAAATGCCAGTCTCACACACCTGCAGAGGCTTTGCATTTAATAAACTCCCAACCTCCCTGGGTGCAACTGATTTGAAGCAAGTGATTCAATAGTTTGTTGTTGTCTTTTTAAAGAAAAAAATAGGTAATTCCACTTTCAAAAGCAAATTTTATAGGAAACCCTGTTTACAAAATTACAGGGCTGTTTTTAAACTGGTTGCTCCATGGCATGATCCAACTACCCAGTACATGCTAGGGAAAGGGTTAAGCTTTCCTGACTTTCAGATACAATGAAATTATGACAGGAAGAAAATTGTGCCATTTTAGCATGAAAATGCTTGTACAAATACTGTCGTTCCTTCCTTCTTACTTTCTTTCTAATGCCTCAGCGATAGCTAAGATGACAGACATTTGACAGGTATCTGTAAGCACACAGCCCAGGCAGCTCATTAAAGTTTTTCTTTCTATGCATCAGCTTTCACAATGGCAAAAACCCATTAGCATTGACTATTCCGCAGATTAGAAGAATTAAGGGCTTCAAACGTTGGCTTATACCAAGCAATGTCATTTGTGAAGTGATGTTTGCTTTATTATTTCCCTTTCTCTCCCTCTGAAACCAGACTGACATGACTTTAGCTCTACATAGGGTGTAATGTGCAAACCGAAGGATTGGCTCATCGATGAAAGGAGTCGCATTCCCTTTTAAACCTGACTGGAATGGCAAAAGGGAGACTTTCCATGCGCTATTTAGCCTCATTAGAGAACTGATTATGATCGTTCTCTGGTGTAATCTTTAATCGACTTTGACACTAGATTTGCCCCGTTACAAATCCTGTCATGCAAATTAAGTCATTTGTGTTGTTTGATATGGAAAGATCTGCTATGAAATGAAAGATTAGCTCTCAGATGAGGCACAAGAGACCAGCGCCCTTGTGCACCGTGCAACTGATTACAGGGATGACAGCATCCATTTCTACTCTCCTGGTAGGAGAGGAGATTAAATTAACAAGACTCTCGGTCTTCCTGTATCAGGGTATTCAAAAAAAATGTTCATTTTTTCCATAGTTGTATTTCTTGAGTTAACCCAAACAAGTGCCCTAAGGCACTAATGCGCAGTTACCCTAACCTAGTCTCCAGGGAGTGGGGTGCATTGTACACACTAACCTAGTCTCCAGGGAGTGGGGTGCATTGTGCACCCTAACCTAGTCTCCAGGGAGTGGGGTGCATTGTGCACACTAGTGGATAAAATTCTTGCTCTGGACAGGTAGTCAGTGCTGACTAGTAAGAAGCTCCACAAACCAGAAGGGAATGTCTGCCAAATTATAACTACAGCTTCTATACCCATCTACGACCTATTTATTTTTACCTTTTTTTTATTTGTTTGCTTATAGGCAGTATCTAGCATAGCCCAGATTGGCCTTAAATTTACTGTTTAACTGAGATTAGTCTTGAAGTCCAATCCCTCCTGCCCCCACCTTCCAAACGCTGGAATTACAAGCATGTGGCACCAAACACAGCTCCACTGTCTACTTTTAAATGTGGAAGGTCACAAGAAAGAGGAGGAGATGTAAGAAGAGTTTTCACCAAAATATTCATGTGAAGCCGTCTTTTACTTGGTATCCAAAGACCATCGGCAGCAAGAAGTGTGATCTTGACATTTCTGTTACAGAGTTCAGTGTCACTAGCTGGGTACTTCTGGCTCTGAAGAGTCAGTAATACGGGAGGCGGGAAAGAGAAGCCTAGGTTGAGTTGGTTCTGCTCCATCTAGCAAGCACTCCCCAGAATACGCACATTTAGGACGTGGTTTTCTTCAAAGATCTCTTCTGACTTAAAACAATTATTTTACTGCTTTCAAACCAAATATAACAGGACTGGTTTTTATTAAAAAAGACATCTATGATGAGTCAGAAGTGAGCATGAAAAATGGCTGACAGAAAACCATCAGCAGAACAGGGAGGCTGTGGAAATAGTTTGATTTGCTGGAGATAATGGTGGCATGGCTGTCTTCAGAAACAGAAGGGAGTGAATGGAAGCTGAAACTGCCTGAGCAGCTGACTCTTCCCAGGGACACTCCAGCTTTTTACAAGTCCCTCTGCCCTGTATCTGATCAGCTTTATGATCAGAGAGTAGGAGAACAGTTATACAAAGGAAAACAGTTGTGAAGCTCCTGTTCATAAACTAGCCACATCGAGTGTATAACCTCAGTGCTTGGAACCTATACATTTAAAATGCAGGCTAAATATAAACAAACCCAATTTTACTTCACTGAACACCGAGTGATGCTATCCAAAGATCCACAGCCAACATCTGTCCACACCTCTGCAACACTTCATGTAGGACCTATGGCTTACGACTCACATCCTGCATCTTTCCCCAAAAAAGCCTGTAAGAAAAGAAAAAGTGAGAAAATATGATTATAGACTTGCCAATAAAGGAAAGGTCAAACACAATGCAGCATGGGCTGAGTGGGAAGCCAGGAGGTGCTCTACGCTTCAGGCACAGGATAAATATTCTGTCTAATGCAAGGCTGTCAGAGAAGGTGCCTTTGATTGAACAGTGATGTAAATAGTCATTTAAAATCCCTTTTAAATGATCATAACACAAGTTAGAGTGGCCTCCAGCAGCTCCATCGCGTGTCTTCTCGTGGAACATTTTTAATAGGTATACTTTGTCTTTTGAATGAGTCACACACCTCTGTTTTGATTAATTTTTATCAGATTTGGGGATTTCATTTCCTTTATAGCTAGATAGAGCATTAGCTGTTTAGATAGCATTGAAATAGCTTGTAATGAATGGACTAACATGTAGAGATTCCTTGACAATCCTCAGAGAAAATGAGTCCATCACGGGGTTTAACTTGAGATCTGAGAAAGTTTTTGGAATTTCCCACCCTGCCCTCACTAAGGGCATATCATTCCGTTTGATGAAAAAGCCAGACAGATTTTTAGCCAAGTAATGTTGTACGAAGCTGTTGAAGAATAGAGAAGGGAAACTAAGCAACAAAGGAAACAAAATGAAAGCATGGTGTTTGCTTAGTAAAAAAGTTGGGAAATCAGTAAGAATGGATTAAACACTGCTGCCTTTATTGCTATTACCTGACATTTATGTGACTGAGAGTTCCTACAGTTCCCTAATGTTTCATTCAGAAGACATAATCCTTGCTGTTAATGTAGTACTTTAAATGTAATTTTATGGCACAGTTAGTTGAATGGTTGCCATTCCTCAACCATCCCCTTCTTGGCCTAGGGACCTAGACAAGCATGTATATTGTTTCAGACCACTGATGGGCCAGGTAATGTATCAAAGGGCACACTGTTGCTTTCAGACAGGGCAATGGTTCCTGGCCTTAAAGCTGAATTAGAATTATCTGGAGGACTGTTAAACTGCACCTTTCTGGGCCCCACCTGCCGATTTTCTCCTTGGGTTATAGAGGGAGAGCTCTTGGGTCAGATGAACAGCTAACTGATGCTGATCACACTGTCCCAGGATCTACACTTTGCGAACCACTAAGAGGGTAATGTGAAAGTAGCTGGGGTGTTTCTGATGGGGAGCTTTCCATGTGGGAAAATCTCTTTGTACTGGGGAGAGAAAGGGGAAATGAATCCCCAAGTGACTTTCTTTAACATTTCCTTTCTTTTTCCTTTCAATGTAGGCAGTATCCAACTTCAGTTCCCAGGATATATATTTTAAGCTTTCATTGAAATTCAGATACATTTTTAACATGGGAACATATGACTTCTAGGCTGTAGAAGACATTAAGTGTATGCATGTCAGGCTGGATTGAGGAACATAGATGACCACATAGGCTCCTGGTGCTCAAGACTCTGTCTTGATTCTGGAGATGGTTTGCACCAGAGACCGTCATATCTACCACTCTGTGAAACACACCTTGGCTTCTGATGGGTGCCTCTACAGTACCTACAGAACGTAGGAAGTAAGAAGAGCTGAGGATGCATTGTGAAGAAAAGCAGAAAGTCCTAGGTATTAGGGATTTTTATTGCCAATCTGGACCCTTTGAGCACCAAGGACAAAGCTAGAAACGGACTACGTGTCTGTTTCCCGGCTGCCAAGACACAAATAATCACACAGAAGCTGTATTATTAATTACAACACTGTTTGGCCTATTAGCTCAGGCTCTCTCTCTCTCTCTCTCTCTCTCTCTCTCTCTCTCTCTCTCTCTCTCTCGTTTTGTTTTGTTTTGTTTTTGTTTTTGTTTTTCGAGACAGGGTTTCTCTGTCAGGCTTCTTATTAACTAACTCTTACATCATAAGTTAACCCATTCCTTTTAATCTGTGTATTGCCATGAATCTGTGCCTACCCATAAGGTTCCAGTGCGTCCCTTTCCTTCAGCAGCTACATGGCATCTCCCTGACTTTGCCTTCTTTCCTCTCTCTTTGCTTGGAGTTCCCGCCTTGCTATATTCTGGCCTGCCATAGGCCAAAACAGCTTCTTTATTAACCAATGTTAATAAAATATATTCACAGCATACAGAGGGGAATCCCATATCACAAAGCTTCTTACTTGCCCGGTACTGAGGGTGGAGATGAGGGATGGCCTAGCCAGATTTTTTTCTGAGTCACCAGTTTACAAAAAAATAACATATAGACTTATTATTAATTAGGAAAGCTCAGCCTCTAGCTTAGGCATGTCCACTAGCTCTTATAACTTAAATTAACCCATTTCTATTCATCTACAAGTTACCAGATAACTACATAACTTGTGGCTTTTACCTCTCCTCCTGCATGTCTTGCTTCCTCTGTGTCTGGCTGACGATTCTTCCTTTCTGCTTCCCAGAGCTCTCTCTGTCCAGAAGTCCCCTGCTTTTCCTCCTGCCCACCTATTGGCCATTTAGCTTTTTATTAAACCAATCACAGTGACATATTTTACACAGTGTAAATGTGGGTGAAGATGATGGACAGTAAGATGCGCTCCTTGCTTTCGGAGGAGCAGAGTCTTATTTGCTATTCATCTGCATAGATTAAATGAGCAGTAACACTGGACAAGAGCTGATTTCCCGGGCCTGGGCACTTGCCCTCCGTGTGCTTGGCTCCGTCACTGAACCTCACTGAGAATGACTACTCTGGTATAAAGTTCCATGCTTTGGGTCCTGACCATTGTCTCACGATCCAGATACCCCGGAATGTAGTCATTGTTTCCATTTCAGATCTTCAGGTGTCCTTTTTTTTAATGTCTATTTGTGTTTTACCTGAATGTATGTTTGTTTGAGGGTGTGAGATCCCCTGAGTTACAGACAACTGTGAACTGCCATGTAGGTACTGGGAATTGAACCTGGGTCCTTTGGAAGAGCACCCAGTGCTCTCAACTGCTGAGCCATCTCTCCAGCTCCCTCAGATGTTATTCTAAATTAATAATAGTGATGATTAAGCCTATTCTGTGCCTCAGAAGCAGCCTCAGAAGTAAGGACAGTTCTTGGGTACAGGCTTTGTAACTAGAGCATGCTATCTAAGTGGCAGATCATTGTTAACTACAGAGAAGCCCATTTGTACAAGGGTCCTTCTTTAAGTGAGTTCTCTGCAAGTGTTCCTAAGAAGCACTTGCTTCTGAGCCTAGAGGGTAAAGACTCCACTTTTTTTCTCTTGTCTTACTATGTTCATGTTCAGGTGCTGCAGTGATATTTCATTTGTATTTTAATAAGTAAAGCTTGCCTGAAGTTCAGAGAGTAAAACAGCTGCACTGGTCCGTCTTACAGACCAGGCAGTGGTGACATACACCTTTAATCCCAGTAGCCACACTAGTTTGCCATAGCAACAGGGTGGTAGTGGTGCACACCTTTTTTTTTAATTAATTAATTTTACTTTATATACATTGGTGTTTTGCCTGCAAGTATGTCTGTATGGGAGAATCAGATTCCCTGGCGCTGGAGCTACTGACAGTTGTTGGGAATTGAACCCAAATCCTCTGGAAGAGCAGCCAGTACTCTTAACCTCTTAGCCACCTCTCCAGCCCTGGTGCATGCCTTTAATCCCAGCCCAAGAGAGGAATATAAGACAGACAGCTCACAGAGACAGTCTCATTCTGAGGTTCCTGGAGGCAGGATGACCATTTCCAACTGAAGTAAAAGTGGCTGGCTCTTTTGCTTTTCTGACCTTCAGATTGAACCCCAATTTCTGTCTCTGGGTTTTTATAATTCCATGCTTCAAGGTGCTAGTCAAATCGAGTGACACTTCAACAGGGTGTTGTATTTTATGGCTACAGAGCAGTCAGGGTTCTTGAGAAGATATCAGTGTACAGTCTTGTGAAGACAGCATGGCTAGAAGCTGCAGTAGGTGGAGGTAGTGGTGCCAGTAGGAGCTCAGCTTCTCACCTAATGAGGCATTGCTATTTGGGGGAGAACAGAGCACTCAGCTTCTACCAAGACATAATGAGGCATTGCTATTGGGGAGAAGAGGAGCAAAGCATACCTGGATTGGAATATTGTCTTGGTGGCTTCCAGTTTTGTGGTTTTTGGGAGAGTACTCTGGCTTCCTTAGACATTGGTTTCCCCATTGGTAACATAAAATAAACAAACAAAAACAGAAAAAGGAACATAGTATCTCCTATTGTTTTAGTTACTGTTCTACTGCTGTGAAGAGACACCTGACCAAAGAAATTTAGGAAAGAAAGCTTTTAAATGGGGGCTTGTGAACAGTTTCAGAGGGTGACTCCATGACATCCTGGCAGGGAGCAAGTAGCAGTCATACACAGTGCTGAAGGAGTTGCTGCACTTATATCTGATGCCCAATCACACAGCAGAGAGGGGGGAGCTAGAGCCTAGAGAGGACCCCCAGTGACTCACCTTCACCAGGACCTAACTCACCTTCACACTTCCTAACAGCCCACCAACTGAGAATTAAATATTTAAATATATGAGCCTACTTGTGGGTGGAAGAGCATCCTCATTCAAACCACTGGTGGTTTAGTAAATGTTAAGTGGATTATTCAGTGGTAAGTTCCTAAATAGCAAACATAGGTACCAGGCTGATCCAGTGCTTGGCAGATGCTGATGCCTGCTATCTGATGAGGAAACTCCAACTGTCTAAGAACACACTCTTTTAGCCTCTCAACCTTACTTAAAGCTTAGACTCAGGAAGTATCCTAAACTCCTAATGTGTGATTCAAAAGTAAAACTCAAACTGGACCCAGTGTTTGGGGTCTGTGATCCTAACTCTTTGGGAGGCTGAGCAGAAGGATTGTAGGTTCAAGACCAGCTGATAAAACTCAGTGCATGAGAAACCTTGCATGAGGGAGCTCAAGCCAAGATCACTAAATGACTTTGCGGATCATTTAAGGAGAAGTGAAGGAATGTTCTCTCCCATCCCTCTCCATGCCTTGACCGGGAACATGCTCCCTGTGACAGAGTGCTGTGTTCTCCTCCATCCACTAACGTAGTTTGCCCCAAAAGCAAGGCTAGCACTCAGTTTCTCTTGATCTTTCTAGTTTGAAGCTCAAGTCCTAGGATACATTAGGATTCTTTTTAATTAGCTGGACAAATGCAAGAAGATGGGTGTAGTACTTGGGAGACAGAGGCAAACCCAGATCAGCCTGGTCTACACAGTGAATTCCAGGACATTCAGAGCTACACAATGAAACTGTCTTGAAAATAAATAGACAGGACAAAAAAGCCCACATGAATAAAGTAAGACGGAAAGCTGAATTGAAATTGTTGACACTGGATATATTAAGCTTTAAGAGACTAGGATTATCATGAGATTGTCAACCGCTGTGTGGTCATTTGACTGAGGCGACCCTCATCCCTTGTAGTCTTAAGCATTTGCACGCTTGGCCCTCACCTGGGAGTGGTATTTGGAAGAGGCGTAGGAAATGCAGCCTCCTTGAAGAATGTATCACTGGGGCACGCTTTGAGTTTAAAAGTTTGTACCATTTTTAGTTCACTCTCTCTGCTTCCTGCTTGCCATTTAAGTCAATCAGGCTCCGTCAGTTTCCTGTTCTTGCCTCCAGGCATTTACTTTGTCATCATGGACTCTAGTCCTCTGGAACTATAAGCCAAAATAAGTCCCTCTTCTGTAAGCTGCTTTGTCTTGGTATCTTATCACAGCATAGAAAAGTCAGTAATACATTCGCCAAGTCTTGGAGAATATGGCTCTGAATCAAGTGGGAAGCACATAAATATGCACAAAGACAAAATGCATATTTTTGGAAAATTAACACACTCCAGCATAGTCTAAACAATCAGGTGATGTGATTTAAATTTTCCTCAGACTCTAATATAAACTCTTCAAGTGAAAAATATACTTATCTAAAAATAATTCTGCCACAATGATGAGAATGATAGTATAAAAACTGTATTAAGATAGATCCAGAAGTCCTAGCATATTGTTCCTGATCTGTAGCACTCAGTAAGTATTGTCTTCACAAAGACAATAATTGAGAGCATGAACTGCTAGGATCATTGAATTTTCTTGGCATCCAGTAAATTACATATTGGCATACTTGGCAAACTAAGCTGTAGAATGGATTGACTGTGCAGGGCTCTTTAAAAAAGATATTCACAAATTTTTAGAAAATATTTATTTTATTTCATGTGTGTGAGTCTCTTGCCTGCATGTACATATGGACATTATATGTGTGCATGAGGCCCATAGAGCTTAGGAGAGTTCCCTCGATTTTCTGAAGCTGGAGTTAAGGGTGGTTGTGAGTAAACAGGCCTGTGCTGGGAACCGAACCAAGGCCCTTGGCAAGAGCCACGTGTGCTCTTATACACTGAGCCATCTCTCCAGCACCAGTAGTTACAACTTTGAAAGTTAAATAAATTCAAAATAGTACAACTTAGTAGAAACTTATTATTAAAAATAAACTATATGAATTAATATGTTGTCCATAAAACATTTTTGAAAACCTAGGAAGAATTATATATAATCTTTTGTTGTTGTTTGAGACAGGGTCTCACTGTTGTAGACCTGACTATCCTGGAACTCACTATGTAGACCAGGCTGAGCTCAAACTCACAGAGATCCACCTCCCTGTGGTTTCCAAGTGCTGGCATTAAAGGCGTGCACCACCATGCCTGGCTTGATTGTATGTATAAATATTAAATACGGTCAATCTACTATGTAAAATTCTGTTGGCCTTGCAATGAACGTCTGTTGTTATATACTGTGTGCATACGAATATCTTTATTCTCCAGTATTATTTTCAATCAGTTCCTATAAAAAGTCTTTAAAGTAAGACCCGTGAGTCTAACAGAATCATCCCCAGCCACAAAACTGATGTTATGCTTTGAAGCCCATACTTGCCTGCTGTTAAGACTCATGATCTTAACTACCATGCCCAGAGCAAAGAGCTTTTCATAAACACTGTTCTGATTATTTTTTGTCAGCTGGACACTAACAAGCAACATTTGGAAAACAGGAATCTCAGTTGAGAAAATGCCTCCATGAGATAGGCATTTAGGCAAGTCTGTGGCACGTTTTCATGGTTGATGCTACCCACCAGTGGTCCTGAACTGTATGAGAAAGCAGACTGAGCAAGTCATGGGGAGCAAGCCAGAAAGCAGCACTCCATGGGCTCTGCTTCAGCCCCTGCTTCCAGGACTTCCTGTCCTGACTGCCCTGCATCATGTGCTGTGATCATCCTGACTACTCCTTCTTCCCCCTTTCACCTGGGGTTTCTATATGATTTTGGGTCGACAGACATATAAAATAATTTATTGACAATAAATTATAAGGACTTATGTGTTGATTGAGACTGCTTGTTTGTTTCCTAGCTACCCAGAACCAAAATATCACATAGAAATTATATTACTACAACACTGTTTGGCCTATTAGCTCACACTTCTCATTGGCTAGCTCTTATATCTTAAATTAACCATTTCTATTAATCTGTGCATCACCACGAGGTCATGGCATACCAGCAAGGTTCCAACATCTGTCTCCTCCTATGCTACATGGCATCTCCCTGACTCTGCCTACTTTCTCCTCTATCTTTGTTTAGAATTCCCACCTTACTCTATCCTGCCCTGTGATAGGCCCAAGCAGCTTCTTTATTCATTAACCAAAACATTCACAACATATCATGTATATTTTTAAATGATTAATATGCACATGTTCCCATTTATTAGAGATTAAAGCAAATCTGCTTATTAATTAGGTAGATATACTTGCTTATTTTTATATAAAAAATAAAATCTTGACTGATACTGCAGGACACAAAGTATAAAATTTTTCAGAGTTGATCAATATTTTGGTTTTTTTTTATTGCCAATGTCTTGTCCAGCACTTAGCATAAATACATAGTACAAAATGGCAGAAGTATGGTTAGTACCACTTCAGAAGTTGTTAGAAATTCTGTCCTAATCCCAAACTGAAGGTTATTCAGCAATTTTTTGAAACAAATCAGCAACACAAACAGCAGGCTTTAAAGTTGAATATTTTAGCACAATACAATCCAAAGAAACAACCTGAAGCTGACATGCTAGGAATGATGGCAGGAAAATTAGAAATGTCTATTTTCCACAATTAAACTGTTATGCTTCTATAAGGACAGGCAACCTTATATGACAGTAAGAACATTGCAACTGATTACATCCAGTCAACTTGCATCTGAGCAGAGGTGTTTTGGATATTGGCCATTGGTGTTTTCTGGTGTGATGGTCAATGCAAAACACACATGCTGCATGTTCAGAACCAAGGCTGCAATGAAGTCACATCATGCAGCACAGTCAGCATGGCCAGAACATCCTTAGATTTGTTACTTTTGATTTCTATTTAAATTTTGGTAGTTTCATATTCACAAAATTTTCTATTGTTGCTAGATTTTTTATGATCCTGCCCTCATTCAGTAATGTTATGCCATATAGTGTGAAGAGTTGGACATTAGAAGACAAATTTTGAAGTTACTATCTTCTCTAGAAGTATATTTTTATATGCACTCATTTTATGCAGAAGTTATAGAATTCCTTGTCTCTTAGCATCTGGAAAGTTTAAAGTTTCTATCTCCTCTTGAGCTCTGGCGTCAGACCATGCCCTAAGGAACAGACAACAGGGACTAGCTAAACATCTTGCATCAGAGTCTCCTTGAGATCTATACCGTCCCTGCCAAGAATACTCTATAGAATATGGGTGAAGTGGGGGGATACGCCATTCCAGTTACAGTTACCACACCCAGAGGTAGCTTTTAGAATACTCAAATTATTAAAAGCTTGCTTAGTTCCACAAGTAAAACAGTACAGAAAAAAAGCAAAGTGTAGGCAGAATTTTCTGTCTCATTAGCTCCCAAATAACCACACAGAGACTTATTATTAATTATAAATACTGCTCAGTAACTTAGGCTTGTTACTAACTCGCTCTTTACATCTTAACCTGTACTTACTATCTACATTCTACCACATGGCAGTACCTTTTTTCAGCACAAGTTCATCTTGCTTCTCTCTGCATCTCCTGAAGATTCTGCCCTTCATTGCAGAGAGCTCTCTCTCTGTCTGCAAGTCCTCCCTAACCACTTCCTGCCTAGCTTTGGTCATTTAGCTTTTCATTAAGCCAATGAGAGCGACACATCTTCGTAGTGTACAAAAAGATTGTTCCACAACAGCAAAGAACAGAATAGTTAGATGTCCCTTGGGAAAAACAAACAAACAAACAAAGAAACAAACCACTTGTATTGTTCTTGTGTCCTTTTCCAGAGTATCCTTCTGCCTAATGACTTGGCCATTGTTTGTTAAAAAACAGATCAGAGACTTTTCCTCTAAGATGACACTCTCATGAAAAGGCTTTCTGCTCTCTGCATAATGCTACAACCCAAGCTGCCCATGGTTCTGGCTCTGCCTGCCATTTAATCCACAGCCTGAACATCAGGCACCTCTCCCCTGCTGAGAGTAGGTACCCTCTGACAGCAATCGTCTACAGTGTCCACATTAGCACCAGGCTCAGTGTTTCTCAGTCTAAGAAGCTCACCAATTCACCTCTAGAGACAAACTACCCTGCGTTCGGGGAGGCCAGTCCTGCAGGCACAGTGAGTAGCTTTGCAGCTGAGTCTCCAAGGAAACCATTGCTATTTGTGACTCTCGAGCTCAGAAAGTAATTCTTACCTGCTTTACAAGACTGACAATGTCATGACAGCCTCAGGAGGCTGTCGTTTCCATGAGCAGAGATTCTGTAATGTAAATCGATTATTAATGAAGCTGGATTTTAAGTGACTGTGTTCTTTGGAAGGAGCGTGTTTATATTTAATTATCAAAATGGGAGCTGTGTAGTGGCACAGTAGCATAGAAGTCAGCTATTATACTCCAAAATGGTTCAAAAATCAATCTTCATTCCAAAACCCATAATAAAAAAATAAAAAATAGCAATTTATTGAGAAAAACCAAAGACATCCTATGTCAGAAAAGCTATCATTACTTGTGCTAAAACTAATATGTACATATTTTTAAAGAGAGATGTGCGTAATTATGCAAAAGAATTTTAAGTAGTTGCTGAATGGAGGCCCCACTGAATTGTCACTATCATTGGTAGTTTGACATTTGCCCTGCTTCTGCCTGTCACACCAGCCCAGGAGGCAGCTGCTGTTGGAGATGTATATGAATAGCTTTTTAAATCCATCAGGACTCCCCGGCTTTCTTGAGCATGACAAGCTCCTTGCAACAAAGTTTTGATCTCTTCTAGAGTTGAGAATTTTGTTTAGCCATTTCTGAAATTGTGTGACAATATTCAGGCATTAAGATGGGACAGTAAGGACACCTGACCAATGGACAGAAGAAGCCCAAGAATTTCTTTATGAAACGAATTGACACAACCATCTGAATGGCAGGTGGGCAGGGTTACAGAGCCGCAACGGTGCAGGAGCAGTTTCTCTGTATTAAGAATAGGTGGGCAATGCTAACATTTGTGGGGTCATGGATGCTCCCAACCCACCTCAGACTGTGACTGGCCCTTGAGTACTTGGCCCCAGAGCTCAAAAGAACAGAAGGGCCAGCATAGTTCCATGCGCAGATATTTATGACTCTTCTCCTGAGACTGAAGTCTGGAGATGACAGGCCAGATGACGTGCAGCTCATCACACTGTCCACAGGGCTTGCTGGAGAGAACTCAGTAGAGAACCCTTAGATGATGTGACAGCCAATCACACTGTCCACAGGGATTGGTGGAGAGAACTCAATAGAGAACCCTAGGAAAATCCAGTCACACACAGGACAGAGTGGAAGGGGTATACCAGACACATTGAATCAGGACTTCCATGCCAGTTACCAACAAGCTATAGAAGCTTCATGATGCCTCTTGTGCAGGGTAGTCTGAATCCATGGTCTGAGCACTGTTGTTGATTGTTTTTACTCTGTATTCTTTTTTTTGGGAGGGGGCTGCCACCCAGCTCCCAAATGAATCACACATGGATACTGAGTCTTTCTTATATCCTTAGTTTGGGTTATTTCTAGCCAGCTTTTCTTAAATTATCCCTGCTACCTTTTGCCTCTGTGTTTTTACTTTTTTCTTACTTCTATAAACCTTACTTTCACTCTTTGTGGCTGGATGTGTGGCTGTGTGATGGTGTGGATGTGTGACTGTGTGACTGTGTGGATGTGTGACTGTGTGGATGTGTGACTGTGTGGCTGTGTGGCTGTGTGACTGTGTGGCTGTGTGACTGTGTGACTGTGTGGCTGTGTGACTGTGCGACTGTGTGGCTGTGTGACTGTGTGGCTGTGTGGCTGTATGGATGTGTCGCTTTGTGAATGTGTGGCTGTGTGGCTGTGTGACTGTGTGGATGTGTGACAGTGTGGATGTGTGGATGTGTGGCTGTGTGACTGTGCGACTGTGTGGCTGTGTGACTGTATGGATGTGTGGCTTTGTGAATGTGTGGCTGTGTGACTGTGTGACTGTGTGGCTGTGTGGCTGTGTGACTGTGTGGCTGTGTGACTGTGTGACTGTGTGGCTGTGTGGCTGTGTGACTGTGTGGCTGTGTGACTGTGTGGCTGTGTGGCTGTGTGACTGTGTGGCTGTGTGGCTGTGTGGCTGTGTGGCTGTGTGACTGTGTGGCTGTGTGGCTGTGTGACTGTGTGGCTGTGTGGCTGTGTGACTGTGTGGCTGTGTGACTGTGTGACTGTGTGGCTGTGTGACTGTGTGGCTGTGTGGCTGTGTGGCTGTGTGGCTGTGTGGCTGTGTGACTGTGTGACTGTGTGGATGTGTGACAGTGTGGCTGTGTGACTGTGTGGCTGTGTGGCTGTGTGACTGTGTGGATGTGTGACAGTGTGGATGTGTGGATGTGTGGCTGTGTGACTGTGCGACTCTGTGGCTGTGTGACTGTATGGATGTGTGGCTTTGTGAATGTGTGGCTGTGTGACTGTGTGACTGTGTGGATGTGTGACAGTGTGGCTGTGTGGCTGTGTGACTGTGTGGCTGTGTGGCTGTGTGGCTGTGTGGCTGTGTGGCTGTGTGACTGTGTGGATGTGTGACAGTGTGGCTGTGTGACAGTGTGGATGTGTGGCTCTGTGACTGTGCGACTGTGTGGCTGTGTGACTGTGCGACTGTGTGGCTGTGTGACTGTGTGGCTGTGTGGCTTTGTGAATGTGTGGCTATGTGGCTGTGTGACTGTGTGGATGTGTGACTGTATGGATGTGTGACTGTGTGAATTGTGGCTTTGTGAATGTGTGGCTGTGTGGCTGTGTGACTGTGTGGCTGTGTGGCTGGGTGGCTGAGTGGCTGTGTGGCTGTGTGACTGTGTGGATGTGTGACAGTGTGGCTGTGTGACAGTGTGGATGTGTGGCTCTGTGACTGTGCGACTGTGTGGCTGTGTGACTGTGCGACTGTGTGGCTGTGTGACTGTGTGGCTGTGTGGCTTTGTGAATGTGTGGCTATGTGGCTGTGTGACTGTGTGGATGTGTGACTGTATGGATGTGTGACTGTGTGAATTGTGGCTTTGTGAATGTGTGGCTGTGTGGCTGTGTGACTGTGTGGCTGTGTGGCTGTGTGGCTGTGTGACTGTGTGACTGTATGGATGTGTGACTGTGTGAATGTGTGGCTGTGTGACTGTGTGGATGTGCAGCTGTGTAGATGTGCAACTGTGTAGATGTGTGACTGTGACTGTGTGGCTAGGTGGCTCTGTTACTGGCCCCTAGCATCCTCTTCTACTTGTTCTTGTTCTTCAGTCCTCTCAACTTTTCCTCCTATTTACTCTCTCTGCATGCCAGCCCCACCTATCCTTGCTCCTGCCTTATTATTAGCCATTCAGCTCTTTATTCGACCAGTCAGGTGTTTTAACAGGCAAAGTAACACAGCTTCACAGTTAAACAAGTGCAACCTAAAAGAATGCATTGCATCTTTGCATCATTAAACAAATGCTCCACAGCATGAAGAAGTGTAACACATCTTAACATACTATTCTACATCACAGCACACGTGTGGGGGCTGTGAGCTGTCCTACAGTGAAGCTTGAAGGATCTCCGTACTTGGGGAGTGCTGCTGTAGTTGGTAGTGATAGTATTTTATGAATATATCCAGTTCCAAAGCTGCACAAAATCATGGCCTCTTACACAGCTGAGAAAATCAGTAGGCAGCACTCCTCCATGGCTTCTTGCTTTAGTTCTTGTGTCTGGGATCCAGTCTTGAGTTCCTGCCCTGATTTTCCTAAATGATAGACTACAATGTATAAGAGGAAATAAACCCTTTCTTTAAAAAGTTTCATTGATATTCAATTTCTTTCTTCAAAGACTTAAAGTTCTTGTCAAATAGATCTTTCACTTCCTTGGTCAGAGTTACCCCAAGATATTTTATGCTATTTGTGGCTATCGTGAAAGGTGATGCTTCTCAATGTTTCTATCACAGCAATAAAAACCCTAACTAATGCAATGTCATTGTAGAGGTATCTATTTTAAACTACAAGTTTAAAAACAGGTGGAAGTAAATATGTTTGCAAATTTTGGATGGATTGGGCAGCTGGTGTGAGGACTCTTGCTGCACCCATAGTAGTGTATCACAGTATTAGCATCTCCAGAACTCAAAGGCACTGTGCTAGAGGGTCCCCACTCATGACACCGATAAACTACACTTCCTGTGTCTGTATTAAATGTGTATTGTGGAGTATGGCTGAGTCTGAGTCAAGCTCAGGTACTCATTGTAATGCTTTACATAAATCACCTAGTGAATATTCTGTTCCTCAGCATCTATAAAATGTGTGAAAACATGAAACAGCCTCATTCACACAGCTGCGAATTAAGACCAATGATAAATACTCAGATACAAGAGACTAACATCCCAGCACAATCTGAATGGAAAAAGAATCTAATTGGATGTATAGAAAAGAACTTTCCCTAGGAACTTAGTTCATCTTTTTTTTTTTTAAGAAAAAAACATCAGTTCATTTCCTGTGTTCTGTCCTATCCTGTGCATACCTACACATCCCTGCACTCCATGGCTTGTAACCTTAGAGAAACTTTTCAAGATGGTGTTTGCCTGGGCTTGCCACTTTGCTTTTCTCTCTCCTTTCCTATAGGATTCAGTGTTTTGAGGTGCTACGCTTGATTTCCTGGCTCATATGGCCACAGAGTGGTAAACACAGTTAAAAGACCTGAAGCATGGGTTCCATGATGCAGTTGGCATAAGACCAAAGCCTTTCTCATTCATCCACTCCTGGACCACTTTCCTGTGCTCTGTCTGTTCTACGCACCCAGCTTCACTGACGTGAGGATGAATTTGAGTTGTCTTTGTCTGGATTAAGAAATGCCAAGGAATCTGATAAAGAACAACATTGGCTGTGTCTGTGAGGGTGTTTGCAGAGATAGTTAGACCATGAGGGCTCTCTCCGATGTAATGGATAGTCTAACCCATTGATGAGGCTATAATATATCAGATGATCCACCTCTCTGCCACGATGGACTGGAATCTCTGAAATCATTATCTAAAATGAACAATTCCTCCTTTGAAAAGATTTGTGTTAGGGGTCTGTTTTGTCACAGCGACACGAAAACAACTAATACCTGTGCAATAGGTCCCCTCAGCCCACAGGGTCGCAAGGGGCAAGGGGAAACTTTCGAAGGATACGTGTTTTTGTTGGTTGCTTTTTCTTGTTTGTTTGTTTGTTGAGATGAAGTCTTTCTGTGTGGCACAGGCTGGTCCCACATGCACAACTCTCCCGGTTCACAGCCTTCCAAGTGCTGGGTTTGCAGGCATGTGCTGATGCTTGCCTCTTTGGTTAGATTTAAAGCTTCTAGTGGCTTCTATCAAGTGAAACTTTTATAAACCTATTTCTGAAGTCTAGCTAATTGAATCTGGAGCTGGGTGGTAGTGGCACACACCTTTAATCCCAGCACCCAGAAGGCAGAGGCATGCAGATCTCTGTGAGTTTAAGATCAGTCTGGTGTACAGAACAAGTTCCAGTACAGTCAAGGCTACACAGAGAAACCCTGCCTCAAAAAACAAGAAGACGAAGGTAAGTGTGAATGAACCATAGAGACTTGCCTGCCACTTATCCCCACAGAGAGGTGCAGCTGCACCTTGCCTCTGCATGCAGAAGGGCAGCTGACAAGGGTGAGTGGTCTCCGAGTGCTATTGTATCGAGCCATCACAGAGCTCTTACAACCCAGCTTCTTAAACTGAGGGATACAATAGTACATGAAGTGCTGTAACTGAATATGGGGGGTTGGGGGAGTGCGGGGAATCTGGTGCTACTAAAAAAAGTTCTGAATGTGCAATGACCAAAAGTTAATTTAAATTCATGTAATTGTAGCATGAATTCTAATTGATATTAATAAATAAAACCTGGAGTCCGATAATAGGGGTGAAAACTGAAGTATCAGAGGAGCAGTGCAGCCAACCACGAGACAGACCTTTTACTTCCACCAGTGCTCAGACGGAAGGGCAATCCTGCCCTCAGACTGCATCTGTCTCCACCAAACCTCAGGCTGCCCTGAGCTTCTGCCTCCTTCCGCCTTGTATTCCTCTCTTCACCTAGACACTCCTGGCTCCACCTCTATAGTTCTGGAATTAAAGGCATGGGATTTCAATTGCTGGGATCACCTTTGTATGAACTCTGTTTCTCTTTTAGAAAAATTCAATCTCGTGTAGCCCAGGGTGGTCTTGAACTCACCAAGATCCCTCTGCCTCTGTACCCTGAGTCCTGAGAATAAAGGTGCCACCACTCCCTGGCCTCTAGTGGCTTAACTCTGCACTCTGATCTTCATGCAAGCTTTATTTGTTAAAACATAAACAAAATATCATGACATGTAATGACTCCAGGTATTATTTTTCAGATCATTAGTGTTGAAGCACACAACTTCACTGCAGCTGGTTATGGCCATGTAACACAGTTGTTTTATGTCTTCATGTGTGTCTTCGTGGCATATAATACACAAGAACAATGTCTGAAAGACCTCTCCTGAGATTCAATACTATGGTGTGTGAAGACCTCTCCTGAGATTCAGTACTATGCTGTGTTAAGAAGATCTCTCCTATTGAAGGACATCTAGGTTGTTTCCAGGTTCTGGCTATAACAAATAATGCTGCTATGAACATAGTTGAACAAATGCTTTTGTCATATGATAGGGTGTCTCTTGGGTATATTCCCAAGAGTGGTATTGCTGGGTCCAGGAGTAGGTTGATCCCGAATTTCCTGAGAAACCGCCACACTGATTTCCAAAGTGGTAGAAGAATGATGAAGAAAGTGTGGAATATATACACATTAGAATACTACTCAGCGGTAAAAAACAATGACTTCTCGAATTTTGCATGCAAATGGATGGAAATAGAAAACACTATCCTGAGTGAGGTATCCCAGACCCAAAAAGAGGAACATGGGATGTACTCACTCATAATTGGTTTCTAGTCACAAATAATGGTCATTGAGTCTATATTCCGTGATCCTAAAGAAGCTAAATAAGAAGGTGAACCCAAAGAAAAACATATAGTTATTATCCTGGATATGGGAAGTAGACAAGATTGCCGGGCAAAAAGTTGGGAACTTGGGGGTGGGGTGGGACGGGGGGAAGGGGAG
>NW_026068068.1:2714430-2733401 GCF_014885135.2 Alexandromys fortis | reverse complement strand
AAAAATAAATAAAATAAAATAAAAAAAATAAAAAATAAAAGAGATCTCTCCTGAGATTCAGTACTATGCTGTGTGAAGATCTCTCCTGAGATTCAGTACTATGGTGTGTTAAGAATAGAAGAGCTTTAATGTACTACCAGGTTTTCTGCTCTAAAGCACAGTGGTTTAAGTGTAGAAACAAAGCTTTTTCATATGGTCCCTGTCATACCTTATCATATATTATATTAGTTTATCTTGAGATTATGTTGTGTTCAAATTTTTATTTTAAAAATTACAAGCTTTGAGTTTAGCTTTTAAAATTATTCCATTTGGTTTGGACTCTGAAATGAACTTAAACATAGTATGCCATTTTTTCTTATGTTTTTATGCAAAACAACATTCTCAGTATTGACGATTAGATCATAAAATCAAAATATTGATCAACTCTGAAAAAACATTTAAGATTCTCTATGTCCTAATATTCAATATTCTATCAAGATTTAAATTTTTATGTAAAAATAAGCAAACATAACCATGTCATTAGCATGTAGATTTACTTTTGTATTTAATAAATTCTAAAAATACCAAAGAATTATTGTAAATTATGTTCATTATTATTTACTATTGGTAAATGTTTTTATGTACTTATTTTGATTTTTTATTGTTTTCATCAAGCTATATATTTTTCTCCATTCCCCTCCTTACCTCTACCTCCTTTTCTGTCCTCTCCCAAGTGCCCCATGCTCCCAATTTACTCAGGAGATCTTGTCTTTTTCTACTTCCCATGTAGGTTATATCCATGTATGTCTCTCTTAAGGTCTTCTTTGTTGTCTAGGTTCTCTTTGGCAGTTTTCTCTTCGTTTTATATCTAAAAGCCAGTTATGAGTGAATACATATTATATTTCTCTTTCTGGGTCTGAGTTACCTCACTCAATATAATGTTTTCTAGATTCATCTTTTGGCCTGCAAATTTCAAGATGTCATTATTTTTTCCACAGTGTAGTACTCCATTGTGTAGATGTATCACATCTTCTTTATCCATTCTTCACTCGAAGGGCATTTAGTTTTATTTGGGTGTGTACATATTTATGCATGTGCTGTCTCACATGTGTGCAGATGTCTGTGTATATGTGAACACGTGGAGACTTCAGTGTTAATCCTCAGGAAAACTACCCAACTTCTTTTCAGGAGTGTTGCTTTCTCTGGCCATAAGCTTACTTACCTAGGCCAGACTGACTAGACAGCAAGCTAAAGTAATGGCTGCCTCTGAATTCCCAGAATTGGGAGTAATCATGTGAGCTACCACACTGGGATTTTTTTGGTAGGTTCTGACAATTGACTTTACCCACTGGGCTATCTCCCCAGAACTCTTTGGTGGGTTCTGACAATTGACATTATCCACTGGAATATTTCCCCAGAACTCTTTGGTAGGTTCTGACAACTGACTTTACCCACTAGGCTATCTCCTCACAACTCTTCTATTCATTTTCAAAGTCTATGTAGATGTAAGTGTGGCAGATAAAATACAAGTTCCTTTCCAAACTGTTATTGATTAATAACACTGAATTATTTTCATCTCAAAGACTTTAACCCCCCTCTGTTATCATAAAGATATTTTAAGCTAGAAAATATGGGAGCTCTGATGTAAATCCTCATAAAATTTTTATCACTAAAATATATCTGTTTTCAAGAACTGAGAAGGAAAAAGTGATATGAAAGAAGCAATATGATATTTTTAAGTAAATGGTTATTCATGTCAGATGAAACACAGTGGGGAATTTTCCTGGGTCTTGAGACAAGAGCCCTGGCTCTGAGCAAGTCACACCCCCAATCTCTATGTATTTCTGGAATAACATATTATTTTCCTGCTTTGAGGCATGGATACTGGTGGAAACCAACGGCAAGGCATTTTAGTGAGAATAATACACTGACACTGAGAAAGAGCTCATGTTATACAACATTGCTTCTCACTTCATTTCACATAATCATAACCCATTAGGCATCTCTGTTTTTGACCTTCAATAAATATCTGAGGACCCAAAGAAACTCCTCATGATATAATGGATTTCTCTACTTTCAATTTGTTGGAGAAAAAAAAAGTTGCCTTATGTTCTTTCTCATTTCCATTTGTTTCTTTCCAGGGTGAATGCCCTTTTCAAGAAGACACGATTTCTGTATCCACATCATAATTATGCCAGGTTCAATGTAAATGACTACACAAGTGTGGTCTTTAACACAATATTTCTTACCTGCCAGGCAAGCCACCATTTTATGGGTCTTTCCCTTTGTTCTGTGAGAGACAAGTAGGGACATCATTCTACAAATTTAGCCCTCTTCAAATCCAGCGTTCAGTAATCCAAACTTGGGGTCTTTTGTTTTTCAGCTCATTATTTGCCTTTTTGATCTCTCTGATAATGAAAGTACTCTAGTTTCTTTCAATGTCATGGGAATGCTGGGAACTGAACCTAAGGCCTCAGAAATGATAAGCACAAGCCCTTCCAGTGATCTACAACCTCTGCTTGCTTGCCTTTTTGGCTTTGTTGGTGTCATTGTTGTGGTTTGTTATGTTGTCTTTCTGAAGTGGGTTTGAAGCAGGTTTTTGTTTTGTAGTCTAAAGTGGCCTAAAACTAAAGATCTTCCACAGCGTTGCCCTCTCCAGTGCTGGGGTAACAGGCATGTTCTCCCAAACTCTGCCTACTCTATCTTCAAGCAGAGATGGTTCTGCCTTGCAGGAGACATTTTAAAACATTTTAGTTAGAGTCGTGACCCAGCCACAGAAGAAGCAAGATGTGACTGCCTCATCAAATAAGGTACAGAGCCATGTGGCTAAAACAGATGTGAATAATGGGATAATATAAGTTTTAAGAGTTAATAAGAACCCTGAGCTAATGGGCCGATCAGTTTATAACTAATATAGACTTCAGTGTGATTTCTTTGGGACCTAATGACTCTGGGAACCAGGCAGTACAGAAAGCTTCAGACAATAAATGGTGCCCATGTGGACAACTGCATTCACATAAAGTGCTCTTATTTAAGAGAGGCTTCCTGACTCAGCTTTAGCTGTAAAACCTTGCAGCTCTTTTAAGAAGTCCTTCCATGAAATGCTTAAATAGTGTTGATGAAAAACTGACCACATGCTTTTTGGTTTTCAGCTGTAGCAGGAAAAAGCCATGCCATTTTAAAATGCCAGCTTTCTGGGCCATCCTGCTAGGGCAAACTCTGGCTCTTTTAGGTAGGAGGTCCAGCTCCAGAGCATTTGAGTTTGGTTTGTGAGCACACTGCTGCAGCTTGCTTACTGGCAGGGACCTTGAAATGCCATAGAGTGGTGGCAATAAACATGCTACAGCCTTTACCTCTGTCTTGAGGCTGGAATCTCAGAAAGCTAAGGAATGGGGTGGATCCAGCCATTAAAACCACAGCTTTAATACTCTTCATTTTGCTTAGCAAATTAAAGACTCACATGGTTAGAAAGAGAGAAATATACAATAAAAATAGATTCAAAGACAAAGTACACCTCTAAATGGTTTACAGTGTATAGGCTTGGGAGAGAAAAGAAAAAAGGTTAAAGTCCTTAAAATAAAAAAGAGAATAGTTAGGTGTGGTGGCACACACCTTTAATCCCAACACTTGGGAGGCAGAAGCAGGCAGATCTCTGTGGGTTCAAGGACAACCTTGTCTACAGAGTGAATTCCAGGATAGCCAAGCATATACCTTGTCTCTAAAACCTAAAAATTAAAAATAAAAGAAATAGAGGTTAAAATAAAGCCATATAAAGATGAAAAATACATAGAGAGTCTGATATTGTATGTTATTATGTTCTCTTTGAATTGTTTGAATGCTGAAGAAAGAGCAACAGCTGTTAAAAGATATTTGTTTATAAATGCTGCTGAATTAATCCAAGATAGGTATTTTGAAAATTCCTTGACTTCAAAATTGAAGTCAAAGAATATGTTACTTTGGAGAAGAGGTTTTGCTTTTGTTTCCACAGAAAATGAGAGGCTATGGATTCATTCCTAGTTAAGAAAAATCAGGTTTGAACAAGGAAGACCACCTGAGAAATCTCCAGTAGGAACAGATGGCCCTGATGTCTGAGTTCTACATCCAGAACAGATTCAAGACAGCTGCCTGAGATGATCAAGCCTCCAGTCAGGACTTGATCATAATTGTAAATTTTCTTTAGGTCCCCATAAGATTACCAGTGCCCCCAACCAGCAAGAAGTAGCCTAGAAAACCACATCCACATTCCCCAAAAAATGGACTATGTATATTTTCCTTTGTTTAGAATGTTAGTTACGTGTTGTTATGACTAATAGTCAGGAGAAAAGTTAAACAAAAGAGTTCTTGGTTTTTTTTTTAAAGGAGGGGGAAGTGATGTGGGACAATGGTCTGTATTCTGTCAATTATATTTTAAATAAATGCTGATTGGCCAGTAGCGAGACCAATCAGTATAGGTAAGACAACCAGACAGGAAATAGAGGCGAGTCAATGAGAACAGGAGAATTCTGGGAAGAAGGAAGTCCTAGTCAACAAGCAAGATGTGACTGCTTCTCTGAGTAAGGTGCCAAACCATGTGACTAAAATAGACATGAATAATGGGCTAATGTAAGCTATAACAGTTAATAAGAAGCCTGAGCTAATGGGTCAATCAGTTTATAACTAAAAAAAAAAAGACATTTTAGTTAGCTCAAGTGGAAATGCAGGGAGCAGGCTATTAACCCTTGTGTTTGATGCCAGAAATCTGAACCCTACAAAAGCATTCTTCAGCCCTGAATGTTGGTAGTATCAAGATGGAGAAACTCGGGCTGGAGAGATGGCTCAGCAATTAAGAGCACTGGCTGTTCTTCCAGAGGTCCTGAGTTCAATTCCCAGCAACCACATGATGGCTCACAACCATCTGTAATGAAATCTGGTGCCCTCTTCTGGCCTGTAGATGTATACATAATAAATAAATAAGTAAATAAATAAATCTTTAAAAAAAAAAAGATGGAGAAACTCTGGGCTAGATTAAAACCTGGAGTAAGAGCTTTTGACTAGATGCATGCACTGGTTTACAGGCTTACAGAACTCAGTAATTAAACTTTTAAGTCTTACACAGAAAGGAGCAGACAGTGTCAAAGCAGAGGCTCCCTTAGCTCTACTAATTGGACCACCGATACCTGTCTTTGAGATTATGAGAAGAAGCCTAAATACTATGACATCACTAGTGGGGTCACAATAAGATGGCTGAGACTCTCATCACTCCCTCTGGTAGATGATTAATTATAAACCAAGGTCTCTGAATGAACTCAGATTTTCGACTGTCTCCCAAAGCAAGCTGTCTGTGTTCAGGAATCACCCCTTGATTCAAGTCATCAGAAACTGAATATGTTTAACCCACACAGGCGCTTTGCAGAACCAGCCTTCCCAGGCATGAAAAAACCAAGAAATTTCATAAGCACACAGAGTGCAAAATATTTGGATGGCAAATGCACAAACCCTGCCATCAATATTCCCAGACTTAGAGTTGCTATTAACAGCAGGCATATGCACTATGACTTTATTTCCTAAACTATGTACATAGTGCTTGAATGTATGGATTTATCATTGCACTTGGCATATTTTATTTATAGCATAAGAAAGGTGAAACATTCTGCAGCATTGCATGTTAAGATTAGGATTTATTGTTCAGGAATCCTTGAACAATTTTATCAAAAGCCCATTTCTAGGTGGTGTTTTTCTGCAATAAATCATATAGCAAGAATCTATCAGTGGACACTAGGAAGAGATAAATGAGTGTAGAGGAAAGAGGGTCATCACAGATTTTTTTTCCCAGTATCATGACCTGTCATTGGCAGAAATCCATTTATTATGGCTCACAGATTATTTTTTTACCTACTCGTTGTATTTTCTGTTCGGGGCATTGACTAAGGTAAAATGAAAACCTGGCAGAATGCGAGCTATCAAAAAGCGATGACGACAAAGCATCACTTCAAACTCACTGAACACTGAGGCGATCTGCTTTTTCCCCTTTTCACGGGTAGCTTCAGCTCTTTCTCTTTCTGAATGTCATTTTCAAATGTAACTGTTGTGATTTTTAAGGCAAGCACTACCCAGGCAGGATGAAGATAAGAGGCAAGCAGCGCCCACTGCCTGACATGTGCTGGCAGAGCAGTCAGGGTGTCCGGTCCTTGATGAGCTCCCTTTTTGACAGTCCATATCACAGTTACTCTGTGATGAAGACCCTATCATTTGCAACAAACTCAGGCCCATGAAAAAAACACATTAAAAATCAGGCTACACAGCATGAAAACAATCTTCACGAACATAGGCATGTAGTCTGTGAAAAAGAAGATTCTTATGACCCTGTGTGAGTTCTCCAGATGGTTTTCGTAAACAGGTCTCACCCTGGTATAAGGAACACGATTACTCTCCTCCCTTAGACTCCTAGCTGCTTCCTTCTTAAAATCTTCAACATTCTTTTTTTTTTCCTTTAAATAAAATCGATAGCTTAAAAAATATGTAGGCTCAGTTTTGAGGAGGGTATCAGTGAGTTATATTTTAAAGGAAGGAATGTGTAATTATGGAGCAAACAGTAGAAAGTAGAAACAGTTCATTCTTATTAAGCTAAGAAGATGAAAGATTGGGCACATCACAATTGGGGATGAAAGTCTAACTGTGCATCTACTTGGAATGGTGTGTGTGTGTGGGGGGGGGAGATTTGGCTCTTTCAGGGACTCTGTCTACTTTCCTCTACACCTCATCCCTATCCCCACTTCACCCTGGCTTTTGCAAAGCAGTCTGAAAAATAGCTGGAGGGCAATGGGCGCTGGTAAGCTGTGGTGTTGGTTTGTGAGGCCAGGAAGGAGAATTTAAATACTTTACCATTTAAAATAACTAAGCTCAATTGTTGCAGGGAAAGTGACTGATAGAAACAGAGGCGGCTGACTGGACTCTTAACCCATTGCAGGGTGTGAATCAAAGGCTGTCTTTGGGCCTTTTAACTTACTCCAGACATTTTACACAATTATTGTCTCAACAGGATAGAAGAATAAAAGGAACTCACTTCCTTTTCCACATATTTTTTTTTTTCTGACCATCTCTTACATATGGAGAAAAGATAGTTCACCCTTCTGGTTTGAAGAGCCAGCCTGAAAAGGAATGTAGGTTAATTGGTTGCTTAAAGCATCCCCTCACCCCATGTTAATTTCTCCAGAGTCCTTTAGTAGACAGTGAAACATCATGAATCTAGAAAATGAAGAGTGAAAGTTCCCTTTGTTACCACAGACATGCAGTCACTTTGAGGACAGCAGGCATACAGCAAAAATGCTATTTGGAGATAATGGCTCATGGTCTGATCTATGTGTTGTTTCTAAGATAAACAAAACTACAAGCCAAAGAGATATCAACATCTCTCATATTTTCAGCCTCTTTTGCAGCCCTGTGAGCTTCCCACAAATTGGTCCCTCAGAAAAATCCATTGTGTATCATGATTCTAACCCTTAACTATCTAACTGGGACATTGCTCCTTAGGGGCTGCTAGACTCAGCCCACACTGTCTGGGAGCCAATACATACCTTCCCCAACAAAGGTAGAGAATTAAAGTTCAACTCGCAGAGAGGAAAGACCACTGCAGAACCAGGAGCACAAAAACAGCCATCAAGGAAGTTCGGAAGAGCAGGCTCCCTGGGACACATTCTCTTGCATTTTCCCACACAACACTGGAGCTTTTCTTTTTGCCTTGCTTGTTGGATATTTTTTAAGAAGTTGTAAATTTAAAAAGTAAAGCAAATGTTCCTGTCCACCAGCTGAGTGACATTACCTTAGGAACACATGAGTGGGTTAAACACGTGATCTCACAAAATTTCAGATTTCAGTTCCAAAGGGAGAGAGCTATGAAGGGAAGAAAAGGCCAGGGGTACTTTTACACCCACTGCAGCGCCCATCAAAGCACATTTGAATGCGTACAGGTCTTTTCAGGGCAGAACTGCTCAAACGCCCTTGCATAACAGGTTCCACAAGTAGCTCAGAAAGGCTTTGGGCTTGTATAAAATTGCATGGCAACCTGTGTAAGCTCGGTTACCGCCCTAACACAACCATTTAAAAAGAGTTTCTCCATTGTTTAGTCGTCATCCCCCCTTCCCCCACACCACCACCACCAACCACAATTCTGTACAGATTATCAGGTCCTGGAAACCTCTGAGTAGCTGGTTCCTACAGTGAGCCCTAAAGGAGTTACACCAGAACTCCTCAACCAAAGAGGACAAAACATATAAATCCCTTCCGTGGTGATGGGGAAATGGGACCCTTAGAAAGCTCCTTCCCTATTCAATGAAACCTGGTGATTTTTTACTCTTAAAATATGGTTCCTAGCCAGGCGATGGTGGCGCACGCCTTTAATCCCAGCACTCGGGAGGCAGAGGCAGGTGGATCTCTGTGAGTTCGAGACCAGCCTGGTCTACAGAGCTAGTTCCAGGACAGGCTCCAAAGCCCCAGAGAAACCCTGTCTCGAAAAAAAAAAAAAAAAAAAAAGGTTCCTTTCACAAGGCAAACTTCTCCAGGCTCCTTCCGACCTGTGTAAATCAGGAACCGCACAGCACACATGTGTAAATCATCCACAGTTCACCCCTCTCCTTTTGATAGACTGCATTTGCAAGATCAATTTCTGACTTTACGGGACTCCTGACCAGATTCAGCTAGAGCCGGCTTGCTTTTGTCATTGTTGTTGGTTTGCCTTTCCCTGAGTGACCCTCAAAACGCACTGTGATGGTCTAAGTTCGGTGTGCAATTGTCTGGCAAGGTCAGGTGGAGAGCCATAACAGACAGGGTCTAGTTATTTATACGTGTGGCTGCACTCTGTTGACAGAGCCTCAGCATATTCAAGTTTTTAAATTATAGAACTTGCTTGAAAATCTCTTTCTCGAGACAGCTGAAGGATTTGGAGGTCCCTGGACACACTGATGTTTTCCTTGTCTAATTAAATCTCTTTACAGAGTCACTTAATGATATTGTTCAGATGTGCCACACAGCCCCCACCCCGGGTGGAAGACTGTTGGCAAATCATGAAGAATGAGCACTCTTCCTCTGCCACGGCCTCTGCTGATTTACAACCACTTTGTGCTTGATGTTGGACAGGATAATTTCATCCGTTTCCAACCCTTGTGATCACATCCCAAAACGACTCATCAGGTGTAGCTCCAGTGGAAGATTGCTTGTCACCTATAGGAAGTAGCTGTCCGCTCTGAGTACTCTTTCCTCATAAATGTAATCATCTCTTAGTTATTCATCAAGCTATACTTCACGGGCTCGATGGATGGTGAGGGCAAAGCACTTCCACACAGCGCCAACTGCCTACTTCTGCTCTGTTTCCCTTGGTTCTTTCCAGTATTAGAGCAGGGAATATCGCTCTGTATTCTTTTTCGGACACAACTCTGGAAAACATCTGTTTATATACATTTTTGTATAAAAATATTTTGCACTTAAACATTTTTGTACGTGTACATTTTGTTCTGATTTTCAAAAGTTTTCAAGTGAAGAAATGGACCAAGAGATGGTTATTTGCCAAAGGCCAAACAACTCGGAGTCAGCTTTCTTCTTTCAAGAGGCCTCCGCTTCTTCCACAGAAAGCATATGAGGAGTATTCGTTGTGGCTCCAAATGGGAGACCAAGCTCCAGTAGTTCCCAAAAATCTGGGAGGAAATATTCATCCTCAAAGGCGGGAAGAGGACATTTTATCCCACTATTTGGGAGTTTGACAGACTTCCTTTTTAAAGATCAGCAGTGGTTACAGTGAGGTGCTGCTGGGTGGTGGGGTGTCTGTCAGGCAGCAGCAACATTGGGAAGAAAGAGGAAGAAACATCAATATAAGTGTGTTGCTGGGAATGACAGGTGGTGTGAGAGAATTGTCTGTATTCTGTCAATCATGTTTTAAATAAATGCTGATTGGTCAGGCAGGAAGTATAGGCGGGAAAACCAGACAGGAGGTAGAAATAATGCAATGAGAACAGGAGAATTCTGGGCAGGAGTGGGAGGAATCACCAAGGGCTGTTCCTGTCATTCAGGCTATAGGAGAGCAGAGCAGTCACCTGGGAGAGCTGCAGAGACATAGCTCCAATTCCGAGAGGGTGAACTAGGTCTGCAGCCCAGGGGTGTCTAGAAGACTAAACATGAAGCTAAATAGCACTGTTCTGCCTTCAGAGTTTATGGTGTCCTTTACCTGAGAACCGCTGCTCCTGCTCTTTCCCTCTGCTCCAACCAGGGTGTCTGAAATATGCCCTGGGTTTGGGAAGTACACAGTATGTTTTGGTTTTGAGAACATAGAAACTTGCCTGGGCAAAAACATGCTTTGAATATCACCCAAATATGACTAAGGGGATTTTTCTAAGACACTGCCCATTAGACATTTGAGCTATCATTGGTTACATTTGAGGCTTTGGGAACTGTTGTATAATGTTTTATAATGACTGTAATCAGGACATGGATTTTGTGGAGTCAGAGAATTTGAACTACTACAGACTGGACTGGAGAAATGGCTCTCTTTCAGAGATCCTGAGCTCAACTCCCAGCACTAACATGATGCTCCACAAGTAGATCCCACTGTAGTACCATGGGATCTAAAGCTCTCTTCTGGTGTGCAAATTCATAGACAAAAGACATGAATGAATAAATAAATATAAGAGAAAAATGAAAGAAAGAAAGAAAGAAAGAAAGAAAGAAAGAAAGAAGGGAAGGAGGGAGAGAGTAAGGGATGGATGGATGGATGTAGGAAGGGAGAGAGGAAGGGAAGGAGGGAAACCCTGTCTCAAAAATAAAACAAAACAAGCAAAAAAACAGAAAGAAAAGAAAAAAAGAAATATTACAGACCGAATGTTTGAGTATTGCCCAATTCATATGTTGCGCTCCAGTGCACTGACATTGTGAGGTGAGGCCTTTCGCAAGGTGGAGCAGGGATCCTACTAGCTGCCTTCATCAGAGTCTGTCAGTGGCTAGACCTAAAGAATGAAGACCTGAATGTGGAGTTTCTAGAATTATCCTCAATTCCAAGGCTTAAGATGTTGGTGAGAGGTTAACCCCTCTACTTTATGAGCTGGTCCAGAGTGTTTCTTGCTCTCATGCTCTATTTGGGAAATGACTTTCTGGAGTACATGTTTTCTTTTCAGATTAGCAAATACAGAAGCTGTTTTATCTGTGGAAAATCCATGCCAAATCCCCAGTGTCTGCCTAAAACCGCAGTAATACCACACCCTATAGATGCTGAGGGCTTGACCAAATATTAACTATAGTAAAGCTTCATTTCTAAATCTGCATGCAAAAATCATTGATAAAATAGGACAGTTGTGACAATATACAATTATAAAAGGTGAGTGAGTGTGGCTTCCATCTCTACTAAATGATTACCAAGTGATTAATAGTTGTATGTGACCTGCAGCACATTAAAGGGATAGGGAGTGAGCTGATAGAGCACTTACATAATGTGTATAAGGCCCACGTTCATCCTCAGCACCACAAAGTAGAGCGAACGAAAGGAAAGCCAGTGCAAGAGTGGAGTTGGGAGACTACTTTCCGAGTCTGTGCTACACAGACTGAACACATAGGAAGTCCCTGTGTTGCAGAAACCTCATGAATGTGAGAATTAAACTTCTCTTTCTCACAGACAAGACAGTGCCTCCATCCCAAATATGGCTTGCTGGCTGTCTATTCAACATCTGCATAGGGCCACCAATGTTTCAAATAATAGGAATTGGATTTTGGAAAACTACAGCATAGAAACCACTCTGGCGGGCAGTGAGACTGCAGTTGCAGTAGCTACAGTGGTGGGTGTGGGATGCCTCAGACAACAGCACTGGAGTCACAGTGACAGCAGATGGGGAGAAAGGGAAAAGAACAGAAAATGGGCTTTTATCATAAACGGATGCAGCAACTGGCAGGCTGAGGACAAGAAGAGGTGTAGTGGTCCCTGCCCCAAAGCTCAGGGTACTTAAACAATTGGGATGCATAGAACATGTATGGGGCATATTTTTCTATTAAAAACCAATATGCCTGGGGCCAGGGAGATGGCTTAGCAGGCAAAGGTGTTTTACCATCCGATGTTGAGTTCAATCACAGAAACCACATAACGGAAGAGAGAAAAGTGACTTCTGAGAACCGTGCTATGACCTTCACACTCATTGTGGTAACATGGCATGCGAACACCGTAGACAGACACACGTAAGGAAGCAAATGTTAGGATAAATAAGTAAATGCACCAAAATACATTATTTTACACATTCCTGGGACAAAATATGAGGTAAATCAGCTTTGGGAAGGTAGGGGTTGGTTCTGCTCACAGTTCTGAATACACAACCAGAAGTCACAACGGCAGGAGGTTGAAGCAGGTGGTCACAGGACACCTGCAGGCAGAAGGCAGAGTGAGGCGGATGCTGTTGCTCAATTTGCTTTCGCTTTTTTATGCAGTCCTGGACTCAAACTCAAGGAATAGTTGGAATTTAGGGTAAGTCTTCCTTCCAGTTAGCCTGACCTGATAATCCCTTTCCAGGTAGGAAGGCTAATGTGATCTGAGTAATCCCTCACAGGTGTTTAGAGACTTGCCTTTTATACTATTCTACTAAATTTTATGTTTATTTATTTAGTGTGTCTGCATGTGCATGTGCGTGTGTGTGTGTGCGCGCGCGTGTGTGTGTGTGTGTGTGTGTGTGTGTGTGTACATGCACACATGCCCGCCCGCCTGCCTGCCTGCCTGCCTGTCTGAGTGTGGGCATCAGAGAACAAGTCAGAAGTCAAGTCTCTCCTTCCACACAGTAAAGAACCTTAGGGTCCACACTAACCAGAAATGATAAGTCAGGAAACTTGATGCACTCGACACAAATGAGCCACTGATCAAAGAATAGTTTGTTTGGTTTTCTTTTCTAAGCTTACAGAAATAAGGAGTTGGAATTTAGGGCTAAATATCAATGTTTAATTAATTTTTAATTTTTTAATTTTGAATTTTAAAGAAAAATGTAGCTTGTGCTAGACTCAAATTCAACGTGTAACTGAGGGAAGGTGACCTGAACTCCTGAGTTACCTGACTCTACTTCCCAAGTGCTGGGATTACTGGCATGCTCTATCATGCCGGGCTTAAATAGACACGTTTTGAAAAGATAATAATTATAGAGCAAATGGTATCAACCTTTGAAATACTGTCCTGAACTGGATGCATGAAGTAGAGTTTTTTTTCCTATGTAAAGGAGTTCGGACATAATTGCATAGTGCTTCCTGAGAACAGGCGTGTTTTCGGCTTTCCCACTTAGCAATGCTGAGCACATAGTACTTACTCAATAAATACTTGCTACATAAATAGTAAAAGGAACATGTTGTAATTAGCAAGCAAAGAGTTGAAATGCTGTAGTCTTTCAGGAATATAATGCTTTCGTTTCTCTGGTCTGTGCGTTCAATAGAAGTATGAAGTAGGCAGGGATCTGATATGATTACTTTAAATTAGGCTTTAAAATATTCAACCTAACTTGACTCCTCACACCTGATAGTCAGCATTATTAACGTAAAGGCAAGAAGTTGATATGATTCTGCTTGAGAGAGACCTTGAAGGTGAGAGCCCACAGCAGGTGAGGGACAAACAAGCCATGTAGATAAAGCTCAAATGGAGAGTTTATTGATAGAAGGGAAAAGTGGGGGGGGAGAGACAGGCCTATGGGGACAGGAGCAGCAGGAGAGGAGGGGAGGGGAGAGGAGAGGAGAGGAGGGGAGGGGAGGGGAGGGGAGGGGAGAGGAGAGGAGGGGAGGGGAGAGGAGGGGAGAGGAGAGGAGGGGAGGGGAGGGGAGGGGAGAGGAGGGGAGGGGAGGGGAGGGGAGGGGAGGGGAGGGGAGGGGAGGGGGGGGGGGGGGGGGGGGGGGGGGGGGGGGGGGGGGGGGGGGGGGAGGGGGGGGGGGGGGGGGGGAGGGGAGGGGAGGGGAGGGGAGAGGAGAGGAAGAGACGTGGGAGGGTGCAGAGAGAAAGAAGAGAGAGAGAGAGATGTGTAGTTTCCCGTTTTAAAGGGACATGGTATCTGCAGGTAGGTGTGATGTACTTTGTCAGGTCCTCAGGAGGTAGGGCCCAGTTCACATGGATGCTAACAGAAATGGTCTTGGGTGACTGAATTTGGCTAATGGCCTATTTCAGTGGGAAGGTCACATAGTAAAGAACAAAAAAGTCATAGATTTAGCAAGACTTCTCCACAATGGAATATTGCTTAACAGGTAAAACTTACAATTTTAATTTTCATTTACTCAAATATGAATAAGATTGAATATATGGCATCATGTGTACAAAATTTTTTGTTCATTTTGGGTTTTACCTGGCTGGGAATTGGTTCTATTAGTTTGTATGAGCTCTTTTTTATATGATATTTCTGTATATATGCTTTTTCTTTATTACCTGACTTCACAACAATGTTTTAAAATTTAAAAATTCCTCAAAATGCCAATCTCAAGCTATGGGAGAGCCATTAATACCATGAAGAATATGTAGGGCACTAGAACGCTAAGACAATATGTTCCATTTAAAAAAAAATCACTTAACCAAATGGTATTTTGTTCAAGTAATCTGTCAGTTACAAGAAGAAAACCACAAATATGTGTTCAGCTATAATAAAAAAAAAAAACAGTAGTGGTGTCTTAGTATAAAACAATGTGTGTCTAGAGCCTTATAATCCTTGGATAAATATTTAAGAATTTTCCTAACACCCATGTTCTTAGAACTAAGGAACCCAGTTTGGTTGTAACATGGTAACATTCTCTTGAGTAAAGGCACAGCTGGTTTGGTAATAATCTTTAGGAATCTAAAGATTTGGGAGGAGATCCATTAGCATCCCATCCCCATAGACTGAAGGACTGCTGCTTAAATGAGGCTGTAGCTCCCTCCTAAGAGAGCCACTTGCCACTCTCTCTAGTTCATTAATGTCACAGCATTTGTTGGGTAGCTCCCAATTTATAACCATGTCCTTTCCAAACAATGACTACAAACATGACTTGGCAATGTTAATCTTCTTTGATTTTTAGTTGAAGTGGTACTGGGGTGAATGGGGATAACAGAAATTTCTGTTCTGCTCAGTGTACCTTCATAAAAGTGGGCTGTGAAAGTACAGCTGGCAAAACGACAGCACCTCTCCCATCACTCCACAGGCTTCATCTCCTACTTCCCAGCTGGGATCTGTGTCTTGGAGGCTGTATGAAGCCAGCCAAAGGCGCTCCATGAGGACAAAGATACAGGATCCACACTCAAGATGAATTTCCACATCATACCTCCACATCAATACTTGCTGTGGAATCTTTTTCTACACTATAAATATGTGTTTCTCTTATTTGCTAATAAAGAACTGATTGGCCAGTAAATGGGCAGGAAGAGACTGAACATGAGAGCCAGACTAGTAGAATTCTGGGAATAGAAAGAGCAGAGTCAAAGAGCTACCAGCAAATACAGAGAAGATGAGAATACAGTGCTGAGGAAAGGCACCAAACCATGTGGCCAAACATAGATAAGAAAGATGGGTTAATTTAAGTGTAAAAGCTAGTTAGTAATAAGCCTGAGTTACTGGACAATCATTTGTAAGTAATACTAAAACACTGTGTTGGTTATTTGGGGGCTGGCAGGTGGAAGAGAAATGTATGGTTACAATAAGTGGCTGTTAATATCTCTTATATGCCAGGTGTTGAATTATAAACGGTTGAAGATCACTGCAGTCTGGGATAGGATTTATACAGGGTGCTTTGGCATATGAATCATACTGGAACTGTTTTCTCTTTGAACCTGAATATTGCTCCATGTGATTTGTACTCTTTATCATATAAGAATCAGAATGTATAAGACAGCAAGGAAAATCAAGAAGGACGGTGTGAAAATAAACAATTTCTGTTTGCTCATGTTCATTAGAAATTGCCAAGTGGATTCACTTCCACATTCTAAAGGAAATGTTGCCAAGCTTAGAAACTTCATGTTAGGAAGGAAAAAAATATGAGAAAATGAAAACTCAACCTTTGAGCAAGCCGTTATTAGAGGAAAGGCTGCGGCATGAGTGTGGAAATGAAGCAGTTGTGGTACTATCACAGTTTCACCTGTACGCACAGCCACAGGGAAATAGCAGGCAGTGAGAACGGGCTCAATGAAGTCCTAGAAGGCCAGCTTTCCAGGAAAAGCCAAATTGTGTAGGGATAAGTCCCACCCCTTAGGGGGCGTGTTCGCCTCAGGCTAAAGTTTTCCTATAAATTTGGCGAGCGTGCTCCCAGCGCTCGCTTCTGCTTTCCTGGTCTCCGCGGGAACAGTGGTTCTGTAAGTCTATTCCTCCATTAAAGCTGTCTATATTTTGACAATCTGCATTCGCTTACGCCGTTACAAAATTGCATCCTTTAGAGGTGTCTTCCACCAGAGTGAGAAAGTTTACCACTTCCACTCCCTTCAGAAATTGCACACTCTTTTGAAACAGTGTAGGGTGGCTTGTTTTTACTGTCAGTCTTTCTCAGTTGAGATTCTCTGAGGATACTGAGGCATGCCTCTCAGTGTATCTCTGAGGGCATTGCCAGAAGGAATCAACTGATGTGGGTGGTATCATCATGCGGACCCAGCACCAGACAGAATATAAAAAAAGGAGAATGCTTTGCGCCACTGATGGAGGAAAAGACCTCTACCATAGTTTAGAGCCAAACTGAAAGCAAGTTGTAACTAAATCCTAGCCAAGTAGGTTGGTTATGGCCAGGACCATACCCAAGTTCACGAGAAATAGCCCAGAATCATAGTTTTCAGTGGCTTAAGGAGGAAAACCCCATTTCACATCAGCTCCAGTCATGGGCAAGAATACATCTTGATGTATCTTTAGGCTACCTCCAATCAGTGGCAAGTATACGTGACGACATATTTCCTGCCTATGAACCTCTCACCCACATGTGACCAAGCACATCCAGTGCAGATGGGTCAAAAAAAAAACTTGTTTATGGAGGTGAAAACCACGTGACTTGTTATCTCCTACAGATAACAACCTCCAGCAGGAACGTTCAGGAACCGTCTGTACTTGGGCAAAGGGCTTGTAGATCAGAGGCATTTTTGTTTCATGGGTCTCGAAGGCATAGCAATTAAAACTCAAAATGTAACTTTGGCTCTCCCAGTACCTCATTTCTCTCTGCTTCCTGCCACGATAACAGCCCCATCACACACTTATCCCTCTCAGATGTACCACCCAAGAGTAGGAGCAAAACAACCATGGACTGAACCCCTGAAACTAGGACTCCAAAAAGTTGTTCCTCCCTCAGTTGTTGGTACCAGGTATATTGTCACAGCTGTACTGATACACAGAGCACATGTCCTCCCAATTCTGTAGTCAAAGACTGGTTGACTCTCAAGGACATGATGTTCTGGAGAGCAAACTCTAATGACTGCTTTTGGAAACTTTGGAGTGATGAAGCAAAGGAAATAATCTTTGTAAAACCAACCACACATTCTGAGTTCCCTGGAAATCATGTTTAAACTAAAACCACAATCCTTTTCTAAGCAACTATAACTTAACTGCAGAGAAGAAATAACTTGGATACTCTGCCACATTCACCACAAAAGGAGAGGTAGGGTTTTCTTTTCTCTTTGACAAAGCTCCATTGTTTTATTTGGGTTTAGCTTTATGGGATTTAAATTAAAGGGAAGACACACCATGGCGAGGCAAATTTTTGTTTTAAAGTTTTTAAATAGCACCTATCCAGTGAACTCCCTTATAGGCTAGTCTTGTTCTGAGATGAATTTCTTTAATTGGAAATATTTAAAATCATTAGCATGAAAAAGTAGAAGTTAACTACCAAACTGTCCTTTGACTCCACCTAAAAGATGTTCCTCTTAATGCGACACAACACAAAGTAAGCCTAAAGAGAACAAGGTCACTACAGTAACTGCAACCTGGTAGCAGTTGGTGAACTCAGAGTCCTTAAAGGCCTGGCTGTGCCTTTTCCTGTCTTTGGGATGGGGAAATTTCTTTGGGAGGGGCTGTAACCCACTCCTTTAAAAGTTATTTCATTAAGCTGACCACATAACTATAATTGTGGAAAATACAGGGGTTACTATTAACCCATTATTATACAATCTTTCACTTCAAAAGCTATTACATTAAAAGAGAATGCAGCCTTTCAACAAAAGCTAGTTTGGAAAAAAGTTTTAGATGTATAGATAGACAGGACTTTTCACTTTGTCACAGGATGGACAAATGAGATGTTTAGTCCTGTACATAGAATTTCCTGAGAACATCCGTAGTTACGTCATGGTGGCTCTGAGCCACAGTTCTGCCATGTGGGCTGTTTGCCTTTCCTCTTTGCATGTTTTTTGAAGAAAAGTACTTAAACATAAACAAATTCTACTGGATAGTTTTATATCAACTTGTAGTGATATTTCATTTGTATTTTAATAAATAAAGCTTGCCTAATGATCAGAATGCAAAACAGTTGTACTACTCAGCCATACAGGCAAGGCACTCGTGGAACACACCTTTAATCCCAGCAGCCACTCTAGTTAGCCATAGAGGCCTGGCAGCACTTTAATCTCGGCCCTAAAGAGGAATATAAGGCCAGATGAGACAGAAACTCTCTCTCCTTCAGTCTGAAGACTCCATAGAGGTAAGAGCTCTCTAGTGGCGTGGCTGCTTTGCTTTTCTGATCTTCAGGTTGAACCCCAATATCTGTCTTTGAGATTTTATTACTTGTGTTAAAATTGGCATCCAACAAATTAACAAAAAACCTGTTTGCCTGTGACGTTTTAGCCATCAGCACATGCCAGAACTGCCCATGGTGTAATGGTCTGTTCTGTCCCTTTAAGAGACAAGCCCCGCCCACTCCCCCTTCCACTGAGGCCAGTGGATCTTCCTTCTACTTCCATCCTGCACTCTCTCTGCCCTGGCTCTCTTCGGAAAAGGTAGCTGCTCTTTTCTCCCTCTCTCTCTCCCCATCTCCCCCTCTCCCCCTCCCTCTCTCCTTCTCCCTCTCCCCCTCCCCCTCTCCCTCCCCCTCTCCTTCTCCCT
>NW_026068068.1:2708279-2714129 GCF_014885135.2 Alexandromys fortis | reverse complement strand
CCCCCCCCTCTCCCTCTCTCCTTCTCCCCCTCCCCCTTCCCTTTCCTCCCATAACCAACTGAATAAACTGTATCCAAACCCTCCCTTGGCATGATGTGCCTATCCATCTCTGTTTCTCACCCATCGCACTGGGACACCGCCGCCGCCAATGACAGCCGAGGTCTCTCATCTGCCACCTTTCACCCACCTGGGAGCCACAGAGGCCTCGGGGGGTGGGACCTGGTTGCCCCTTGCTGTTGGTTCCACACTGCTCATCTTTCCAACATAGCAGAGGTTTACCTCCAGTTCTAGGAGCCATATTTTCCAACCCAACTCTGGGAAATAGATGGCCCATGCTGCCACCAAACAACTTTCACACTGCCCACAAACCCCATTCACGTGCTCCATAGCAGGACCTCCCGAAAGACCCTGATCCATTTGTGCCTCCAGCATGCGCCAGGAAGCTGTCTCCTGGAGTTTTTGAGGCTAACACTGAGTCAGGAAGCCTTCTCTTAAAGGAGGCGCGCCTCCTCCAGCAAACTACTTATCTGAAAATATGCAGCTACCAAGAAACTTCAATTGACTTTCATTTTTGTGGGTCTAGAGCCCTTGTTTTAAGCTTTCGTAGGCTTTATTGGGCTTTATGTGGATGTACATGTCAAAAGTTGGGTGCCAAACCGTAAACAGAAACTCCGCTTTTTCCCCAGCTGCCCAGACCCAAATAATCTCACAGAAACTATATTAATTCCAACATTGTTCAGCCAATGATTCAGGTGTATTCCTAGCTTCTGTGTGATTATTCGGGTCTGGGAGGCTGGAAAACGAAAGCACAGGCTCCGATTACACTGAGGAAAATTTCTCCTTGAAGCTCCTCCCGAACTTTCCTATAGTTGTTTGTGTGTGTGTGTGTTTTTTCTCTTTTGTCTTTGATGGCCTGCTACCCAACTCCCAAATAAATACATGGAGACTTATTTTTATTTGTGAATGCCCAGCCTTACCTTGGCTTATTTTTAGCCAGTTTTTCTTAAATTATCCTATCTACGTTTTACCTCTGGACTTTTACCTTTCTCTATTCTATATACCTTCCTTTCCTTCTTACTTTGTGACTGGTTGTGTGGCTGGGTGGCCGGCCCCTGGCATTCTTGGTCTTCCTATTTATTCTCTTTGCCTGCCAGCCCCGCTTATCCCTTCTCCTGCCTAGCTATTGGTCATTAAGCTCTTTATTAGACCAATCAGGTGTTTTAGGCAGGCACAGTAACACAGCTTCACAGAGTAAGTAAATGCAACATGAAATAATGCAACACATCTTTGCATCATCACTTTCTCATTTTCTTAATAAATCTATTTCTACTGTCCCCTCCATGTTTCCATATTTTTCTTTGGTTTTTAAACAATGAATTCAGAAGCCAGTGACTTAGGGTAGCTTTGGTGACCATAACCATTCTCTACCCCAGTTCTCCAAGTTGAGAAAAGCTCTGTCACTCTCAAAAAACTCATATAATTCTGAACATGAGATGTAGGCATGCAGAGAAAAGGTTGAAGCAAAGTCTCCTGGCAAAGAGGAAGACTATACCTCTGTTAAGACGGTGAGGAGAAAAAGCTCAAAGAGGCACAGACTATGTTCCCAGGCAAAAGGTGTAGCATGGCCCATAGTTCAAAGGGACATGGAAAGCAAAACCACAGAGTCACGAGGCAACAGTGAAGCAGAGGACAGAGGACAGACCTTAGTATGAACCAGCTCAGGCACTTGAAGAATAAGGTCATCAAGAGCAGGCTCTCATTGTCATGATCAATTCACAACTGTGCTGAGGAGAACTTGTCATGGAATAAGAAAAACAAGCAGTGTACATTACCTGAGGTGTAGACTTCTCTTTTTCATTCTTGTTTTTGTCAAGATTTTTAGCCCAGACTGGCCCCAAGCTCACTGTGTGTCAAAGATGATTTTTGTTTCTGATTACCTGCTTCTACCTCCCAAGTTCTGGAACTTTAGGCATTCATCACCTTGTCCAGTTTATGTGGTGCTGGGGATGGAAGCCAGGGCTTTCTGCATGCTAGGCAAGCTCACTATCAACTGAGGTCCATGTCAGCCCCAGTTGTAAACTAACTTATGTGAAAGAAAAAAATATCCAAAAATAAGTACATCATACAGATTTAACTTGGCCTTCCTCTCATAATCAGATGTTGGGATGTTTTAGGAGAGAAAGCACTGTAAGCCTAAAAGCATGAAAAGGTGATGTATTGTTATTGGTTTTTCTGGTGAGGAAGCCAGTTAGTGGCTACTGCCTCATGGGGTACAACTAGAGTCACCCAATGATGCTGACTTAGTGACTTGTCTGGTTTGGAGGCTTTCCAAATGGCATCACTCACATACTTGCCTTCTTGTCCAGGCTGTCTGGACAGCTGTCCATGTAGGTTCAGGTCCCTCTGCACGTCTCACTAGCAGAATACACAGACTCACTACACAGGATTGTGGCAGGCCATGCTGATATCATCTCCTTAAAGACCTTGTGATATAGTTCATCATTAAATTACATTCCACTCCACAAAACCCTTCAAGGTGAACCTTTCTATGACATCAGTTTCCTGAAAGGCTGCTGTGGTACAATGGTCCTTAAGCATATCAGAAAGCCATTATTTGATAAAAGTATCTTTGAAGGCACATCAATAACAACATTACAAACTCTTTATCCAGACAAAAGTGTCAAGTCTGATTTTTCATAAAATGTCTATAGTCTTACCCTTATCTTCAAATTTACCCACAGAGAATCCATAGTTCAGTTTTGGCCCCAAGGCCACTTCTTTCTTGGACAATTTCTTGCTGTCTCAACAGATTTTCCTGAGACGAAGGTGTTTCCTGCACTCTGCTTAAAAAATGTAACAATACCCTGGATACTTCAATACTTTCTTCTCTTTTTGTGTAGAGAGTTAAAGTTAAAGGATCTAGCTACATCTTGCTTGGAAGTTCCTTTTGCCATGCCCATGAAAACAAGTAAATTTTCCAGCTTTCATATAACTACAGGTGAAAGATTTGTAAACTTCCCCAAGACTGTAACAAAAGCCTCTCTCTTTGGACTCCCATAGTTTCCTTGCTATTCACCTGATGTAGGTAAATCTTCTATCTATCTGTTATTTTATTGGTTAATTAATAAATAAAACTGCTTGGCCTGATAGGTCAGAACATAGATGGGTGGAGTAGACTCATGTAGTCAGATAAAGAGAGATATACAGTAAAGAGAGATTCAAAGACAAACAAAACATCTAAATGGTTTACAGTGTGTTTAAAAATATATGCAGGCTTGAAAAAAACAGTTAAAGTTCTTAAAGTAAAGAAATAAAAGAAAGTAGTTGGGTGTGGTAGTACCCACCTTTAATCCAACACTTGGGAGGCAGAGATAGATTGACTTCTGTGACTTTAAGGAGTAGAGGTAGATTGACCTCTGTGACTTCAAGGTGTGGGAGCACACGCCTTTAATCCCAATGCCAGGGAGGCAGAGACAGACGGATCTCTGAGAGTTTAAGGACAGCCTGGTCTACAGAGTTATTCCAGGACAATGATATATAGAGAACCTATCTCAAAAAGTAAAAGTAAAAATAAAAGAAATACAGGTTAAAACAAAGCCACACAATGATGGAAAATACACAGAGAATCTTGATACTGTATGTTATTATGCTCTCTTTGAATTGTTTGAATGCTGAGGAAGGAGCAACAGCTGCTAAAAGATATTTGTTTATAAATGCTGCTGAACTAATCCAAGATAGATATTTTGAAAATACCTTGACTTAAGAATTTGGATCTAAGGATATCATGCTTTGGAAAAGAGTTTCTTCTTTTGTTTTCACACAGGATGAGACCCTGTGGATTGCTTCTATTCTAATTTGGTATGATAGATCACGCCCTCCTGAAAGGTTGCCGTGAACACCCTCAAAAAATTACTTCACTCAACTGCCAACTGAGATGAACCTGGCACACAGGTTACATCATGAAAGATCTGAATAACAGTGCCCCCATTCAGCATGAAGCAGTTTGGAGATAAATAACTACATCCATATTCCCAAATATTGTTTATAAATGTTCTTTTATATTTAAAAGAGGATATGATATACATAGGAATAATTTGCATTGATATGGATTTTGCTTTAGTGATATAAATTTAAGGTCAATTTTGTTATATGTATATGTATTTCTGACCTTGACTAAGGTATTGTGATTGTGTAGTTCATTTAAAAATATAATGTATAATAGGAAATATAGGTTGCTAATCGATAATCATCGATAATAGTGAAGCTTGTAGTCATGTTAGTTAGAATTTCTAGACATGTAGAGATATATTTCAGTTAAATAGGCATTCTTCATATCTTTCAAAGACTACAGAATATGGCATTTTAAATGTTTTAATAACTTAAGGCTTTTCACGTCTACTCCTGGCAGCACCAATCTACTTCAAGAGGAAGATGGGCATCGAAGAGGATTCTTATGAAGTTTGATAGCCATTTGGGCAAGAAAATGCTCTTGCCTGGACTGTTGCATAAACTGGACACAGAGAACCCTCAGAGAGAGGACTGCTAAATTTGTCTAAAGGTGAGATGGTCTTTTGGGGTTCCTGATTCACGAAAGAGTCTGTAAGACATTCTGCAGGACACAGCAGATAGTGACTGAACTGCCTTTGAAATTTCCTGCTTCATGGAAATGTCTCTGGATACTATGGGCCTGAAGGCTGAAGATGGATGCCCCAACGGTACAAAAGAACTGTTGATGATTGTCCAGGCAGCAAGATGTCTCTGTCATTTCTAGAGTTTTGGAAGTTGCTTATTTCTTGTTTACTTAGGGAATATTATATCCTTCTGGGGGCTTTGATGGAGTTGAAGAATAAATAGATAGTTATAGTTTTCTTTAGTTATGATAAAAGATAAAATAGACATAAATATTGTAACTGTAATTCTTGCTTGATAACTGTTTTTTTATATGTAATTTTGCTATGTTAAAGTTAAAGACTTGGGCCCTTTGTTTACCAGCCACCCAAGCAACAAGGAGATCCCACCCGGGCACCAGGAGAGACATCATTGGGGTGAGCGAGTTTCTGACCACTGCAGCAGCCCAGGACAGGGAACTCAGACTTTCCTCATCCCTCCTACACTTCCTGGTCATCCTGCAGGGGCTATACTGCCCAATACCTCCTCTCTCTTCCTATCCCACCCAGCTTGCATCCACAACCCTCCTCCCCTCCGTCTGACTCCCTCCCCTCTTTGACCACATAACATCTCCCAGCTCAGCCTGCTCGGGCGCTGGGACCTAATCCTAAGCAGGAGGGCATCGGAGGGTGGTAGCTCCTTTGTCACAATAGCCTGCCTGCAGCAAGCAAGGTAGGCCCTTTGTTTACGAGCCACCCAAGTAGCAAGGAGATCCGATCCGGGCACCAGGAGAGACATCATTGGGTCATCCATGTTTGGGTGCTGAGGAGTTCCCACTCAACGGGACGGTCCCTGCTTCTACACTGAAGAGATACACCCAGAGACTCAGTCACAGCAAAGACTGGACCAAGACACCAGGCCGCCCCTGGCTCCATTTGAAGGAGGAGATGGGAAGTCGCCAATGTAAGACTTCCTCCAACAACATGAAAGGCAACATGACATCACCAGAATCCAGGGATCCCAAAATAAGAAGAATTGTACACTCTATTCCAGAAGAATTAGAAGAAATCGACTCAAAAGTGAATTATATGAAAATAATAGAAGACCTTAAACAGGAGGTGAAAATCTGCCATAAACAATTAGAGATTACAAACAAAAAGGTATAGGAAATGAATAAATCGCTCAAAGATACCCAAGAAAACCAAGAGAAACAAGAAAAAGCAATCAAACAGGTAAGGGAAG
>NW_026068068.1:2687937-2703110 GCF_014885135.2 Alexandromys fortis | reverse complement strand
CACTGAGACAGTGGGGCTGATCTATTGGGAGCTCACCAAGGCCAGCTGGACTGTGACTGAAAAAGCATGGGATAAAACCGGACTCTCTGATCATGGTGAACAATGAGGGCTGATGAGAAGCCAAGGACAATGGCATGGGGTTTTGATCCTTCATGTTCTGGCTTGGTGGGAGCCTAGCCTTTTTGAATGTTCACCTTCCTAGACATGGACGGAGGGGGCAGGACCTTGGACTTTCCACAGGGCAGGGAACCCTTACTGCTTTTTGGATTAGAGAGTGAGGGGGAGAGGAGTGGGGGGAGGGGGATAAGGGTGGGAGGAGGGGGAGGGAAATGGGAGGTTGGGAGGAGGCGGAAACTTTTTTTTCCTTTTCTCAATAAAAAAATTTTTTACCACATTAAAAAAAAATAAAGTTAAAGCCTTCTTTTTTGTTTAAACAGGAAAAGGGGAAATGATGTAGGCAGGTCTTCTATCTATCTGTTCTTTCATTGGTTAATTAATAAAGAAAACTGCTTGGCCTGATAGGTCAGAACATAGGTTGGTGGAGTAGACAAAACAGAATGCTGGGAAGAAGGGAAGTGAGGCAGATGCTATGGAGCCAGCCGACAGGTCAGACATGATGAGTCTTTCCCAGTAAGCCACCACCGCATGGTGCTACACAGATTATTAGAAATGGGTTAATCAAGATGTGAGAGTTAGCCAGTAAGAGACTGGAGATATGGGCCAGGCAGTGTTTAAAAGAATACAGTTCCATGTTGTTATTTCAGGTGTAAAGCTAACCATGAAGGAGCCAGGTGAGACAAAAAGCAGGCCTGCTTGTCTCATCACTACATTCACCAGGCCTTTACTAATTCTGTTTTCCTTCTCTTTTCTTGTCCTCTCTTCCCCCTTCTACTTTCTTTTTCTTTTTTTTTTTTTTTTGTTTCCCTTTGCCTTTTATAAAGTTTTACTTTCATAAACTTTTACTAATGTAACCCACTCTGGCTATCTATATTTTTACCACACTACTTTATGATAATTTCCTGATGAAAGACTACATTTCTCAGCTCCCCTTGCAGATCACAGAAGTCACTTGAGTAGCCCCTATAAGGGGCCATGTCCCAATTTCCTCTGCAGATATTTTGGCCGTCCACAAAGGTGGGGACAAAAGGGGCCCCTCACCATGAATAAACATGGTCCTGTTTAAAGGCAGAATGAGCCTCTTCCTCCTTCCACATTCATCTCCCTACAACTGCCTTTTAAACAATCTAACATATGATGCCAAACCATGGGATGGGCATCTGAGCCTGCTAACAGTTCAAATCCACCCATAGACAAACTTCCCTGGATTCATAGGCGCCCGGGCCAGAAAAGGCCATTCCTCTCAGGCTGCCTTTGTCATGCTGTCTCTGCCCTTCTTCTCTCACTTTACATTCTGTCTCCCTGACACAATCTGACCTAGGTGAGAACATGCATGTAACACAAGGAAACACTGGCACTAGCTAACTATGGGCCTAACTCTGAAGCGCCTTACATAGGTTGGGGGCACACTGTACCTTCCTTAAGGCCCTCTTGGTTGAAAACATCAGAGACTTTCCATTGATTGGAAGAAGGTTTGTGAGAGAATTTTGAACTCTTTCCTGGTTTACCACTCCATCAACCTTCTCATGACCGACCCTGCAACTCCTTAACCCTAGAATTATATCACTTGGAGACATCCTCTTACATTCCGGTGGCATGTGGTCTTTCCAGAACTTAGAGGACACTATGAGTAACAGGACTTTACCTTGGTCTTGGACCCAGCCATGGGTTCCAAATACTCCATTCAAAAGAACACACCCATAGCCTGTTTGTAGGCTAATACAAAAACACCCATAGCCTCTTTGTAGGCTAATACAAAGAGCTCCTTTTGGGAGACCTCATACCAAGTTCACAGGAACAGAAACCAAACCAGGGTGTGGAGCAGTTTATAAGGGATGCTTTCCACTTAGGATGGCACCCACATATTTGGAAGCACCGACATGCTGAAGGATGCTCAGTTTTTCCTTTTCTCTTCTCTGTATTTCTGACTACTTGCTAGGCAACAATGGTGGTTAACAGTCAGCCTAAACAAAAGGATGAAAATACCTTGAAGTAAACAAATAAAAATTGGTTTTTGTAGTGACTGAAAAGTAAAGAGATGAAGGATTGCCACAAACTGGTACAAGGATGAAGAAGAGTGGGTTTTATTAAGGAAGCAAAGCTCCTTTCACTGTTGGGAGGGGAAGGATGAGGGAGCAGAAGGTACCTACTTTCCGTGCATAAGCGGGGGCAGGAAACTGGGGACACCATCATACGTCGGAGCTCAAACAGTGAAGACGTGGTTGCATTGTATCCTGATTCCACTTCATTTCTTCTTATCGTCTTTCTCATTCTAGTGCTGCTCCAGTCTGAGTATCACTTGCCCCAGAAAGAACAGGCCTTGTCTGTCATTCCATGCCTCTTCAGGCTGCTCACCCTTGACCTCCTCATACCATCTTCTCACCTCAGGTCTTACTGAATGCCATCATAGAAGTCAATTCATCATCAAGCCTTGTGTCTTCTTACCTAGCTAATTTTCCCATGCCTGTTTCCTATAGCCACGTCTGGCTACTTCAAAACCTCTGCCAGGAGCCCAGGCGCCACCATTCACTGCTGCTTCTTGGCCAGCCACAGTCATCTCATTCTTCAGTTACTAAATCTCCTTTCCTTGCTGACTGCATCACCCCCCACAGATGCTTGATCTTCCATCTCATTGCATCACCTCTGTGCTTTACCTGAACTGCTACAACATCCGCACTCAGACCTACTCTCTTGAGTCTCACGGTGAAAGGTGAGAGTTCCCTGTCACACAGATTTGAACACACCCTGGGCTTCACCACTGTCCAAAATAAAACCCACTGTGCTTCCTATTCTTTCTCTTTTTGCCGCTCACTGGCACCTACCAATACACCTAGCATGAAGGACACTTCCCCGGGAAGTTCACTGAACTGACGAACCCATCACACAGTGAAGGGATGGAGGCTGAGATAACTATAGCCATGGCTGCAAGCCACAGACTTCCATGTTTGCATCTAAGTCACAGGCAATGTTGGAGGAGTGACTTATTTCACTTCTCTGCTGCCTCCAACTAACACATACACCAGCTAAAATAGGTAAAGCAGTCTCTTTTACAGCTGTGTGACTACAAAGACATAGTATTACCATTGGAGATACAGGATCCATGGGAAATTTCAAACATCAATTGAATCACTTTTTTTTTTTTTTTTTTTTTTTTTGGTTTTCTGTGACAGGATTTCTCTGTGTAGCCTTGACTGTCCTGGAACTCTCTGTAGACCAGGCTGACCTGGAACTCACAGAGATCCCTCTGCTTCTGCCTCTCACTCCACCTGTGAGTGCTGGGATTAAAGGTATGCCACCACTACCCAATATATTTCTAAGTAGCCTTTCTTGTTGCTTCGAAAGAACAAAGTTTTCTAAGTTAAAAATAAATACATAAAAGTTAGCGTGAAAAAAACTTGTTTTAAGAATGGTAAGCAAAGTTGGGTAGTGGTGGCACACACCTTTAATTCCAACACTCAGGGAGGCAGAGGCAGGCAGACCTCTGTGAGTTTGAGGCCAGCCTGGTCTACAGAGTGAGTTCCAGGACAGAGGTATATAGAGAAAGCGTGTCCCCCAAAAACAAAAAGCAAAACAAAACAAAATCAACAGGGCAAGAAAAGCAAAGTTGCTTTTTTTCCAGAGAAATGTGTTAATATACTGAGAAGTGAGCCCCACCCCCAGCTGGCCTGGCAGCCTGTCACTTTGCACTGACTGAGTTATTCCCACAGAAGACAAACTTCCCTGCTTTCTGTGACAAGGCCTCTGGACTCCTGGCTGATCTTCAACCCCCTAAGTAGCTAAGGAGGACTTTGAATTTCTCCTTTTGTGCAGCCCCCCCCCACCGCACGCACACACGGGTGCACACACACACGCACGCACACACATCCTGCCACCTACCTGGTGCTGGGATTGCAGGTATCAGCCAACACACTCAGTATAGGTGATATGTGGTGGGGGTGAGGGTGGGGGTTAAACCCAGGGAGACAAGCACTTTAACTATAGTCCCAGTTTGTAAACTTCTTTTTTTTGCCTTGATTGCTATGTAGACAATACAGTTTCAACATCACACTCTTGGAGTTTATAATCCTCTATTTCCCCCCCTTTGTGGTGACTGCAGTATCTGATTAATATTACGGCCTTTTGCAAATATTTACATTCATATCAAATCTTTTTAGAAACTAATCTGACTAAAAATAAATAAACCAAATAAACTAAAAATTCTTTCCGACGTGGATTTATTATGTCCTAAGGAGAACTGTATTTTTATTTACTTCCTTTGTTTTGGACTGCTGTAGTAAAAGCGGTCATCTTTCAAACAAAGTCCCGCACAGAGCTGGCGGTGTCACCCTGCTGAGGCAGCTCAAGCATGCAGGCGCTCACCCAGTCTGGTACAGTCTGATTTGGAAGTGACTCCCAAGTTCAAGTGCAAGCCAGGTGGAAGCATGTCCCAACCCAAACAATGGAGCAGCTAGGAGCAAGCTTTTAACTTTCTTATCTGGCTTCCAAGGGAGGTGGAGAAGGGTCTGTCTCAAAGCATGGGTCTTGAAAAGCTGGATTCTAGATGTTTTTCACACACACACACACACACACACACACACACACACACACACACAGAGCTTTCCCTTCCGAAGTCCACACTGTGCTACGGTGAAGCGTAGTTTCTAAGACTGCCTTCCTGGTCTCTTGACTTCTAGGACTCATTGTGCTTCAGTTGTGTACCATGTGGGATAATACGATTTGTCTGAGTGTCTCTAACAGGCCCACTTGTGGAGGGCTGTGCTCAGCTCTGCATCTCCAGAGACTTGTGTGTATAACCATACACAATCAACACTCCATAAAACATGTTGACTACGTATGAATGAATCAGTAGTCTCTTCTTTTCTTTGGTCCCAGTTTCATTTGCAAAACAGAGAAATTATCTCAACCGATCTCTACATTTCCTCACTGTGGATTGTTTGGCTTTTGCACAGGTTACTTAAGACTTTTAGATCATAAAATAAGCAAGTCTTACAGGAGTCCCATAAAGGAAGACACCCCATGGCTTTGTGGCAGCCATTTTGAGTGCTGAATATCTAATGGGTAGCTGATAGAGAGCCCAGGGGCAGAAAAGGAATTCAAACATGGACCCTGCCCTTCATCTGACCAGGGTGACCAAGGCCACCTGTATGTCCTAAGACTTCAGGTTTTGCCCTTGAAAAATTAATAATAAGAAAAGGAAAACCAAGAAGACTCACATTTGGAAAGAAAGTGCATAAAGAAGAGTGGAGACATTAGAGGAAGGATCAGGATCACATGACACTCGGGAAACCCACAGGCCCCCAAGGCCTCGTAGGGCACTTTACAGAGAGCGATCAGAGAAAGCCTCTGGCCTTTTGACCACTGAGGCTTGATTGGTCTGCTTGAAAGTGAGAGTTTTAGCAGAAGTACTCTAAAAACCATTGAGACAAAAATGTAATAATTGCACTCTCAGCCTTGCAATTTCAGAAGCGTGATGTGGAGAGCTGTGGACACACCACTTCAAATTGGGATCCCTTTTCACTATCCACAGAACACCAGGGTGCTCAGATAGGCGCTGATCGCTGTGTTTGAGTCAGACCAGCAAATGGCTGGAGTCCATTGTCCTGGTGGGAAAACTGTGTTTTTTCCATAATTCAAAAATAATTGAAAGAATGTAGCTCACCAATTTTAAAATAATGAAGTTTTTTTTTCTTTTAGATAATGGTTAAATTCAGTCCAATCTTAGAAAATTCCATCCCAAAGTATTTCTTTCTTTTTTTTCTTCAGAAAAATAAAGAAAAGGGAATCGATGAGCAAAAATGGTATGTTAGAGCAAAACCATCGTTTTTATCTGCTATCTGCCACATTCCCTAAAGGAATTCAGAATACATTTTTGAAAGATATCTCTGTTGACAAAAGTCAGGAGAAAAAAGTGCTCCTCCTGAGTCAGAAGGAGCCGCCAGTGGGTTGGGCTGGGAAGAGAGACCTGTGTCTTGCTGGACTGAGAGGGCTGTCATTCCAGTGTCTCCTCTCATAGTGGTGCCCGTATCTTACCTCCCTGGAGGGATAAGGGGGATGGGGCTGTTTAAAAGAGAAGGAAAAACAATAAACAAATACATAAAGGACGAAAGAGAAGGCAAATTGAGCAGTGCTGGCACAAGCTGGGCCCTGTCCTTGTCGTCTTTGTGGATGGTGTCAGAGCTTCACTTTAGGTAGCCACCATAGGGTGCCTCAAACAGGGGCAGACAGCGCTCCACCACCTGCACCGCTCAGATTGTTGGCAGGTATGCTGCAGTGGACTAGAGCAGAACAATTACTGCTGATAGAGTTGGCAAGTAGCATGTGCCAGAGAGGAATGCAATTGCGCACAAGGATAGGTGGACTATGAAAAATGGTGGGGAAGGAGGGGATGTTCCCCAGCAGACACTGGACAGCTGGCCATGCTACCCTTCCATTTTGTTTTCTGTGAAATCTGAAAGGCCAAGCTCTGAAGTCACAGGCTAGCAACCACGTGTGTGGAGAGAACAAAGTCCAGGTCTTCAAGACCTCCCTGAATATCACTGGGAAAAGACTCTGAGACCAAGGAGGCAGTGGAGGAAGGTGTCAAGGTCAGTGCACTGGGGCGGAGTAGGGGCTGGAGTCTCCTGTTGTCACCCGGAGGAAGCTATCTCTCAAACACATTAGACAGGATCAGTGCCATCCTAACCCTTTCCATAACGCATCTGCTTCTCACAGCATCGCTGCTGCACCTGTAGAAGAGGAAACTGAGCCCCGGGACAGCTGAGGGACTTCCTGGGAAGACGTCAGGGTTCTGTGGTAGGACAAAGGGATCCTATCCAGGTACCACAGCCCCCAATACACACGCTGTCACTTTGTATTGTCTCCCCGTATTTAAGGATGCTAAATGGTTGCTCTTAGAGACTAGTACAGAACAGAAGCAAAGACAAACCATTTCTGCAAGTTTATTTGCACAGAAGTTAGTATGTAAATCTCTAACACCGTCCTATGCTTAAAACCTTTCTCAATAAAGAGTTAAAACATATTATGGGTTTTTTTTTAATAAAAAAAAAAAGCTGATTTGCTTCTTCTTATTTATTTTCCTCTTTTGGGAGAAGAGGTCAGCCCCAAGGTCATGGTCACTCTGCCAGCCAATGTCACTATTGCTATCTACTAAAGCTACACTGTTTGGGCTGCTTTTGTCAGTAGTGGTACTTCAATGTTGCTTCCCCAGAGCCCATTCCCCTTTAGACTCCAAACAGATCTCACTTCATTTGTGAGAATTAGACACTCCCTCCATCCCTAATTCATAGACAAGGGAATTTGTTACCAAATCCGATGACCTGAGCCCAGTCCCTGGGACTCACATGGTAGAGGAAGAAGCAACTCCCTCAGTCCTGCACACCATGGCATGCACACACCCCAGCAATTAATAGACGAGGAAAGGAATTTTTCCTTTAAAGAGCTTGTTTCTCTCAATCTGGCTAACAAATTATTGATGCGACGAACCCCAAACAAATGGGGATTTCCCCAGGAATCTCATTCTGGGAGAATGACCAGGTGCCAGCCAGAAGGGGAACTTGTCTCCAGGAAAGAAGTCTCACATGGTTCTAACAATTTGTTAGATTACTGCACAGGATGAGACTGGAGATTGAGTAACAACAGGTTAGTGGTGAGTGGGACCACACCTTGATTGATGAGATGTATATATTCTTGGCTATTTAAACTTTAATCTCACTTTAGGGTCAGAAATAAGAACTTGGGGGGGGGGGCTGATGCCAGTCTCTTGTCCCTCTTCCTAGTGTGACTGCAATGAATATGACGTCCATGGAAAGCAGAGCCTCTGAAGATTCAGAAACTATGCTTCTTGCTCATGTGGGATCCATCCCTCATCTATACAGGAAGAGCAAAGATGGAAGAGGAAGTGGCTTCCCCTGGGACTTTAAAGAGGGAGTTTTCTGGAAGCCATCCTCTGGGCCAAAAGCAAGCAATGACTGTGAAAACGATTTCCCAAGAGAATGGAGAATCTTTGTGTCTAAAGAACTCAGAGTTCAGTTACACCTCTGTACTAAACAATGTTTTCTTGCCACAGTCCACTCTGGAATCGTCCGTGCTCACTCTTAAAGGGACTCTGAGTCTCCATCACTCTTTTCTCCCATGGATTATCTCATTGAGCTTTGCTCATTTTCCCCCAGCCTAAAAACTATTCTTCGGAAGCAGATGAAACTCAGAATCATCAAGAAGCCCAGTGTGCTGGAAGAAAGTTCAGTTAAGGCGCTAGATGCTCTTCTAGAGGACCTGCAGTCCCTTCCCAGTGCCCATCTCAAGAACCTGTAACTCCAGCTCCAGGGGATACAATACTGTATTCTGGCCTCTGTGAGCACCAGGCATACAAGTGGTGCATAGGCCATACATGCAAGCCAAATGCCTACACATGTGCAATTAACTTAAACGGGGTGGGGAGGGCACAAGGAACCATGACATCAGCCCTCTCTTATTCCTTTATAAAGATACAGTGGGAGGGAAGGCCGGTCCCACGTGGGGCTGCAGTGGATCACCTGAGGCCTCAGCTGAGCAGTGGCAGTCACCTGAGGCAACCGTGGGTCCCCTTGGCGGTGGGAGACTGCAGAGGATGAGAGACAGACAGGTCATGCAGAGAGAGTTTGAGTATAGAGTTTACTTAGTGGGTTATGGAAGAGAAAGGGAAGGGAGAAAGGGGAGATGGAGAAGAAAAAAGAGAGGGGGAGGAGAGAAGAGAGAGGGGGATAGGGAGGCAGCAGTTACCTCTTTAGAAGACATTTGGAAAGAGAGAGAGAGCGCACAGGCTGGAGAGGGGGCAGGAGATCTGCTTGCCTTGACAGAAGTGGGAGGGGAAAGACTAGGAGTGGGCGGGACTTGTCTCTTAAAGGGACCTGGTACCCAGGTGACAGGCCAGACCAGCAGACCATAACACCTTGGCTTTTTAGCAAAGTCAAGTAGCACACAAGCCCTGCAAACATCCGCCTATGAGTTAATAAGCTACGAGCGTCTTATCCAGTGCTAGAATTGTGAAAACAGTGCACACAGACTGCTGGGCTTACTTCTACTCCTCCTCCTCTACATTAATACGTTTATTTCTCCTAACAGGAAGCATACAGTTGATTTTAAAATATTAAGATAAAAAAGCACATTTAAAACTACAAGCCTTTCAAAGTCCCCATTTTTACTCAATGCTATGAAGATGAGAAAGGAGCATCCAATTGGAACCAAGACCCAAGTCTTATTAGGTTGAGTAGAAATGTAGGCGACTGCTGAACCAACCTGCCTCCATCCTAGCTTAAAACCCATAAAGAGAAACTAGGCTCATTCCTGCTTCTGACTAAACCTCTGTTTCTCAAAAGTTGGGGTATGTATCCTGTAACATCAACTGCAGGTGGTTCTGTACTACCTGTTCTGGAAACCACCACCCTACCTTTGTTTCAAACGGTTGTTATGACTTCCTGCTGTTATGCCTACCTTACTATGACCACCTTGTGACCATGTCTTTGTTCCAGGGGGCCAGTATGGCTAACTTGCTATTTTGCCCATCAAACCCCTCCATTTGGGTTGGTGGTTCTTTTCCTTCCATCTTTGGGACTAACACATCTATTTGGTCCTTCTTCACCTCCTTATATTTAGCCTTTCTGGTTCTCATGTTTTACTATACTCACAGATGCATTTGCTTGTTGTGCACACACACACACACACACACACACACACAATTATTGGCTAGATTTCCATCCAGAAAAGCTTTATGGTGAAGCCCAGATTGACTTGATAAAAGAACACTGAATTGGTATAGTGGAGCCCAAAAGCTTTTTTTTTTTTTTTCAAAGCTACTTTTAATACTTTGGGGTGTGCCCCACAGGAATAAAAAACACTGGGAAGGGGTAACCCCCTCGCCCCCAGGAGTGGCCCAGGGGTAGAGAGACTACCTGAGGGAAAGGAAGCATAAAAGGAACCGCTGCAGGCTCAGGGCAAAGGCAATGCCATCGGTGCTGGGATCTGTGAGCACTACAGAAAAAAGCATGGTGGGACTGGCTCCAGGCACACAGGCGTAGGGCAAGAGGGTTGGACACGAAGCCACAAAGCTACTTGGGTTCCTCCTTCTTCTCATTTGCCTTTTTCTGCTTCTGCTGCATGATCTCTGAGTCCCTCTGCTTGCAGGCCGCAACAGAAAACCCATCATCTTGGCACTTTCCCTCAACTTTTCCAGAGTCTCTCTGCTTCTTCATGTTCTTCTGGTGGTCGAGCTCTCGCTGGTTACCTCGGGTCATGGCTACGGCAGCGGCTCCAACCTACCTCCATTGCGTCCCCTAGTTCTGCGAGCCCAAAAGCTTTAAGTGTGAAATTTGAATGCTCATAAAGCTAATCATTCATCTACTTTTAATTCTATCATGAATGTTTTTGTTTTGATGGTGGATAAGTATATAGAATATTTAATTTTGGTGTGTGAGGTTTTATTTTACTTGCAAGATATTTTATAATAAGGTTTATAAAATTAAAAAATAATTTAAAAAAGAATAGGTGATTTCAGGACTACTAATCTGACTGGTGGAGGAGGAAGGGATTGAGAGGCAGGAAGTAGGAGGAGACTGGATAAATCATCAGGTCTGCAATCAGAAAACCAGTACTGAGAAAGCAAGAAGGGGGGACAAGATAGGGACCCTCAAGTTTGTTTTGTTTGTTTTATTGAGACGGTATGTCATATACTCCATCCTGACCTCAAATTCTGATGTAGCTGAGGATGATCTTCGTCTTTTGGTCCTCCTGCATTCACCCACCAGTACTGGGATTAAAGGCACAAGCCACTTCATTTATTCTGAGTGAGGAAATGGATTCGAAATGATCAACTGGCCATTTGCTTCTTTACCTCACTCTCTGTCTGACGTATTTTAAGAAAAAGTCCTGCAAAGCAGAACTGGAGTGTATTTCTCAGTTATGCAATGTTAGGGACAGAACCCAGCCTCATGTGTGTGGAGGGAGCACTACCCACTGAGCTATGGCCCCAACCACTCTCAAGTATCTTGCTTGTGTTTGTGTTTCTCCACTACATTTCATGGGAAAATGTTACAATACTGCCTCCAGTAAGCTCAAAATTCAGATCATGGTAAGATTCATGTACATTTAGGTGAGAAATATCAGATTATGTATTTAGTATAATCTCGATAATCTCGCAACCCTTTCTCCATTGCAGGTGATAGATCCCTTAGGAAATATCTACTGCCTTTATCTGTCCTAGAGTCCCTGAGCCTGTCCTGTCTGTCAGAACTGAGCCTTTATCTTCCACAGTGGCTGAAGGTCAGACCCTGAATCTCAACTGTGTGGTGGCAGGACAAGCCCACTCACAGGTCACTTGCTACAAGCCTGGGGCAGCCTGCCTGATACCAGGTACTCATTCCTAGAATGTGAAAAGGTGCACAGGTCACATTGGAGGTAGCTATGGGGCCCACGCTGGACTCTAGGAAGCCCTCTTATATCAGACTCAGGGCTGCCCAGATATGAGGCTCCTGCCTGAAGATCCTTCCAGACTCCCCAGTGGATACTGGAGAATACATTTGTGGGAAGGCAATGAGCAAGAGTCCACGCCACCATCTTGTTTTTTGGTCATGTTGTTTGGTGTATGATTGTGTATATCAGTAGTCATTTTCAAAGAGCATATCTAAACTCCAATCTGGGTCACTGCCTCTGTGCTGATGTCTCAGCAACAGCACAGTTTGTGGGAGAAGCTTAGCAGTACAGATCTCAGAGCCCAAGTACCAACTTGTAAGTTAACTTTCAGTCCTGAGCTCCAGCCATAAAATGCAACTGTGGAATTCTCACCTCATGAGCAAACACTGTAGCAGGAAGAAGACACCCTGTCCCAGTCCCACCATCCACCCCCAGACTGTGACTAAAGATCTCTTGTGAGCTTCTTGAGCTGAGCGAGTCGCTCTTAACCTCTGACTCATTCGCCAGAATTAGGCAGAAGGCATTGCCAACTTTGACCCAGCCATTGCCTGCTCCGATCCTGCTCTGACTGAAATCAAAAAGTCTAGCAACCATGGTAAGAAGTTATAGTTGTGGGAGATGGGCAGAGTGGAGCCCATCAGGCCTGTCAGTGTCCTTCCCAGTAAACTAAGTGGTTTGATCTGTAGGGAAACTGTATATCAAGCCTCTGAAAAATGTTGGGTAGGTTCTCCTTTCTTAAAATTCTTACCACTCAAAACATCATGCTGTTTGGGAGGCCATTTACCCATCGGCTTCTTTAAAGGCAAACATTGTGCTTTGTCCACGTTTTATTTTCCTTGTTCTAACAGGCTGACCTGAGACGCTGGCAGTTGCTGAGAGTTGATTAACATTTGTTGATGTCAAGTTTTCAATCACTTTGGAAACAAAAACTGATGAGAAAGGAAGATTAGTCAGGAGCCAAAATGATGTTTAATAAACGATAGCTTTTCAGGTTTTGGCTCAGCATGTAAGCAGGGAGGATGTGTACAGGGAATGCCTGCACACCCTTCTTCCTACTGCAGCCTGACAAAACCAGCTGCAACCAGCAGCAACCAGTCTCCTCTGAATGAATTTCAGGAGGTTTATTTTGTTTCCTGATGGCACATACTGAAGGTACAGAAAAGCTGCTTTTGCTACTCAAAGAGGTTTTCAAGTTTTAATATGATGTGGAGAGGTACATGGCCCAGGACACAAGCCAACCAACTGTTATCTCTCATCATCGACTTCTTTGATGCATTTCAACCCATCTTGACTGAAAGCGAGTCTGTTATAGGTTTCCCTCGCTCGAGCTTGCATGTGTCTTAAAGACAAGACCCTGAAAAATGGAACAGAGAATGAGGAAAAGCAAAATCATCAACTGGCCATATGCTTCTTTAACTCACGCTCTGCCTGACAGAAATATTAAGAAAGAGCCTTGCAAAGCAGGGATGGAATGTGTTTCTTGTGTCCTAGGCAGATGAATCACAGCCTCTTACAGAGGCTGAACCACGCAGATGATCCCCATCTGATATGGCCATTTTAGGGAAGTGGGGGGACACTTGCCTGCCTTGGTCACATAGCTCTTGGCTGAGCCAGGACTAGAATCCAGCTTTGGGAATCTGTGCTGCCTCTTTAGCCAGTCAGTGTTAAGGAAACCATGAAGGCAGACAGATATTCCAGTTTTAAGGGCACCATTGTCTAGAAGATTATTCCGAAGCTCTTGGTTTTCTTGCCTCAGCCCCATTCCAAATGGAAGAGGGTGGAGAAGAACTCTAGTAGCGTAGACTTCCTATCAGTTTGTAGCTGATGTTGGAAGGTGCTAAACATGTTTTTGACCTCAAGTGACTCTGGAAGGACCCTTATTTTGTAGAAAGGCTGAAGTGCAGGGAAGCTAAGAACCTTTCCCAGTGTCACGCAAGTATTTAAATGCAGCTTCTCAAAGCCATTCTTTTCTTAATGTGGAAATAGAGCCATTCACTGATAGTCCTCCTGGTTCTGGTGTGGCGTGACATGCAACTACTGTACATGTGGATGGAGTGTCATGACAACTGTATGTGTGGATGGAGTGTCATGAAGATTATTGTACACGTGGATGCAGTGTCATGGCGATCACTGTACACATGAATGGAGTGTCATGACCACTACTGTACATGGGGATGGAGTGTCATGACTACTGTACGTGTGGATGGAGTGCCATGACGACTACTGTATGTATGGATGGAGTGTCATGACGACCACTGTACACGTGGATGGAGTGTCATGACTACTGTACACGTGGATGGAATGTCATGACGACCACTGTACACGTGGATGGAGTATCATAACGACTACTATACATGTGGATAGAGCGCCATGACGACTACTGTACATGTGGATAGAGTGCCATGACCACTATTGTACGTGTGGATGGAGTGCCTGGTTTTGAACACACAGAAGAGAATCAGTTCTGTTCTACATCTGGAATATGTTCCCGTTTTAGTTTTCAACATATTCTATATCCTGAAGCACACTGACTTGTGTTGAGAAGAGGAAGTAGAAGCTCTCATAAAGGTCAGGACAGGACAGACATAGACTGAATGTTCTAGAAGATAATTTCAAAGTGTCAAAATAATCTAGTTGCAAATTACAGAAAATTGGGTTACAATCTTGTTATCTATGAGTGAAAGTTGTAGGTAGTGTTTCCAAAACAATGTGTTTGATATCCAGGTAAAGTATTACCTCCATTACGCGGTGTTTTGTTTTGTTTTTATTGTATTTGTTTTTTTTCAAGTCCTTTTATTGTATTGATCTTATTCTGCTATGTTCTATATAAACTGAAATGATGAAATCCCATCCATTCAATAATTGCTAGTAGATATCAGAAATTATTTTCCCATTTCTTGAAGTAAGTGCACTCTTTTGTACCCTGCTTCTGAAATTATAGTCTAAGTATAAATGTGATATAGTTTATAAAAATCCAATCTGCATGCAGTGTTTCAGAAACACATCTATTATATTTAGCCAAGAAAAATTCTTTCCAGTTGATAGCAGTTGAGGTGGTTTCGCTTAAGAGGACAACGATGAAAACACAAATAGAAAGACTAGCACACTTGATTCAGTTCCGTGAAGAAATTATGGAGGACTGATAAGGAGGATCAAGTGGCTAGAATAAGATCAGACTATTTTTAAATTCAGTAAATGACCCCAGAAAAGATCATCCCACAGACTCCTGCATGGAAAAGTGTTCATCACTGGAATCTCAACAGCCAGCTTTGGTTCAACTTTCTATCACATGGAACTTGAGAGGATAACGACGTTAAATAATAAATCCACTCTTTAATATTCAGGAGGATGCCTATATGATTTCCTTTGGGTTCTCCTTCTTATTTAGCTTCTCTAAGAACCCGAATTATAGGTTCAATGTCCTTTATTTATGGCTAGAAACCAAATATGAGTGAGAACATCCCATGTTCCTCTTTTTGGGTCTGGCTTACCTCACTCAGGATGGTGTTTTCTATTTCCATCCATTTGCCTGCAAACTTCAAGAAGTCCTTGTTTTTTACTGCTGAGTAGTACTCTAATATGTATATATTCCATACTTTCTTCATCCATTCTTC
>NW_026068068.1:2651585-2687174 GCF_014885135.2 Alexandromys fortis | reverse complement strand
AAAAAAAAAAGAAAATATTTAGCTTAAAAGGCTGGCTGTGTGGGGCAGATCGTGCACATGTTCTCAGCACTCTGGAAGCAGAAGCAAAAGGACTGATTGCTACTAATTTGAAGCTAGCCCGTGAGTATGCATACAGTGAGTGTCAGGCAAGTCTAGCTTACAGAATAAGACCCTGTCTAGGAAAACCAAAGCAAGCAACCAAAGGAGACTACACAAGAAGAACGATGCTTCGGATTCCTTTAAAATTGACTTAGGCAGAACACCTCTTTCACGTTGAACAATGAATGGACTGTATAGAACTTGGGCCAAAGAAATCCATACTATAACCCAGAGCACATTTTCAGTAATGATGGGTAAGCAGGGTGTGTTTATGCATCTCAGGATACCCAGAACTACTCTGGAAACTGGGAATAATAGATGCTACAATTTCCTTCTTAAGCATGCAGTTCAGGTTGGGATATAGCCCCAAATCCCCCCCTTTTTTTGCCTGCTGGGAGGCAACAGATACAGGGAAAAGAGAACTTGGGGCCCTAAAACCTTTTTTGAGAACATATCAAATTCCAAAATACAAATTTTTTTGTGCATTAAAGATGACTGAAAAGTCATCTGAAGGTTGTCACCATTGGTACAGTCTAGGAGAAATACACCTGATGTTGCTGGTGTATTCCTATAATTCTCTTGGTAGATTCTTTTTCACCCAAAGAATAACTGCCATAAACAGCGAACACAATCATGTATTAACCACCAGCTATTTTCAAGTATTTATGTTACAATTTTAAAATACATGATTTAAATCAAAAAAAAATCCACTCTTGCCTGAAAGTTTGAAAAAATGTGCTTGGCCCGTGTTTATCATTTTATTAGCACAGTGTTTTGTTTTGCTTTCTTTTTTCCATAGATAATACTTAATCATTATCCAAAAATAAAAAGTAAGTTTTAATCTGAGATAGAGAAAAGGGTTTCCAGAGAGCTAGTGGATGAAGATTTGGACCAAAATACACACTGTAGAAGGTTAAGAATTCCAGAGGGCACTATGTAAGTTAGTGCTTCTGTTTCTGCTGTTTTTTCTGTGGGCAAAACAATATGGAGAAGCCTGCTTAAACCCATTTTCTGACACAACACCTCTTATCATGGCCATTCTTCTCTGAGGCAGGAGGCAGCAATACCATTTGTCTGAAAATAAGTTAACTATAAAGGAGTCTAAGGCTCTTTGAGCAAGCCACCAGCCATAGAGAGGCACTGGCCATAGAGAGGCACTGGGGCAATCGTCCTGACCGCCACTGGCGCCTGGAAACGTCAGGGATGCTTAGCAGGGCTGTTGCTGACTTAACACATTTTTAGAACCCTCTGTCGCATCAATCTGCATACACATTGCAGTTAGGAATGAATTGAGCTGAGTTGTTTATGTGAAGGGATTTGTCTTTCTTGAAGTCCTCCTTGGTACCGGAGTGATCAGTGATCGTTCTGCTATTTAGAGCACTCGTTGCTCTTACAAAGGACCCACGTGGAGGCTCACAGCCATCTGTAACTCCAGTTCCAGAGGATAGGACGCCCTCTTCTGGCCCCTGTGGGCACTGCACACATGTGATGCACAGACATACATACAGCAAAACAGGTACACACATAAAATAAAACAAATAAATCTTGTTTTTTGGTTCTCTTTGCTCAGGGTGTTAGAGCTACCCCAGTTCCCGGGTGCTCAACTATCACAGGCTGTCCATCTCATCATCCCAGAGCTCATGGAGAGACTGTAATCCCGAACTCAAACAGTTAACATGAAGTTCTTCCTCTTTCCCACATTGATCATGGGATTTCATTCTCTAGCTCACATCTTGGGGATGCTGCCATTTGTCCCTGCCTGCCCTGCCCAAAACCTAGCTCCATGGTGCTGGATAAACAAACCTCACTAGTGACACCTGCTCCCAGGCCTTGAGGAGCAAGAGTGATCAGTTAGCCTCTCTTCCTACACGTGTTTAAATATAAGTCCTAGAGAAAAGCAGGTCCTGACCCAGAATAAAAGCGACAAAATCACTGTGTCCAGCTACTTCAGAGGATTGCTGGGGTACGAGGAAATGGAAAGGGACTTTCTTCCTTTCCTAGTTCTAAAAGTGGAATGTTCTTCCTCACTGAAAGTGGTAACTCACATATCAAGACAGTTAAAAACAAGGGGCAGGAGATTGCCATTCTGGAAGCCATACTGTTTCCATGTCTCTGTGGTGCAGCAGTGTGCATTGTATTCCCCTAGCTAGGATGCCGACTGTTTAAGAAGGAACAGACCACACCTGGGGTATGCAAGTCAGAATTCTAAGATGTTTTCTTGTGAATACACAGTTCACAAGTCCTTGATGCCACCTGACTTGAAGGCAATCCGAATTTACAGGCTTGGGGGGAATTGTCTGAAGCTGAATGCATAAAATGCGGGTGGGGGTTGGGGATGGACAGACGTGAGTCAAATAATCACAAGATGTCTCCGAAATGGTGTATTCTAAGGCCTTTCTTTATTGAAGGGGAGAACTCATGGAACAGGAACGGGGGTCCAACCTCAAGGTGTGGAGGCAGGAAGAAGAGAGGGAGGAGCTATCCAGTTCAGTGGCTTTTTGGGAACCCAAAAGGCACGCTGCCACCTGGTCCATCCTCTTAAAGGCTGTTGGCTGAAGGAGTTTCTCCATCACCTGCCCCTTTTGTCTAAATAAGAGAGTTTCAAACCCAATACAAAACTATATACACTAAGAACAGACATCAAGTATAAAATTAGAATTACAACCAGCTTAAACAATATTAAGCAATGAGCATAATTGTTTTAATAATCATTCTATCCTAAGGAGTCTAAGTCTTGTGTTAGAAATGGCTTGACTAGATCATAAGAGGAAGGTAACTATGACTATCCCATTGAAGACCTGAGAAGGGAGATAATATTACTTGAGTAGGCAGGGAGTGTAATCAAGCAGCTTCCAAAATGTGCAGTAGATGACAGAGATAACTGTTTACCTGGGCAATCACCCAAAGTCTCATTTGCAGTGTTGAAGCAACCAACTTTGACTAAGGCCTAGACTGACTGACAGACCGTTTTCAGAGGCAGGAAGATTTTCAAAACCATCTTACCCTGTCTTGGCAAGATTTGGCAGTCTTTTTTCTTGTATCCTGCTTGTCCAGTCCAGACATCATGGACTTTGTCAGTGGTTGAGGCATGGGCAGTTCCTTGCCTCTTTGCTTAGGTTTTTACTTCCTCTGTACTTCCAGAGCACAGGAGACCATAAATGCACTCAGGGTCACCAAGGGGTTCTAGGCAGGATATTCAACAATGTATGTTTTGAGTCCACATACCTCCTATTTATTTGCTATGGTACTGCCTTTTCTCTGAAGAAAATACTTTTTATAATATAGCTAACATGGGAGACAAGTCCTAGGGTGAACTGGAAATACTTGTCAAAGGGAAACATAATTATGATTTCTGTCTGCGAGATTTCTAATACTTCACCAACAAGGGCAGGGTCGAGGGGGTGGGGTGAGAGTAAGGAGAGTCACATGGCTTGCACACCCATATATGCAAATGAGAAAGGCATCAAGGGATACATGCTAAGCGCACACTTGATCACAAACTTTATCACCACACAGAATAGTTTTATTAATAGTTGCTTCTGTGGCAGAAATCGATGGGTAAGACTTGGAAGTCACATTCTATTCTCTTGAATTGGCCATCATAAAAAAATTTTTTAGCCAATACCTCATCTTAACACAACTGAATCCTAGTTCTTCACCTCCTAATTTACTTCAAGCAAAAAGATTTGATACATAACCAAGGGACATAATTTGAGTTTTTAAAAAGCTGTTGGAGAAGGCAGTCCTTAGAGAGATGCTGTTAATACTTCTGATATTAAGAGATCTGTTTCCCATATTTGGAACACCCATAAAGATGGAATCTAAATATTTAAATGTTTCAAAGGAAATGTCTGACAACTGGAAAATGTCTTAAAAGCCTATAAATCTGGCACTGGATAACCAGAATCAACTAACAGAATTCATTTTTATTAAAGCATTCCAAGTGGCCAAGTCACCAAAGTGGTTTAAGGCCATAATGGCATAATCCCTTCCTCAGATCCTCGGAGAGGCAAAGTAATCACAGATTAAGCAAGTTCAGCTGCACAGAGTGTTTTCATAAGCTAAGGAGAATCGCTCCACGAGAAATACTTCTGGTATGAATGATGAGATTTGAGAAAGCACCATTTTGGTATAAAATTATCTGGTTGCCTGGGTTGTAAATTACACCTAGCCCAGTTCTCCTTCACTTCCACCCAGTTCTCGTTCTCCCTGATGACAAACAGAATTCTGAACATGGAGGAAATGAACCAAGTGATGAGGTGAACGAGAACCTGACCCTACCTAGTTTTTCTTCTGCCTCCCACCATTTTGTTATGTGTAATAACGGAGCTGACAGCAGGAAGTAATCACCAGAGATGTGCAGAGCCTGGAAGCAATGAGAGGGCAATGCCTGCTGCCAGGGATGCAATCTTAACTCACGGCTACCATCCCATCCCTAACACTCATCCTCCTAGAAATCGAGAAAAGCACACTGCAATGTTTTACTCTCTCTACAAGAACTGAGGGACCCAAGGTCTCATCACAGAAGCCCTGCAGATAACGGATAGGGAGTGAATAGATCACCATCATCCAGAGGAGCCCGGCTTCTGTTTGCCCTGGAGTCAGCTGTATATCTTTCCCTGCTGCGCTGGGGAGTCCAAGAGTCGGTGGTCTATAGGCCCCTTCCTGTAAAATCAAAACACTGGCAAGTTACAGGAACTTATTTTTAGGCAAAATGGGCTGGCTCCACATGGTCTCATGCGGAGGCAGGCAGAAACAGGGGATTTTAATCCTGCGACTACAACATACAAATTGTGGAGTATTGAGCAAGCCGCTGCATTTCTCTAAGATTGGTTTGTTCCTTCGTAAAACGAGGCTATTGCAAATACTTTCCAATCTGAAATCAAGAGTTTCTGAGTATGTAAAGCCTTCACCCAGTGTCTACCAGAGAGGAAGGACTCAAGACATTGACTCAGAATCATTACTACAAGAGGTTTTAAAATAATTTTTGTGGGGCTGGAGAGTGGCTCAGTGGTTAAGAGTGTCTGTTGCTCTTGCAGAGACACAGGTTCAATTTCTCACAACCAACTTTAGCTCTAATTCCAGGAGCACTAACTCCCTCTTCTGACTTCCATGGTCTTCATGCATATTCATGGTGCACATAAATACATGCAAGCAAAACATTCAACACACATAATACAAATAAAAATCATAACTTGCTCACAGTGTCTTTGCAAGCCTATACGTTCAGCTAGACAGTCATGGTCTTTCAAATGTTTTCTGAATGTTAGACACACACACACACACGTATACATTTGCAGTGCTTGATAAGTGACAAAGCCAGTACAATTATACACATAATGGCTTCCAGCTGATTACTATGGAGATTTACCATATGGACATCATTACTTGTTAGCTGGGGTCTTGAACTCCTAAAGGTTCCGTAGTTGCCTACCTCTCTGACCTCATCTTTCTCTGTTCCATAGTATCCAACCTCTGGGCATTGGAGTCACTACAGGATCTCACAGATGGCAGAGGTCGGAAAATGTTTCTGGCAAATACCTCCCCAAGCTGGAGCGTGTGTGTGTGTGTGTGTGTGTGTGTGTGTGTGTGTGTGTGTGTACATGCACACACTCCTCCCTTATGTTGGCACGTGAGCTAAATGCCTAGCAGCCGCCTCTTGGCTGAGCTCCATCCTCACTAGAGTTGGCGCCTGTGGAAATGGCTTTGGCTCCGGCACTTTCCATGAGACTGTCTATCATGAAGAATTTCGCACCGCTAATGATTTCTATTTTTATGAATACTTGAAAATACACGCCTCACGTAAGAGTTCTGACCTCCTTTTATCTTTCCAGGGGAAATTCTTCCATAAAGAGGTGTCATCTCTTTTATATATGTTTTGTGGTGGGCTATTTATAGTGCTGTGAAAATTAGAGAATACAGTATTCCTTCTGACTTTCAGAAAAATTGGTAAGCTTCAAATTGCATGTCAAGGGAAAAATGATCTTATGAAAAAATTAACAGGCTTCACCGTCTTCCACTATCCCATCACCATTCCACTGGCATCCACACAGAGGATGAACATAAAGCAAAACTAACATCAAAATAAAAACCTGCTCTATCTGCTGGGATGGAATTTTTTGCACTGCCGAAGACGGCATGAGGCACACTAGGAGAGTGGGAGGGCTTCTCTCCAAATGCAAGCCTGCGGGAAAAGCTTTCTGAGAGAATGACTGGAGATGACTGTGCGGAGCCGAATGCCTATGGCATTAATTGGGATTTTCTCCAGTGGTCCTTTCTTCCTGTCGGAGTTGCCCAGGAAAACGCGGGTATGTCACGTGACTCCAAGAGCTCTCGGGTCACCGGAGCTCTCTCTGCTGACATTTACTTTTTCTTCGCTGTCATTTATGGCTGTCAGAAAGAGCAAAATTGTTATTGTACCTAAAAACTGAAAATATATTAAACCAAAGAAAGAACTAAATGTCTTTCTCCGTGGCCATTCATCGAAATATCAAGGGCACACGCCACACTCTAGCACCCGTGAAAAGGAAGAAAGACAAACTCCACAAAGTAAGGAAAAACCTTTTCATCAATTTTCTTCCTCTCCCTCTTCAACTTTGTCTTAAAGGAAAAGAAGAAAAAGAAGAAAAAAAAAAAGAAAACAAGGAGCTGGAGAGCTGGCTCTGTGGTAAGAATGCTTGCTGCTCTTGCAGAGGCCCTGGCTCGTTCCCAGAACCTGTATCAAGCAGCTCACACTTCTCTAACTCCAGCTCCAGGGGGTACCAGGTCTTCCTCTGGCCTTGGCAAGTACCTATAGATATGTGACAAACGTATGCACATGAATAATTTTTAATATAAAAATAAAAATATGTAAATGAGCAACAATAAACTCAGTTGATCTAAGGTTTGTAGACTAGGGTTTGTAGACTAGGGTTTGTAGTCAACAAAAAAGTTTGTTGACTAACTTTTTAAAAGAATAATTGAATTTTAATTTTATATATATTTTTGGTAATTTTTTAAAGGCTTATTTCTATTTTGTGGCATTGGTATTTTGTGCATGTGTGTCTGTGTGAGGGTGTCAGATTCCCTGGGACTAGAGTTACAGACAGTTGTCGCCTGCCACATGAGTGCTGGGAACGGAACCTGGATCCTCCGGAAAAGCAGCCAGTGCTCTTAAACACTAAGCTATTGCTCCAACCCCATGACTGATTAATTTTAAAAAGGAAATCTAATTTGTACTTTGGTACCCGATACTTCCTCTGGCAGACTCTCCCATTTTGATGTCACTGGTACTCACTTCAAGGTCTGCTACAGCCTGTTTGGCTATTGAACCACTAAGACAAAGGGCAGAGTTCTTCATAAATTTGATAATATCTTCCGCAATTCCCCAAACACAGGAGGGTTCCACACCATCATTGAAATGTCCAAGATGACTACCTACCGTCATGGTAAATATAACTGATCAGTGGTGGCACACACCTTTAATCCCAGCACTCTAGAGGCAGGCAGAGGGAGGAAGATCTCTGCTTTCAAGGACAGCCAGGTCTACATAGAGAAACCCTATTCTACACTCCACCCCCTCAAAAGGTATATAGTCATTCAGGTTTAGGAGTTACTGGCTCTAACCACTTAATGTAACACCAACTCTAAAATACAGAATACTCAATGAGTACATTAAAACTTTTTCCACGTGACATTGGGTTCAAGAGGGGTAGCTCTGAGCTGGAAGGGGAGGCACAAGACAATGCACATCCTCTGGAGGGTGAAGAAGCACTCACTAGCAGCATGGTCAGTCCATGGTGAGAAGTGACTTTTCCAGGGACGTGCACATGCTGTATGGGAGGTCGCCGTCTATCTGTCGGCAGTCAAGCCATCCCTAGTTCCCAAGAGCTGATGCCTTAACCTAATACACAGCCATATGTGGTTCTTCTTCATAATCTTCCTCATGTGCCTAAGTACTTGGAGACCTGTACTGTGCCCAGAGCTCCATCTTTGGCTGACATCTTAGCAAGGCCGTGAGCACATGCTCCTGTCAAGAAGAAAAGCATTTATCTGTTTGCCTCATTTTTCACATCAGGGTATCTTTCAAGAAAGAAAGAGTACATGTTTACAGAAATTCGCATGGATCAAAGATTTCTCCTCAGTGTAACTATAACTCAGCTTCATGAAATCCTGTTTGCTGTAGTGATTGGGAAACCTTTTTCAAAACAATCAGCATAACATACCAGCTAGACAAGCCAACAGTTTCGTTCAAATTTCCAAGCCAAAGCAACAACAACTCAATACACAATCCTTCGGGACCGTGAAAGTACTCCAGCAAACAGACGAGGGTAATTTGTGATTAGCTGTGATTCAGGGTGTGCATGCGTGTGGATGCTGCTAAAATAACTTCTAATGTGCTCCAAAACCAGCCTGCTTCCCAGCGAGCCCCCACCCCCACCACAGTATGCCTGTTGGCACTATTAATTTGCTTTGCCATCTCATCTGTCCCTCCCCCTCCACTCTTTCTCCCCCATCACTATTGCAAACAGAATTGAGAAATGCAAGATTTGAAGGGCTCTTGTGGTGAGAGCCATTTGCTCTCATGGAAGCAAACAGCAAGGCCAATCAGCCTGATATCTGAATTTTTTTAGACACATAATAAACCATTGGCTTATCAAGGCCTCTTATCTGATAGGGAGAAAAAGCAAAGGTAAACTTCAGGGCTCATGGAATTAAAAGACAAATGAGATGTCATAATTATCAAAGTAGCTAATTTAGAAAATTAAGCCGTTCACACAGGTGACATAATTGCTTGTCACAATCACTCTTTTTCTCATTAGCTTCTCCCATGCAGCACCTACACACTGCCGAAGTCTTTGGCCCTGCTCAACAGCCTGTGTGCGGTTGGCAGCTTTCACCCTTGGGTCCTGTGACAAATACTTGGATTTCTGAACAGGTCTTCTCAAACCCCCGGCAGAAAATCTTTCTTTCACAATTTGATATTTGGTTTTATTTTAAATTTGTTTGGAGCCAAACATTCTTTTGAAATAGTTAATTATCAACAGAATGTCTGGAGAGTTAAAGGACACATCACGATTCCTTAGAACCCACAGAGAGTTTCGGTGCAAAGTCATATTTTAAAACCTCAAAGGTCAAAGAGAATTTGTCCTTGCTTTCCCAGTCTCTCAATGGAAGAAAAAGAAACAAGCTCTCAAGGCCTCCTTAATGATCTGCTTGGTCTCCAGACTCCAGCCTAATGTTAGTAAATTTAGTGTAGAAGAATTAGTTATAAGATTGGCTGTACCTACTGTTACTTGTCAGCAGGTTCAGAAGTCACTAAGGTAACGTCTAAGAAGGAAAATGAGCGGACTCCGGTGTCCTGTAAAGTCAGGACATGACTGACAGGACTTACACAGGGACGATTGTGATGTCATTTGTTTGAAAAGGGTGTTCTTCCTGGCATTGGTGGTGCATGCCTTTAGTCTCAGCACTCGGGAGGTAGAAGCACCTGGATCTCTATGAGTTTGAGGCCAGCATACTCTACCTCCACAGAGAGTTAGTTCTATGACAGTCAGGGCTACATAGAGAAACAAAACAAAACCAAAAAAAGAAAGAAAGAAAGAAAGAAAGAAAGAAAGAAAGAGAGAGAGAGAGAGAGAGAGAGAAAGAAAGGAAGGAAGGAAGGAAGAAAGAGGACTTTCTTTCTGAATTGCTGCCATGAAGCTATCTATCATCTGACTGCTTCTGTGATCTTCATGGAAATACAGTGTTTGGATTTCATTAACTTCGAACTAGTGAAGCATTTGCATTAAGATGTTACAACATATAAAACCCAAGAGAAAAGCAAATAAAACAATTCAACCAAATCTGAAGCCTATGAACTTCGCTTCCTCTCATAAAGGAACTTGATGGTAGTTGGACTCTAAGGGCTTGCAGTGACAGAATTTGTCTTCCTCAAAACAAAGCATGACTGTCCACGTGATGTCCAGATGGACAGGACCAAAGATTGAGACAGAAAAGAGACATAAGACAGACAACCTGCCTGAGCTTTCTTTGTCTACTGTATCTATCCTTCAGGCTATGAGGATTTTAAATAAGAAAGGTGACGTGTGGTACTGGCAAGAGAGAGATGAGGAAAGAGACCAGTTGTGCGCAAAGTGAGCCCCGGTGCAGCAGGGCCAATCCGTGCCTTAGAAATGCATCAGTGGAGAAGCGGGAGTGAAGGGAATGACTGCCAGAGACACAGTCACACTGGGCTGCTCAGCAATGCGACCGTTCACTGCCCTTGGGATTTTTTATGGAATCTAGTCAAATTCTGGTACAACTGTTTCCAGCTGTGCTGCTGAAGCCCCAAAGGAAGCCCAGACTTCTGTTCTTTGGCTGTTCCTACCCCAGCCTACATAACTGTGATTTCTTGTAGTGTCTTCCAGAAGGTTATATTGGAATTATAAAGTTCCGTGGCTAAAATATTTGGAAAGCTGCTGGCAGCTGAGAAGGGCAGCATGTGGCTCAAAGAAATTCAGATCAGGATTTGTGTTAGTTTCTTTTCTCGTGACTGCGATAAGATGCCTGACCAAAGCAAGGTTTTTTTTTTTTTTTTTTTTTTTTTTTTTTTTTTTTTTTTTTTTTTTTTTTTTTTTTTTTTTNTTTTTTTTTTTTTTTCTTTCCGAATCACAGTTGAAGGGTTACAGTCCATCATAGCGAGGATGCCATGGCAGCAGCAGCATCTGCAGTTAGGAATCAGAGAGATGAACACTCTCACTCATCCGACTTTCTCTGTTTTTATTCAGTCCTAGACTCCAGCTCATAGGATGCTGCTACTCACACTTAGGATGCATCTTCCCACCTCAATTAAGCCAATCTAGAAACTCCCTCAGACAGGACCAGAGGTTTGTCTCCTGTATGTTCTAGGTCGTGTGGAGTTGACATTATTAACCGCCACAGCAAAACAATAGTGTTCTTGAGAAGAAACCGCATCATTGGTTGAGTAAACCCAATGGAGAAACCTTTGTTGGCCCAAGAAATCACCTGCTCCTGTCTCCACAGATCAGCAACAGGTCACAATAGGTCACTTGAAGCCACCATGGGAAATGGAATTGCTCTTTTTAGCTCTCACCATATGCTGTTTATACCAACCAGACACTTGGGACTTTCCCAATGTGCACTGTTAGCTAGACTTGACTCCGTGGGCGTCTGTGAGGAACTAAAAGGCTATCTTACCAGAAAGGAGGGAAAACAGTCTGTTCTGTCTTCTGATGATGTCAGCAGCAACAAAGCAAGAGATGCAGAGAAGTCTGGGCACTTTTTACAGAGTGGAACTGGTACGTGATATTAGTAAGATAGAGAATGCGTGCTTAATTCTGTGTTTATGCTCAATACAGCCTTAAACACTTTCATAAGCCACACCTACAGGTGACAAATGGGACTTAAACATAGTGTATTTGAAGCCAACAGCTGCACTGCACCATGGGAATACTTCTCATGTGGCCTGTCAACATAGGGGTCTCCAAATGTTAAGTGTAGGAATTGGGAGTATTATGGACACTTTCAAATTGGGGATATTATAGTAAGTGGGCATGGTCACTGAATGTCTGTTGAGTAGAATACTTAGTATAAATCATGCCTTACACATATTATGTCTTTGTTGTTGTTCTGGAGTTAGTAATATATTTGCATTGAATTGAATGAAAGTGTCAGTCTCTGGCAGACTGGAAAATAAAACTCATCTCTTGGTGCCGCCTGGGGAATGTCATGGTGCTCCAGACTGGACTACTCTTTAACTCTTCCAATACAATGGATACAAAACAGAGAAGGTGTGGTACCTGGTTTAGCCTGAGTCTTCTTGCCTCCATGAGGAAAGATGCAGTTTCTCAAGGATGTGGCTCAGTTCAGCTGCTGAATCGCTTCATGGCCTAGTGTCTTTCTCGGCTTCTTTCTGGCTACAGGATTGGAACACTCCTGGCTCTTTCAAGCAAATCACCTTTGTCTAAGTGCACCTTAAATGAGTTTGCTCTTCTGCCTGGATGAATTAGAGAACAACTTTCTAGTGGGCAGTTCAGGGGCACCCCTGAGGAGTGACCAATGTGTTTATGATGCCCTCTGGTTAAGTTTTGATTTCTGTGACAAAGCTTCACTTGTATGTTTTTGAAGAGTTATCTTTGGGTATTCTATGACTGGCCTGAAGCCATGCTCTCTTCAATGATGCAAAGACAGAGACATCTGTAGGTCAGTAGAAAATATGTTTTGCTTATATATAATAGTCCAAATTTCCAAGTCCCTTTTTTAAGGCTCATATATTGGCACAGTTACAAGCAATTCTATTGTGCTGTAATTATGTGAATTTTAAGTTGCTGTTTTTTCTCTCAAGACTCACAACTGCCAGGACAAATGTATGTGCCTAATCTTTATTTGAATAACACATATTAGGAATTTAAGCAGTATGTAAGATATGCTGTTAAAATGGTATCTACATCACAATTGCTCAAAAAATTAGACTTCAAATGTTTGAGGCTTTGATTTACCAAAGGCACACATGTCAAAAACAGGTCTCCTAGGAACTAGAAATACTATTGTGGTTTTGTTTGTTTGTTTTTTGTTTGTTTGTTTGTTTGTTTGAAACTTAGGTTTGGAGACAATTTTGTGTTCTGGGTCTCCTTCTGAGGAAATCTTACTTCATAGATTACAGTGCTGGGCATAATGGTGTATGCTTATGCACCAGGCACTTGGGAAGTAGAGGCAGACGGATTAAAAGTTCAAGGCTAGTCAGTCATGGTGGCATACACCTTAATCCCAGTACTTGGGAGGCAGTGGCAGGTTGGGAGTTCAAGCCTAGCCTGGTGTACAGTTCCAAAACAGCCAGGACTACACAGAGAAACCCTGACTCAAAATAAAATAAAATAAAATTCAAGGCCAACTTTATGTCCATAAAGAATTTAAGGCTGGCCAAGGCTACATCATGATACTCCCTACACACACAACACGTGTACCTTGGCCTGGCAAAGTGGCTCAGTAGGCAAGAGTGTTTGGTATTGAGACTGACAGCCTGAGTTCAATTCTTACATCCCATATGGTAGAAGGAGAAAAGCAACTCCTGATGGTTTTCCTCTCAACCCCACACATGCACTGTGCCCATACGTGTACACACACAAAATATTTCAGTCAATCAAATATGTCTTAAAAGTTTACGTATCGGGGAAATGAACGGGATTAAGATACATGATGTAAAAGACACAGAATAAATAAGAAGAAAAAAGTTTATATCAATCACTTCATCATTATTTTTTAAGCTGTACTGTCAAAATACATTTTCTATTATTAACACCAGAAATGAACCTAACAATTTAAAAAGATCAACCTGAGGAATTAAATCTCTTCTCAGTAGTCCCTCTTTGGTTGATGTCTGTTCTTAGTGAACGTTCAGTCCTGCTAGGGCATCAAGCCCTGAGTTCCTTACTGTCCAGAGTATTCAAGATACTCTGAGACTTCATACGCATCCCTCTACTGAACGAGAGTACTTTGTCAATTGAGCATACAAGTCCATGGGCACTGCCTATTTGGGGATTTTTAACCCAACGATCAATATCGAAGCTCCTTTCCTGTGAAAAGAACTGAAAGTCTCAGATTCTTTCAGACAATGTCACACACCAGTAGCTTTAAGGACAGAGAGGTAGACTACAAGTTCTGAACCCTGCGCTGTGTTATCATGTCCAGGATTGAAGGGAACATTCGATGGGTCAGCAATATTACACGGGGACAATTTGCTGCAGAATCACAGCTTCAGCACCCATTTGACAATCCCATGAAATGTCTTCCAAACTGAGAGGTGGTTGTGTACAATTAGTCTCTGTTGGCCTGATGCCTTCGTTTAAAGTGTTTCCCTCTGCAGAGTGGAGGTTATGGTAGGAGTTCCCCTATAAAAGAACTAAGCCGGGGGGGGGGGGTGTACCTGTTTAAGCATCAACTATAAGAGAAAACCCTGCAAGCTCAGCAGAGCATGGCTAAGCTTCCAGTCAGATTTACTTGAAGTCATCACATGGAAACAGAGGCTTTTATTTCAGGACAAGTGTCCTTTAAGTAAATTGACAGAGCAATTAATTTATTAATTATTATGTGAACTATTAATATTAATCCACATCTAATTAGAAATATGCACGAAATCCTTCCTGAAGCCTTAAGTTGTATTTCTTCCCTGAAATAAAAGAGTCTATGTTAAAAATCTGTTTTATTTTTCCTAGTGCTTTGCTTCAGGTCCACACTGGTGACATGAGAATCAACGACTCTGCGAAATGCCTGACCCGCACTTGGGTTCCCGATCTTCCTGAGGTCATTTTTTACCTTGGGTTAAGGTGGAAAAGTACAATGTCCCAGCAAGAATTTGTCTCCCAAAACAGTAGAGACTCTTCATAAACGTCCAAGCAAACTTTCTTTTTTCTCTCTCATTAAAAACTTCTCTCTCCTTAACAGCAGAGAAAATGCATGGTTAGATTCACCAAAGCTGTGGCAAATATTTAAATTGCCATTGGCCTAGCTAGAAGTCCTTTCCTTTCTTCTCAGTCCCCAAGTTTCATTCTATACAAATTATTTGATTTGTCAAAAGTGGTTTATAACTTGAAGTATGTGTATTGTTATCAATAAAATACAGGGCTGGAGGGATGGCTCAGCCATTAGGAATGAAGTTAGGAGCATACACTGCTTTTGCAAAGGACCTGAGTTCAATTCCCAGCACACACAACGAGCAGCTCACAGTTCCCTCTAACTCCAGCTCTCAGCAGATCTGATGCCAATGGCGTCTGTAAGCACCTCCACTCATGTACACATACTCACACATAGGTATGCGCATACATATTTTGTTTGTGTTTCAACAAATAAAGCTTGTCTGAAGTTCAGAGTGCAGAGCTAAGCCACTAGAGGCCAGGCAGTGGTGGCACACACCTTTAATCCCAGCACAAGGGAGGCGGAGACAGGAATGATGTGGCTGGGCAGAGAGAGGACTATAACGTGGGAGGAGACAGGAGTTCAGTGCAGTCTGAGGTTTGGAGGACACAGACGCAGTCTGGGGACAGGATCACCCCTTCCGTCTGAGCGTTGGTAGAGGTAAAGGGTCTCTCTAGTGGCTGGTTCTCTGATCTTCAGCATTAACCTCAATATCTAACTCTGGATTTTTATTATTAAGACCAACTAGAATTCATGCTACACATATACATAATTTAAATGTTTAAAAATAAATTAAAAGAATTCATTCACTGGCCAGAAAAAAAAATCATGCAAAAACAGTGTGTATAAGAAATGAGAACATGCTCATATCTCCTTAATAATGACTTCATTTAAGAGAAAAAAATAAATAAAAGAGGACTTGGAGCTCTGAAAGTGGTGGGTGCTCAGGAAAAAGTGGCGAGGGAAGGGATTGTGACCAAAACACATTTGATATGGCACAAAATTCTCAAAGAATGTATAAACAAGATTGTGTTTTTTAAAAAAAGAAACAGGAAGTCTAAGCTTTGGTTATGCACTACACACTGAAATGTGTACGTGCATTTGTTCAATAGTCTTTAAGCATTTACTATGTGCAAAATTTGCTGTATGTTTGGAAATATGGAGGCGTATGGGATGGTCCCTGCCACTTCCTGATGAGGACTTATAGCCAGAAACCTCACGTCCTGATCAAGTTTCCCATGTCCTCTGTAACAGAGCCGTTTGATAGGCTCATTGTCTGAATGCTTTTAAATGCTAACATCACATAGATTCATCTATGAAATAAATCAATATTAAAAACACATCTTTTTAATATAAAAATGTGTACCTCTGTCCCAGTCTCACAAGATTTCGGCCAGTGACTTGTTCTGTAATGCTGACCAGTGATATGATTCATTGCCAACTGAAGGCTAGATAAAGACGGAACTCTTCTCACCCGTGCCGAGGGACTTCCACTCCAGAAGAGTGTCTCTGGCTGATTTAATGTCGAAGAACAGCTTCAAAGAAAGTGAATCTTGAAACAGTAATCCTACATCGGGATACACTTGTTTTTTCTAATTAATTTTGACTTTGATGGGTCATCCTTAGGATACCCCATCCCTGGGAGGAGAAAGGATCATTGCAGGAAGAAATCACCGTGGCGACAGGACATCTGCTGCTGTCTGCTCATTTATTTCTCTCCTGCCTCGTTCCAGGACTGATTTCAGGCAGTCATTCTGCCGAAGTTCCCAGAACTTGGTTAATTAAATCTTCCTAAAATGTAAATTAAAAATGCAATAACATTATTTGACAAATGGGATCAAATTGTTATCATCTTTTGAATAATTATGTGATTGGGAATGTCTAATCATATTTATCTAATCTGCAATTAAATCATTTATATGTGCAATTAAATCATTTATATCTACAATCCATAAATTTGCCTCATCAATAATGGGAAATGTGGCCAATGGCCAAGTGTGTTGCAAGAACAAAATGGCCTGTGTCAGGAGGAAGGGTCACCAATGATGTTCTAATTGAAATGCTGACAAATTAAACAAGGTCATAACTTATCCCTTCAGCTAGCAAGTGACACACTGTTTTATTTACCCTTCCTACAAGTTCTGTTATACACACTTGCCTCTTGCCTCCGGGCAATTTATCCAACATATGTATCATATGGATTGCAGAATGTAGGTAGGCCTAGAGGAGGCAATTTTCTTGAGGAGATCTTGGGGATCAATGTGGAGGCTCAAAAATGTGAGCTCAATTAAGATTCCCAAGGCACGGAAGAGAAAAGTAATGAAATGGAGGAGGACTTGGTAAAATGTGAAAATAAGAATTCTACACCCAGAAATAACATGCAGTTCCCCGCTTCAGAACATAAAAATTCTTCTATGAAAAAGGATTTTGTAATGATTGTTGTGCCTCCGCTGAGGCAAACTGATCTTCAGCTTTCTGAGCTTGCTCTCTTTTCTGTCTTCCTGTGGAGAGGCAGCTTCGCTTCTGCCTCTCTCCCCACTTCTCCGCCCCCACCCCACCCCCACCCCCGTCTCTCTCTCCTCCTCCTTCTTCCTCTCTCTCTCTCTCTCTCTCTCTCTCTCTCTCTCTCTCTCTCTCTCTCCCCCTTTCACCCTTCCCCCTTCATAGCCCCCTGAATAAATATTCAGCCTCACTTTGCATTTCATGCCTATCCATGTCTCTGTCTCTTGCCCGTCTATCATGTGTCTCCCTGCCTGGGACCAGCCACTGCTCAGGGATGATCCGCAGTCTCTGCCTGGGACTGGCTGCTCTCAGGGCCCGCTGCCCTGCCTGCCGCCACATGGCCCGCTACCACTGCTTGGGGACCTACAGCATTTCTGCTGCCTGCTGCTGCTGGGGATCCTGCAGCATTTTTAATTTTTCCATTACAGGTTTCCTTATGTCCATCATCTAAGAAAACATATTCTTTAAGGAGCCAGGCATCTACAGTTAGTGCAGATACAACCTCTAAAGAAAGAGAGGGAATCCTACAGAAATTTGAAGACTTCTTGCAACATTCTCCAAGAATTCTTCAATCCAAAGCAAAGAAGATAATTGAAACAAGGACTTCTCCAAAGTTCTCAACTGTAGAAGTAAAGAAAATGGGTTTCAGCTAAAAAAAGGCAAACAGAAATTAAACAGGAATGAAATTTCATCTCCCGTCAACATAGCAGGACAAGTGATTTTAATGGAACAGAAAGTAAAAGAAAGTGATCATCTTCGAACAAGAGCAGCCAAATAAATCCTGTTGGGAGACTGCTTCAGTGTCAATTTTATACTCAAAATCATTGTAAGTTTTAAGTTTTAAAAGTTAATTGTATATATTATATGTTAAATGCTTCTGTATAGATTGGTGTTTTATATATAATTTTAATACAATAAATTTATCAGCAATATACTTGTATACTTAAAAAAAAAATGTGAGCCTATTTCCACCTTGACCAAAGGTCAGAGAGTTGGAACAGAGGTAAGTTCCACCTAGATTCAGAGCAGAAAGTTCTGTTTTCTCAAGGTTATTGTCAACAGGTGTGGCTAATAACCAGACCTTTTATTTCAGGAATAGAGAAGTAGATATGTTTTTACCTCAAACAAAAGTCTAAGAATCTAACTAAGTCCCTACCCCCTTAAGGAGATAACAATGGATCCCACCCAGAGAGTGGCTTGCCTACAGAATGCTTTGGTCTAGGGTGTGAGCATGACTTCTTTTGATCTAGCAACAGAATATTTGAGTATGAATGTAGCCCACAACCTTCAATTGGTATATTCACTTATTTATAACATGTTAATGCAGGTTTTAATCTTACTCCTACCTCTTGGGGTTGGGGTATTTTAAGCCATTGGAAATTAAACGTGGGTGATTTCAGTATTCACCAGAACTCCTTTCCGATATTATTATGTTTCTGTTTTATTATTTTCACATCTTGGTACTGTTTTCTTATATTTCTGATCCCCACATCCCAACCCTGGCAAGTGGTCCCTGACAGATGAGAAGGGGCTGGAGGGTCATCCTACAGCTGTTAGCTGCAATAGGCATTTTTCTCCTACTAAATATTAGCAAGGAGATAGTTGACAGAGATTTCAGGACTTCCTGGGTTAGCTACTCACACCACAATGGCCCACTCCACAGGCAGACTTGAATCCCAAGGAGGTCTGACTATAGAACAGAGACTTAGAGACCTTAGGCCTTATAGGGGTTGAGGACTTCACAGAAACAGGACCTAAGTTAGTAAATATAATTGGTTTAATATTAAGGGAAAGATAAGAAATCTAATAAACTATGCTAGATTTACCTAAAACTGTAATTAGGATCTGGTACAAGGGGTACACAGAAGTTTTGATCTTTTACCAGCAACACCTGGCAGTCCCTACCCTCCTAAAGAACCTGAAGCCACTCCTTGCAACAACACAAATAGTTCATTGTGAAGATTTTATTTTTCTAAGTAGCGTGTATTTCATAGCTTGTAGGCAGGTCTATGAACAACCATAGACATCTCAGTGCTGTGTATGGTTGTTGGGGACTATAGTCCCTGTACCCCAAATTTTCGATGGCCCTTTGCCCGCCGGAGTAAACAGCTTGCTATGCTTACAGCTGCTCTGAGCCTGAGACCTCATGAGTTCCTGATGGCAGAGGAGTGGTTTATGGTGGGCTTGCAGCTGAAAACTCCTGAGAGCTCAGGCATGGCCACTAGTCAAGCTGCCTGGAACACAGTTAAAGGGGCATTCTTGTTTCAAGGATGGCCACTGTCTCTGTCTGTGTCTGTGTGTGTTTCAATCTCCAGCCCCCTGCCTGGCTCGCGAACCATCCCATAGTAGACAGGTGGATCGGTACACACGGTTACACATCCAAACTTACTTTTACAAGCAGAAAGTGACATCTTGCTGACATGTGTTGAAAAAACTGCACAAATGTAGGAGGTTGCGAATGCGAAACCACAACCCAGAGACATTCTGATTCTGAGGAAGACAGACTTTCCACAACTCCCAGTGACTAGCCCAGTGAGAAACAACCATTTGTCAACACTCACAGGAAACCCAAAGGGAAGCTGCAACTGCTCAGTCCCCTCAGTGAGGGATTCATTCACATCAGTCTCTACAGCTCATTTCTGTCAGCCATCTTTGTTTGGGGTTCAACTTCCTGAATTCAGTTTTGAAATGTAGGTCAACCCTCTCATTGTCTTCCTAACTACATCCAACCCCAAGAGCTTTCCCCTTTTAAAAAAAAGGAATTGGAATCATAAAATAGAAAAATTATAAACTGTTGCAATGTTTTTGTACATTACATGCTTTACAAACTGGGAGAATGAAGCATAGTTCACCAATTCAACCAGATTGTCAGGAAGAAACTACTGTGTTGTCACACACAGTGACAGAGACAGGCAAGACTAGGGAGGGGAACTGCCTCTTTAAGTGAAACCAAAGAGCTACAAAAGAAAGCATTTAACACTGGTGGAGGAACATGTAGCCAGAACTGAGAAACCCTGGCCCATGGAGACTCAACACAAATACATCATGAGTGTCAAGAAGCAGACTATAAGCCAGTGATAAGGAGGTAAGTAAATGGAGAGGGTGACCAGGGGTGTGAACAAGTGTGAGCGGGAAGACAGGAGGGAAAGAGTAAATAGGGAAAACGACCAGGGGTGTGAACAAGTGTGAGCGGGTAGACAGGAGGGAAAGAGTAAATAGGGAAAACGACCAGGGGTGTGAACAAGTGTGAGCAGGAAAATAGGATGGAAAGAGTAACTGGAGAGAATGACCAGGGGCGTGAACAAGTGTGAGGAGAAAGACGAGGTGGGAAGTTTCTTATAAGAGGTCAGAAAAAAGAATAAAACTTGTTACATAATCTTGAGTTAGAAACTTTTACACAATTGCAATACCCCAAACCAACCAGCATTAGACTGGCTCTGGTTCTAAGACTTGCATGAAGGTGTACCCTCATTATTGAAGCTTCTTTCATATTAAAGTGGAAAGAATTGTGATGCATGGGGCTCAAGACTATTTTAAAGTCTATGTGCCTAGAATCTAAGACACAGCCAAGAAAATTAAGAAAGAAAGAGGGCAGATGGAGGGTGGTTTTAATTGTCAGTTTAAGCATATATATTTGGGGATTAAGGGCATACTTCTTTCTTAAGAAGTCAAACAAGTAGAGAGTGTCTAATCCACAGTTGTGGAAACTGAGAGGGATAAACTGGACTCTAGTGTTCTGAGAGAAAATGGACCCCCAGAGACTCAGGGACTGGCATTACTGGAGGTATGAATTTGTTGGAGTAGGTGTGGCCTTAATGAAGGAAGTGTATCACTGGGAGGTAGGTGTTGAGGTCTCAGAAGCTCAAGCCAGGTCGAGCGTCTCACTGTCTCTTCCTGCTGCCTGTGGATCTAGATATAGAGCTCTCAGCTCCCTCTCCAGCACCGTGTCTACTTGCACGCCACTATGCTTCCTGCCATGACCCTGTCAGCCAGCCACTATTAAGTGTTTTATTTCATAAGAGCTGCTATGGTCATGGTGTCTCCTCACAGCAATAAAACCCTAAGGAAGACAGGGGCAAACTGAGAAGGGATGCCAGCAGAACCCGGGGTGCAGACAGAATGCTAGGCCCGTATATTAATAACGGCTTGCTCAGGGAAAGTCATGCTCTTGGCGCTAGGCTGGAAATCGTACCAAAGTAGCCTGCTAATCAAAATTTGCTTAAACACACTCTTCTAGCTCTATCCATCATTTCAATGCTCATTGTCTGAAACTTCCAATCCCTATACAAATCCACCTTTGCAAAATCCACTTTGAAACCACTCAACTCAGACCCCAAAATCTTATACGTGCCCTTAGCTTCACTCTAATTAGAAAGGCCAGTATTGGATTGTAGCAGGTTTTGTGGTAGAAGACTCTTCCTCTTGGGCTGGCATGGCAGTGTGGGGTAGAGTTAGAGCCCAGACAGTTTTGTCATATACCTTACTGGAATACAAGAGCTTCTCACAGTCTGTACACCCTTCTAGTGAGCAGTGGTTTTCTTGCAAGGTCTTCAACGTGATCAAAATACAAATATACTCTGACAGATCTCTTGGGACATCAAGGTGAATGACCCCTCTCTAGGGACCTTTGAGTTTCTTGTCAATGACCTGTGACTTGGATCCGCGTTTGGGGGCAGAAGTCTCGGTGGACCTTTGCTTGGGCTACTGCTGTGTGTCGAGCTCCACTTCTCACTCTTCTCTCTAAATCAGCTTCCATTTCTCTGTTTCTTGAGATACTAGATATTTTAGAAAGAACCCCTTTATGAGATTGCTTTCCTCTGTAAAAGTTAAAAAAGAAAAGTTAACTTCTCAAGTTAAAAAGAAAAAAGAATAGTTCAGGTAGAGAAAAAAGAAGGTGCTTTTTCAGAGTAAAATTGGGAAGCCATGCAGAGGCCAGCAGGAGGAGAACATCAGGCAATTGGGCAGGTGGCCCAGCTGGCACAGAAGCTGCATGTCTTGCTATGATAATTGATAGGAATTACACCTGTTGTCACTATAGTTTCGGGAACTGTCAATCTTAAAGAGATGGGAGCCTGTATTAATATAAGGACAATTCAATGAAAAACCCAAGATTGAGATTTTAATGGAGAGATAACTACACTTAGCTTCCTTCGTTGAGAACCAAGGGCCTGGTATAGGCACAAACCCAAAGACATGTGTACTGTACTGTTGATGAGAAAATGAATTACCTATTGTTCCCAAAGAAACGTCTCGAAGCTCACTCTCACTAAAACTGAAAAGGTTTCTACAGAGCCAGTGACACTGACATTCTGTGAGACAAAAAACTACAGTTTCTGATGCCTGGCGCAGACTTGGCCCGTGGCGTTATTAATGCATTCTTATGGGACAATACAATTTGCTTTTGCAATGTGGTTTTTTTCATCATGGCTTGATAAAGCCTTAAGGGGAAGAAAATTACCAAATACTAGCAAACTCCCCGTGGTTCCATAGAGGGTGGAGGGCTGTAGGTTGGGCATTGATTTCCAGGAAGGTTCTCAATCAACCTTGTTAAGACATCATAACAACAGACATGTTCCAATTAGGGAGGATTAAAAACCTGGGCACATAAACTGGAAATGTCTCACACGATGCGGGTGTGGAAAGGATTTATAGAGCTGTCAGTTAGTCAGACAGACTGCACCTGTCACTCAGCTGGAGGCTGGAATTCAGTGACTGACAGGCCGAGGTTCCGAGCAAGACCGTGAGTGGCGGACTGGAAACCTGTAGAAAATTCGAGGGCTGACTCCTACTGGGCTGCAGACGGCAAAAGGACACAGGAGCCGTAGCTTGCTCTGGGAATTAGAAATATTTGAATAATAAATCAGATAGCCTATTCCCCAAATTATAACCAGAATCACCTAAGATTCCATCCATGTGGCCTAAAAGTTAGGCTGAACTAGAAAAAAGTTCTTACTTTTTAGAATTAAAAATAAATAAACAAAAACAGGAAAGAGGAATCAAAAATGGACAAAAGAAAAAATTGTTTATCCAAATAATAAAATGGAGAAAAGAAAAAGTCATTCATCACAATAATAAAGAAGAAAACACAGTATTGGGAGCTGGAAAGACAGTCTAGTGACTATTCAACGTTTTGTCCTCTGCGGAGACTCATGAGCAGGCAGGTGGCACAGAGCTGGGGTGACCAGCGGAACCCAGAACGGAGCCAAGGACTAAACAAAAAAGGATGCTGGAAAAAAGCCCCCAATTATGGTGTAAATCTATTTAAATTGAAAATAATATCAGTTTGTTAGAGTAATTCTTTATCTCCTCTCCTGTTTAAAGTATTAGTCCACCTAGCCTTTCCTCTGCATAGCCTGGTAGACCTCACCTCACACGGAGCCATGCTAAGTCGATGCTCTGGCGAAGTCAAATAGAGGCTCTCAGATGGGCATGATCACTGACCCCCGGGAAGGTTTTGACCTTAAGGTTTTCCTACGGTGAGACGTGAAGGGATATTAATCTAGCGTGCGCTCACAGTGCTCAGGCTCAGCAGCAGCGCCTCGCTGTACCGCTAGCCGAGCAGCTCTCAACATCCACAGACAGGACAAGCACGAGTGCTTTATTTTAAAATGGAATATTTATTTTGGGTAGTAGATTATTGAATAGATATGTATCATTTATTTCTGTGAATTGTTGTAGCGAGGATGATTTAAAGCACATCAGCAGCCGTTGCAGATGCATTTGCTCTCCTTCTAGCGCTGCCCATTTTGTTGTGAATGGCTTGCTGGGAGGAGGAGCCAGCCACAGCCGACCTGCTTTCTCAGGACTGTGAAACAGAGATTTTGTAAATTACTCATAAATCTCTTCTTGGCAGATACACTGGCGCTCAGTCAGCGCTCCAGTTCTCTGTGGCCATTCCGGATAAGAGGGTGCTCATGAACAGGGCTCTTGAAGGTGGCCTCCTTTCCGTTAAGCGTATGTGAGCAGATGGAGACTCTGCAGTCCTTTGAAACGGGAGTACAAACTGGGCTTCGGGGCTGTTAGGATTTAGGTGTTATATGGAAGGCGGGCACAGCTGAAATGTGAAGAAAAGAGCGCCCCTAGTTAATCTCTAACTTTCAGAGAATGTGCTGTTTATATTTAAATTGTGTGTGTGTGTGTGTGAAAATTAATGGAAATCAGTGTGGAATACAACTTCGATGACAATTACTCAGATTTTATAAAAACATTATTTAGTGTATCATGTGTACTCTAATGTCTATCTAGATAAAAACACGAGTTCTTGGCTACGGTCTAATACTGTCAACTTTTTCATTTCAGGAAGGGCAAAGACAGCCAAGTTCTGAAGGTCTGCATCAAGGATACTGAGATGATTTTCAAAGTCACCTGCAATGCTGTAGCACCTCCCCTCAGTATAAAACCCCAGGGGTGCCAAGAGCACTTCTCCCCCAATCTATCGCATGCATAACAATGTTGCAGTAAACCTTCCTGGGGATTTGCAAGTGCAGAGCAGAAGTGGGTTTTGCAAATGAGGTAGGGGCGATGTATTTTATTGCTGATACTGCTTCACCTGTATTTAGTTCCACTGACTTGTCAAACCCTGTGGCCAATTGTCCTTATTATAGCCACTGTGTGTTTCTCCCCAGCACACTTGCGCAGGGGGACGATGTGAGCATGGAGCGTACTTAACTGCCAAGCTGAATGGCTCTGTAATGTAGCTTCAGTGTGGCATAAATTAAGCTGTCATTTTTTTGGCAGCAAGTGCAGAGAGGCGATTTTCCTGTACTGTAACATTTGAAACAACAATTTTCTGGCTCCGGTACTGACTGACAGTTCTGTGTGATACATTCTCAACGTGTGTGCTTCAGGCTGCAGCTGGAAACAGCTTCTGGGGCAAGGTATTGTCTCTATTAGCAAATCCTGGCTGTGGTAGCCCTACACACATCTTCCTGACTTCTGCTGTTGCTACTCAGCAAAAGGAGGCTGCCACCCAGCCAGGCACAATGGTTCTGGGTATCTGTCAGCTTTAGCAAGCCTGCTTCTCTATGTAAAATGGCCTTTGTCATGAAAATCAGATTGTGTGTTCGAGGTGCTGGTTTTAACTGCAAAGTAGAAGGTTTTCCTAAGGAGGGCTGAGAGTTTGTGAATGGGAAACACTGATTAGTCCTGCCAGGGACTTCCAAGAGCTGGACTGGCAGGCCTACTTCCTCTGAGAGGGCTAGCTCCAGCGAAGAATCAGAATGTTGGTGAAGGTAATGGGGGTGGGGGGTGTCAACGGGAGGGTGTTTGGAAGGAGCACAGAAAATAGCTTTCTTTAAATGTCTTCTGTTCCTCCCTTCCACTCTCCCACCATCAAGGGTGACTACTTGCCAACTGTCTTGAATACACAGAAAGGGCAGAAAAGGTTACCTTGCAAGCATTCAAAACAGTAACACTGTAATCACACCAGTCGGGATACAGCAGGGAGAAACAAGTTATGTTGACCCTGAACTTGCACTCTGAATGGTCCTGGCGCTGCGGTAAAGAGAGGTTGCTCCCGCTCCGGGAGTCAACGACCAATTCATGCTTAGACAACACCATTCCTAACCCTGCTCCAGGAAGAATGGATGACTTCCCCGGGGTTGGTAGAGTCAAGCTGTTTAGTGAGTAGCCTGTCCCCTGCCATCATGTTTTCTCTTGCATAGAATTAAAGTTTTCCTTATGTTAGTTTCTCCCAGTCTTGTCTGGTGTTCCATGAGGGACAGTCAACAACACATCATAAGTATTCTCATCAAATTACATACGGAGGCTGACTGTTCTCAAGTTCATGCATCTTGACTTCTCCTATGTTTCATGGTACTTCATTCACTGTCCTAGCAGTTCATAACAGCTGCTTATCACTGCATCAGTTAAGATGCAGTGCTTAGCCGTAGGCTCGCAGGTAGAACGAGCAGCACACTCTCCTCTGTCTTCCACAGGTTCCTGTCTGGGGGGCAGCCAAGCTCCTCGCCCTCCTTTCTCCACAGTGCGCTTAAGTGGCTTTCTCTACAGGAAAGGCCACCTCATCCCTTTCTTCTTGACAATTCTCAGCTCAGACAGACAGCTTCTCTGACCAAATCTAGGTGCTAAATTGGGGTTAGGTATCTTTGCTCTCTCTTGTGTGGATGACTAGTTCAGTTTTAATTGTTTCCACATTCATATTGTTTTTCAGATAGAAAGTGGACTTTTCTCTGTCCTGCCACAATACAGGGTTGATGGGTATTTAATACATCCTTAACTAAATGAATGGATGGGTTTATGGTTATTGTCTTTATCATATATCTGCAAATCATGAATCTCCAATATCAAGAGGGGGAAAGAAACCTCCTGATAATGGCTCATTTCACTTTGGCTGGCTTGAGCGTGGAGAATTACAGTACAGGTCATTCACATTATATTTCTTTTATGCTCTCCTATCACAATCAATTTATTACTGTTGCTTCAACTTTCTGCACTGTAGCCCATGTTCAGCCATGTTCAGCAGCCTCCTGAGTGTTTCCCTGCTGGGCATAATATTCTCTATTCTCTGAAGCTTTTTCCTGCAATTTGCTGAGCTATCCTCATCCATATTGAATTTTCATTTGGCTTATTCTAAGCCTCATTATGAGCTTGTCAAAACCAATTTAAATTCTCAGGCTAGATTTGAGGTTCTGTGTTCTGTGTATCCATGAGAGAATAAAACAGGGATAACACAGGTGAGGAGAGAGTGTGAAGGGAAAGGAGCGGATTGCTCTTCAGGCTCCGCTATCAGTCCCTAACCACATCAGTTCTGAGCAGCTGGCCATGGGAAGACAAACAGAGACCTCCTTCTGGTCCAGAGCTCAGCATTTCCAAGCTACATGGCATTGGGTAATTCACATAACCACTGCTGAGTCCAGTAATATTTATGTTACATATAGATTTTATGATTGTTGGTTATATTATGATACATATTCTAAACAATCTAATAGTTTAAAAAGGTTAAATGAGAGAATTGTTGGTATGGAATCAACAGGCATTCTGATTTGCAACTAATGAAAATCAATCTCAGTCTCTGTTAGTTCTCCATGTTTTTCTCTACTTTTGAAACTTCTTTTGATAATGTGCATAAATTTTTCTTCCTTTTCAATTATTTATTTAATTGTTGGAGGAGGCCACTTGTTCTTCCCAGCCACCCAGAACCAAAATAATCATACAGACACTATTATTTAAATCGATGCTTGGTTTATTAGCTCTAGCTTCTTAATGGTTAACTCTTACATATTAATTTAACCCATCTCCATTAATCTGTGCATCACCATGAGGTCATGGCCTACCAGCAAAGTTTCAGTGGATCCATGGTGTCTCTCTGACTCCACCCTTCTTTTTCCCAGCATTCAACCTAGTTTTCCCTGCCTACCTAAGTTCTACCTTGCTATGTGTCCAAGGCAGTTTCTTTATTCATGGTAATCACAGCACACAGAGGGGACTTCCACATCATTTATTTATTTAGTTATTTATTTATTTAGTCAGTAAGTCAGTCAGTCAGTCAGCCAGTTACTGAGACAGGTTTCTTTGTGTAACAGCTCTGGCTGTCCTGAAACTTCCTCTCTGTAGACCAGGCTGGCCTCAAACTTACAGAAATCCACCTGCCTCTGCCTTCTGAGTGTTGGATTAAAGCTGTGCACTATCACACCCTGCTTAAACTGGCAAATTTTATGTTTTATGTTTCCTACCACAATTTCTTTGAAAAGTTCATAAGTAGAAAAGTAAAAATTATCAAAAATAGATGGATTCAACTGAAATAGAAGTTGATAGAGCCTTTGAAGCAAATAGAGAAAAAAAAAAAAAAAACAGTTCAAATGTGACCCCAGAAAGTCTTTACAAGCAGAAAATACGTGATAATTAGATCATCCCTGAGATCTTTGAGCTTGAGAAGGACACGGTCAAAGCTATGTGTTGAGGTGTATGGCCTCATATGGTATGTGGTCTAGCCTGGGTAGCAGGATGATGAAGAGGATAGCCCAAGTGATCACATCTGATGCTGGAGAAGGCAGTAATGGTATGGAAGGTAAGAGTTTGCATGACACTGATTGACAAATGTCTCGAGGAAGGTGGACTCTCAGGTAAATTAAGCCTGTGCTTAGGGTGCTTAAGAGCCATGGTATCATCAGCAGAGCCAATCAATGTTGACAGCAGGTGTATAAAGAATGTGATAAGCCTGGTCAAGTCATGCTGCATTTGAGAAGATGGGAAGTTGTATAAGAGAAGATAGCCAAGAGACCATTAAACCACTTCCTGTGGTAGGCACCCAAGATTAATCTCAGACACAAAGAAAATGCGCTCCAAACCAAAGAAGAAGGGGAAGGAAGAGAACTATTGAATGGTCCCACTCCTTGCTAGGTCAGGCACCTGTCAGAAAGCTGCTACACTTTCTCTCATAGCTGTGAACACCCTCAGAATTCTCCAAAGTCTTGGTCTTCACAGCTGGTCTGCAGGCCAACACATCAGCTTCCCCTGTATATGCAGGCAGCCAGACCTGGCTCCAGAATCTGGTTCCAAATCTTCACACTAAGAGGATTTCTATGGTCCACATACACCAAAGCTAGAGTTGAAGGCTCCTCCCTGCTGCTGTGCTGGCATTTCGTCCTGCTCTCAGCACACGGAGAACTTACTCTGCGGAACTGACCCATGTTCTCTTACCCACTGGGAAAGTTGTCATTTCCTTCAAATAAACATGCCCTCTACTGAGTTTTACAGACGTCCAGTTCTCAACTTGATGTAACACACAGAACTCTGATAGAGTCGGGCTATCCATTTCTTATTTCCTGGGAGACATAAAGTGGAGCCTGTGTCTCTGGCATAGACTTTGTGTATCTTGGTGTTTTCAGATACCTTCACCACCTACCAGTACTGCAATTTCCTTCCTGTTGGTCCTCTGAAGATTTCTGCCTCTCAAAATGCCCTTACCAGTGAGGATCATCATCTGTTTAAATCCCTAGCTACATCTCCTCTTATAAACCTGTCCCGCCTGGTCCCGCAGTTGTCCAGTCCCAGAAAAACACATAGAGGCTTATATTAATTATAAACTGTTTGGCCTATTAGCTCAGGTTTATTATTAACTAGTTCTTACAAGTTAAATTAACCCATAATTCTTATCTTTGTTAGCCACGTGGCTTGGTACCTTACTCAGTGCAGCATTCTCATCCTGCTTCCTCTGGGTCTGGGTGGTGACTCACCCTCTGCCTTCCTCTTCCCAGAATTCTCCTTGTCTTGCCACCCTACCTATACCTCCTGCCTGGCTACTAACAAATCAGTGCTTTATTAAATGAATATGAGTGACAAATCTTTACAGTGTGTGAGAGCATTCTCCCGCAGCATCTTCCACTAACGGTGCTGACTTGGTTATGGATCAGGACTGAGTGGGGACCCTAGAAGACACATTGAGATGCTGCTGAAGATGGCATTTTCCTGCTTTTCTACCTCAACATGAGACTCTTCATCATGGAGCTGGCTGATCCAGTGGGAGGCATCCTCCTTTATGCTGTTTTCTCAGGTCAACTGAAAAGACATGGCTAGTTGGTGGCTTCTCATATTCCTCATGAGTTTCTGGGATGAACTGGAAGTGTTTTATGAACAAGCTTTACATATTTATTATATCAAGAACCACACCAAGAACCATCGTAGCAACTAAGCACCTGTCACAGTTTCCACAACATACCCTTTTTATGGGACCTAACACACAGCCATAAAACATACCCTTGACTGAAACTTGACATCACTGAATGCAGGACTCAATCACTGTTTTTCATTAAAATCATAAACTTATTTTTATGTTTCTCAAATATTTGTTTATCCACCGTATTTTATACTCATGAAGACCAAAGATATTACTTCTCTACCTCAGATCATCCATCTGTTGTTTCAGTAAAATTAAAAATAGAGATACAGTAAACTTGAGAGTACAGAAATTTTATTCCATTTGATTGGCTTACAAACCTAGTGGAATATTATCACTTATAAGTAGTGGAAAATACCTTTAATCCCAGCACTAGGGAGATAGTGGCAAGAAGATCTCTGTGGGATGTGGGATGTCTTTCTGTATATGTGTTGCTTTTATTGGTTAATAAATCTGTTTTGGCCAATGGCTTAGTAGAGTAAAGCCAGACAGAAAATCTGAACAGAGGAAGAGAGAGAGAGAGAGAGAGAGAGAGAGAGAGAGAGAGAGAGACAGAGAGACAGAGAGAGAGAGACAGAGAGAGAGAGACAGAGAGAGAGAGACAGAGAGAGAGAGACAGAGAGAGAGAGAGAAAGAGAGAGAGAGAGAGTGGAGTCAAGAAGACAACAGCCAGTCACCAAGGAAACAAGACATGTAGAAAATGGAGTAATGTCACAGCCACATGACAATACATAGACTAATAGAAATGGGCTGATTTAAGATGTAAAAGCTAGCTAGAAATATGCCTGTGTGGTTATTCAGGTCTGGGCAGCCAGGAAACGAAAGGGCAGTCTTTGTTTATACCTGTGATTTAGAGGCCAGCCTGGTCTACATAAGTCAGCCAGAGCTACATAATGAGGCCTTGTCTGACTATATGTATGTGTGTGTGTATGTATATATGCATACATGTTGCGGGAGGTCCTTCCACCCCTCCAACCAATAGCTGCTGTGATACCAGCCCATTGGGGCATGGTCTCTCTCCCTTTAAAAAAGTGGCTACTTCCTCTGCTCTCTTCTTCACTTCCTGCTCCTCCGGAGACTAGACTCCCTTCCTGGTTGTGCAGATGGCTGTTGTCTGGGACGGTGATCTGTAAGTTTTTTCCCCTTTAAATAAATAACACCCTATTAATCATAACTCCAAACTGGTGTGGCATTGTTCGTGACTTATGCCTTCATCTGGCGCCCGAACGTTTGGCTTTTAGGACCTCTCCTTCCCCCGCTCGGCTGCCGGCCGTGAGTTCAGCTTGGCGTGAGCCCTCCTTTCCTTAGCCGCGGCCTGTGCCTTGCAGCGGCTGTGTGGCCTGTGCCTTTTGCGGCAGCCTTGTAGCCTGTGCCTTGTGCGTGGAACCAGCAGTTTAATATAAATTATCACGCACTGGCTTTTCTTGCTGCAGTTCTTTATATTTTTTTAGACACCTCAGATTGACTTCAAGTTCCCACGCACCCTATCATCTGCCTCCCCACGTGGATTTAAACTCCACAGGCCCGCTAGTCTCTGCCTGCATGGTTTACTCTTTTCTGAGTCGTTTTTAAATCTCCCTTGCAAGTACAACTCTTAAGTGGTGCGAACCAGAGCACGCGGTTGCCGGTTGTGGAAGCTGCAACCCCTCAGGGTGACTCTGTCATGTGGAGGCATACACGGCTTCCTGGTTACTCTTCTCTACCCCTGGATTCTGTGTTTATGGTTCCCTGTACACCGTTTTTTGTTTAGTTCGTGACTTAGGCCCCAGTGTCGAGTCCGAGATACACTCGGCCTTCAGGCCCATAATATCCAGAGAGGCAGGACGATCTCTGAGGCCTACCGGGTGGTGGTGGCATACGCCTTTAATCCCAGCACTGGGGAGGCAGAGGCAGGAGGATCTCTGTGAGTTCCAGGCCGGCCAGGCGGTGGTGGTGCACGCCTTTAATCCCAGAGACAGGCGGATTTCTGCAGACCCTCAAACAGGAACCCGTTTTCGTCGAGACTTGGCAACAGCGCCACCTGCTGGATAATAGGTAATATGGCAGTTTTCGTTTCCAACATGAATTTAACTGTTTGGGCTACCAATACCATGGGTCGTATCATGCAAGGTTTATATGACTATGAGGATAACTTAATTTACTGGCTACTAGGGTTTAGTATTCTTTTGCATATTCTATCATTTAGGAAGATTATGGCACTCCAAAGAACCATACTATCTTTACTAGAAACATATACAGGTCAGGAGATTCAGGATTTAAGAGAGACAATGATAAAAAGATTTGAAAAGATTGAAGAAATTATTGGAGCTGGTGAACAGAGTAAGGAGGCACAAGGACAGTATACAATGCCGCCACCAGCTATTAGAACTGGCTTACCCAGGGTTTTTGCTACATACCCTATACTTAATTCTGACAAAGCGTCAACTTCTAAAGGCTCAAGGGGAGTCAGAGAAGCTAGATGGACGCCAATAGCAATGAATGATCTAAAAGAAATTAAGCAGGCTATTGTTAATTTTGGTTTGCACAATGATTATGTAAAGGAAATGATAAGGACTTGGGCTTCTAACGCTAGAGCTACCCCCTATGATTTCCATCAGTTAGTGTCTGCAGTTTTAGATAAGGGACCTTCCTTGATGTTTGGAATTTATTTCAGAGAAGAATCCAAACATATGGAACAGCAAGGAAGAGCAAAAGGTGTCGAGGTTTCCCAAGATCAAATTCTTGGTGCAGGAGAATATGCTGATCCACAGGTCCAAGCTCTTTATGATGATGAAGTACTGTGTCTATGTCACCAAGCAGCTTTAAATGCTTGGAATAGGATACAAGATCCAGCAAAAAGGGTTGAATCATATACCAGAATTAGGCAGGGACAGAGAGAACCCTTTATTGACTTTTTGCAAAGATTAATTAAGGCTCTGGACATAGGGGTAACAGACCCAGAATCTAGACGAATACTTCTTGAATCTCTAGCTTTTGAGAATGCAAATATAGAATGCAAAAAGATAATTGGGCCTTTAAAGTCTAGATCAGCACCTATGGATGAATGGATTCAGCATACGATGAATGTTGAGGCGTTTAGCTATAATGATGAATCTTGGGTAGGAGAAGCGGTTTCCACAGCAATGAGGAGACATCAAACTGCCAGGTGTTTTAATTGTGGTAAATTAGGACATCTGAAAAGGGATTGCAAGCACAGAATTTCTAGGAATAATATCTCCTCTGGGAATGACAAAAATAGGAGACCTAGGCCTTCAGGTATATGTAGGAGATGCGGTAAAGGTCGACATTGGTCCAACGAATGCAGGTCAACAACAGACAAACAAGGCAACCCGATACCGCCGGGAAACTCCTTGAGGGGCCTCTCGCAGGCCCCCAACCCAACAGTGGCCCAGTCATTCCCAGTCACAGTGGAGAATGTGCCTCACCAAGAAAATTAAAAGCTCCAATCTCTGCTGTAAAAAGCAATACTGATCTAAATGATGAATTATGCATGGAGAATGAGTCAAAAAACCCAGTAGGACAGAATAAACGTATATTTTGGCAGACTTCTATTAATGATCGAAGACCAAAGCTAAGAGTCTGTATAAATGGCACTTTTATTGAAGGCTTATTAGACACAGGTGCGGATGTAAGTATCATTACTCCAGAATCTTGGCATCCGAATTGGCCTCTTCAAGAGGTAGATGTTCAGTTTCTGGGAATTGGAACCCTATCTCGTGTAAAACAAAGCACAAGATGGGTTGAATGCATAGGGCCCGAAGGGCAAATAGGAAGACTAAGGCCATATATAGCCAATATTGCCATAAATTTATGGGGCCGTGACCTACTACAGCAATGGAATACCCAGATTAACATTCCGGTAGTTCCAGGAACTCATAATTCTAGGAAAGATATGATGAGGTATTATGGAAAAAGGTCACCAGCCATTCAGGCTGTACAAGAACATATAGCAAATACCAAACCTTTAGAGGTACCAACAGCCCTACCTTTAAAATGGCTAACTGAGAAGCCAATATGGATCAAACAGTGGCCTCTAGCTGAAGATAAATTGCAGGCATTGGAACAGCTGGTGCAAGAGCAACTAGATGCTCACCATATTGAAGAATCAACCAGCCCTTGGAATTCTCCTGTGTTTGTTGTAAAAAAGAAATCTGGTAAATGGAGAATGGTGACAGATTTAAGAGCTGTCAACAAGGTAATTCAACCTATGGGCCCACTACAATCTGGAATTCCTTTGCCTTCTCTATTACCAAAGGGATGGCCTCTTATAGTTATTGATTTGAAAGATTGTTTTTTCACTATACCGTTACAAGAAAAGGATAGAGAAAAATTTGCCTTCACAGTGCCTACTTATAATAATTCTCAGCCTAATAGGAGATATCAATGGACTGTCCTCCCACAGGGTATGCTCAATAGTCCTACATTGTGCCAATATTTTGTAAGTAAGCCATTGGAAATAATTCGTAAACAATTCCCCAAGTCCATAATTTATCATTACATGGATGACATCTTATTATCTGATTCAAATAAAGATATTTTAGAAAGGATGTTTGAAGAAGTAAAGAAAGTCTTGCCTAAGTGGGGATTACAAATTGCCCCTGAAAAGATTCAAAGAGGAAATTCTATTAATTACCTAGGTTACAGAATAGGGTTAGAGAAAATTAAAACGCAAAAGGCACAAATTAGGAGAGACCGGTTAAAGACTCTTAATGACTTCCAAAGATTGTTAGGAGACATTTCCAGTCTACGACCAGCTGTTGGGATAACACCTGATCTAATAGTTCATTTAAACAAAACCTTAGATGGTGATAAAGATTTGAATAGTCCAAGAAAACTGACAGCTGAAGCAGAAAAGGAACTGACAATGATTGAGGAAAAATTACAGGAGGCACATGTCGATAGGGTGAACCCAAATCTTAGCTGCATCCTAGTCATATTGCCTTCCAGAATTTCTCCTACAGGGATTCTAATGCAGAGGGAAGATATTATTTTAGAGTGGATATTTATACCTAATAAACCAAGTAAAAAATTAAAAACTTATGTGGAAAAAGTCTCTGAATTAATTATAAAAGGTAAGCTGAGACTTCGTCAACTAGCAGGTATAGACCCAGCAGAAATTATAGTGCCTTTTACTACTGAAGAAATAAAAAAGTTATGGGAAGACAATGAACCGTGGCAAAGAGCTTGTGCTAATTTTTTGGGAGAAATTAATAGCAACTATCCCAAAAGTGGTAGACTTAACCTCATAAAGAGAACTTCTTGGATTCTTCCTAAAATTGTACGTGATGCTCCAATAACTGGAGCCCATACGTTCTATACTGATGCGAATAAATCAGGGAAAGCAGGTTACAAGTCAGATGAATTGAGTAAGGTGGAACAAAGCCCTTATAATTCTGTCCAGAAGGCAGAATTATATGCCATTCTTATGGTGTTAAGGGATTTTAAAGAACCTCTTAATATAGTTACAGATTGACAATATGCAGAAAGAGTTATCTTGCATATTGAAACTGCTGAATTTATACCAGATGACACAGAGTTGACTTCATTGTTTATCCAGATACAAGACATAATCAGGAACAGGCTTTGTCAGATGTACATAACACACATCCGTTCCCATACAGGTCTGCCTGGTCCTCTAGCCCAAGGCAACGCTGAGATTGATCAATTATTGATTGGAAGTGTGTTGCAGGCCTCAGAATTTCATAAGAAGCATCATGTCAATAGTAAAGGCCTAAAGAAAGAATTTTTCATTACTTGGCAATGATAAGGACATTATAAAGAGATGTCCTACTTGTTCTTTTTATAATCAAACACCATTGCCTGCAGGGAGTAACCCAAAAGGTACTAAGAGAAATAAAATCTGGCAGATGAATGTGTTTCACTTTATGGAATTTGGTAAATTAAAATATGTACACCACACCATAGACACGTATTCAGGTTTTCAATGGGCTACTGCCCTG